>NC_088203.1:78882320-79203859 GCF_037126465.1 Ornithodoros turicata | reverse complement strand
GATCAGGTGCGGTGACACAGACGACATCCACGTGTAACGGACTCTGACAGAATGGCAAAGGCTGAAGATGAAGTGTCCTTGGTCGATGAGCCATCCGTGTATACAGCGATACTATTGTAATATTGATCCTATAGATGAAGTCAAGGGTAAGTTTCCCAAGGATCACGTCAGGATAGCTCTTTTGTTGTTCTTGAGGCCTTGAGGAGAAACAGAAACCGTCGCGCTCCGTCTAACGTGAAGCTTGCGAATCAGGGGGTGGCGTTTATGATGGGCACATAGGCGCAGATAACTTACTACGAGCTATGTTAAAAGGGACTGTAAAGTGAATGGCAAACCTGTAGAAACTGTCCTTTCCTGAAATCTTGTAACTTTGACGCTACGTAATAGCTCTACTGTACACCGAGCTTTTTTTTTTCGTAATCGAATTTTAAAGATTGCTGTGCTAAGCAAAACTTGAGACCCCCAAGACGCGCCAACCTTAAGGCGACCCACGCGCTATCTGCTGAAAATGCAAGCAAGTAGGCGAACCATCTGGTTAGTCGTCGAAGGTGCACGGTTGGTGCATCCCGGAACACTAGAACGTAAACCAGACATCCGTAGAAATGACGTTAATGCAAGGTTTTGCACACGACAGCGATACCAAGCGAGTTTCACAGCTTTCATCATCATCTGGTCACTCTACCCCCGTCGGGACCCTGGGTAATGGGGGAGGGGCCGAAGATACAGAGACGCGGAGAGAGAGAGAGAGAAAGATCGACAGATGGTGTGCAGATACCTCTCACAGGTTACAACCGCTACAACAGTTGAAACCGAACTTTTCAAGAGTTGCTCTTGTTCTTCAAAACATGTCTAACAGTAAAGTAACATGTCTCAAATGTGTTACGTAGTACTTCAATATCACGAGACATATGTCCGCCAATCCGTAGCCGGCTCCCACTTCGCCCTCGGCGAATTCACGTAGTAGAAGTCATGAAACCACGTAGAAGGCGCATAAATAACGCAGAAGGCCGCCATCGTTCAGTTTCAGGAAGTGTTCAGAATTAATTAGTAAGAAAAGTATGAAGAAGTGAGAGGTGATGAGTTATCTGTGTCATCACACAGACAAGTTCTATATGACGGTATCTTAAAACATGGTGGTTATATTCAACGTTACAGCCCCTTTAATTCACTACGCTCGCACGAAGGTCGCCAGTGTCCATCGCGTTTCCAGCCCGACACCGGAGTCTTCTTCAAATTATAAATTTCGCCATCAGGTGCACCTGCTGAACTATCAACATGAAATGCGCACATAATTAGCAATTTACAAGTTACAGCACGGAACTATGTTGTTTTGCTCTGCCTGAACAGCTATAGCGCCACATGTTTGGCATCATGCACTGCGAGGAACAGCTAAAGAAGATCGGCAGTGCCGTGCGGCTGCTGCACAAACTCCGTTCAATAATTAGTACTTCAAAGATATAAAAGAACCTCACTTCGAAGGAGTTCAAATCTGCTCCTGTGTCACGGGTATTGGAAACTGGACGCTCTCGAATAGTGTAGCTAGGCATGAGATGCGGGGGGTATATGCTTAATAGAAAGAAAAGAGAAAGATGAAATGTCAGCCAGACTGATACCGGCTTGCTATTCCGGGGTTCACAGCAAACCTAACGGTGAAACACGTCATATTATCGTCATCATGTTGGCGTACCTTGGATGTCTCTCTCTGGCGCCGACTCTTATGTGGAGTATGTGCGGTACAGTCCCAAACAGACCATTGCCCAGCAAGAGAAGGATTGGGGAGAAAAGACGTACTTCTTCCATGTTTACTGCACAGCACTTTCCTGCAATATTTTTCGAGAAAAACACAACTTATACCTGATCCGGAGATACGCAGACGTTAGTTACGGTTACGACAAGGTCACTGAAGGCTGGTTTAGAGTCCATCGCCATTCCATTCGCCCATCGCCGCCCGCATTCCGCGCCGACAGCCAGCGTTCACTACGCCATGCTTCCCCATCCTACCGAGGTCATAGTCTGACGCGATTCGGCGCAGCGCAACGAAAACACTACGGGATATTTTCACATTTCAGAATGGGAAAGCAGTCATATCTGCACCCGCTTCCTGAAATCCGACTAAAGACAATCCGTGTTCTCATCGTCTGTACTGTTATGTTTGTAATACGGTTGGTACCCCCAAAGATGAACACTGAATTGTATAAGAAAGACGCACGTCTTCCCAGCTTTTCTCCTTTTGCTCGTCGCTACAGTCCATCCGCAGTTTATTATATAGGCACGGATGTTCTTTCCGGCTTCGATCAAAAGCTCAATGGGCGACGCCATGTTGGGAAATGCGAGTCCACGCCGTGCTCAGCTCGCTGGCAACCGCCAGATGTAGAGCATCGCTCTACTCCCCCGACGGCGGCTGGCGTAGTCGTGCGTTGCCGCCGCTCCGCGCTTCGCCGAGTGTCGTCGCGCTAATAACTCACCGGCGGCGGCTCGCGATGCGCAGCGGTGCGCTGTGCGTCGTTACGCCCCACTCCGTCGGACTCTAAACCAGCCTTAACACTCCTGACGGGCAAAACACATACCAATGAAATGACGGCGCATCAATATATTTTTTTCGAGGCCATTCATACTCCAGGGGCCCTGTTCTTCTCAAAGTATACTTTACGTTGATTACTTTGTGTCTCCTCTGTCATTGGTCGTCACACCTTGGTGGTCACGCCTTCTTCACGTAACGACCAATGACAGGCAAAGACACAAAATAATCGAGGTCGATTACTTTGACGAGAATAGGGCCCCAGCTGTCTGGATCTTACAATTTGCTCGATGGGCCTCGCTTCCGGTTCGTTTTGGAAGACAGACCTGGACCCAATGGGAAATGATCACGTGCCTTTGATAATTTCTTTCACTGGTACGGCGGCAGGTTCTCGCACAGTAAAAGTCACTGGAATGGGCCGTGTTCCAAAAAAGGACAAGGCAGCTAGTACAGAACGCCGCAACTATTAGAGATTTTAACAACACGCTGTCAGCGGGCATGGCTGTAGCGAGTAAAAGGGTCTCGTGCCCTGCCAGGCACAGTAATGTGGATGCAGGGTTTGAAAGGTTACGGGCTATACGGCGTCGGGCAGAGAGAATATTTCGGAGGTCTGGTTGTCTTAGTGATTCTGACGACGTCTGCAGGCTACGGTCGCTAATCCGGAGACATCTCCAGCGGTTGAGCCGGCGGAAATCAAGGTCATTCTGTTCACCATTATCGCCGTACACGCCAACAGGATGTATATGGCATGATCTTAAAAGTTTAAGTTCCCCAGTGGAACAACTGAAGTCCTGCCGGGCTCTCGCAGTTCATCAAGCAACATCGGAGATATTGATTGGGGAAGATCTTTGCAGGCTCCTATCCAAGCCCTCGGAGGCGTCCTCCACTGCCACCCAGAGATCTCCAGCAGAGGACATGTATGGAGCAATAGTGTTTGATAGTGGGGCGGGGTCCCATACAAGGCTATAGCGTCTTTGGGTTCCTCGTCGCGCTCTGCACTCCTTGCCCTTATCAACGATTCTTGGAGAAATGGCGTTGTCCCTGACTCATGGAAGATATCGCAGGTTGTACCAGTATTGAAACCAGGAAAGCCGCCTCGAGTGCTTGCATCATTTCGGCCCATCAGCCTCACGAGTTGCCTGTGCAAGATCATGGAGAGACTTATTCTGAATCGTGTGGACTAGTTCTTGGAATCTCGTCGTCTGCTTCCTTGGGAAATGGCAGGTTTCAGAAGGGCGCGCTGCTCAATGGACAGCATTCTAAACCTAGTCATACACGTCAAAGAAGAAGGGTCACTATGGTGCAGTGCAGTACAGCCATGTCCAGTTGCACGCGTTGGTACGCCGCATGTGATTGAGAGCGACCATACGACTTACGACAGTTGTCAGCAATATGCGTCTGCCGAACTACAGATCGCACCTTCAATGAACATAGCTGTGAACGGAAGCGTGCATTGCTCCAGTTGCAAGATTTAAAAAACAACAAAACACGCTAGAAATGCTAATAGGAAGGACTGTGCACTGTTGTGAAGAAACCTTCTATACAATGACTTCTCGAAGCTCAGAAAAATACTAATGGAACACACTCCAATCCTGACCATTAACCAATTTATTCGACTAAGTCAAGTTGCCCTTGAAACGCCGAAAAGCCCGTAATTCCCGTCATATTTTTTTTGTTGGCCTCCGGTGTATGGCATTTTTGTAACTACGTCTACGGAAATCCAATGTATAAACTGACGTATTGGGGGGGCGCTCCCCCCTCCCGGTTCCGCCACTGGGACCACACTTCAATCCCGGCTCCAAAGTGCCTATTTATTCGACTAAAAGTCAAGTTGCTCTTGAAACTCCTTGAAAATCCGACATACTCTGTAGATAAAATACGCACGCAAATAAAAGTGAGTTGATAACTGGCCACAACTATGCCAATTTCACAAAATATAAAAATTGGCATCTGGGCGATTTCGTCTCAATTCAGGCAAGGCTGTCCACTTGGGTTCTCCGATATTCGTCATTATTTTTTATGTGAAAGCAAATCGTGTGTCATGAACAAGTTGACCAGTCTTTGAGTCCTACACTCTTAAAAATGAACTTCACCGCATAGCACGCTCCTAGCCAACCATCATCTCAAATGATATCGTTATCTGCCTTGATTTGCTGAAAACGGGAGGCGTACACCTTTTTTGTGACAATTATGAACAGCATAAGTGTCACAAAAAAGGCGTACGCCTCCCGTTTTTAACAAATCAGGGCAGATAACGATATCGTTCGAGATGATGGTTGGTTAGGAGCGTGCTATGTGGTGAAGTTCATTTTTAAGAGTGTAGGTGTAGCGGCTGTGAAAGAAAAAAATGCAACGTCAACCAGCGTGAACGACAGCGCGTTCCCAAACTGCGCTCTCCCTGCACTTTAAGAGAAACTCAGTCGCCCCCTATAGGAGCTACACAGTCAATTTTTTTCACATATTCTATGCACAACAGACTGTTACTCTATGCCAAAAAATATTAAAACTTGTGCGTACTTCGTTTTACAAATTATCGCAAAAATGCTACCTAGTGCGATTTTTCTCAATGTTTGCAGCCGGTTTACAAATAAAGTACATATACATCTCGAACAAACAAATTATATAACAAAAGGAAGCTTATTTCTTACTCTTTTAGCGATGCATTTTGTTTATTTATTAATTCTACTGGAGAGGTGTAATGTGTGTTAGAATACACCATGCTTCGGAAAAATGCACCGTATTCGTAAGCCTGTTCTTCAAAAGCACCTGTTCCGATCTTGACTAAAAAAATATCACTTATGCAGTAGCATGTTACCTTTCTAATGGTACACTTTTATGCAGGCTAATAACGGAGAACCGCGCTTACAAAATGAAAAACGACTGCCAGAACCGTGGGTAACTCCGCTCCCGCTACTGCATCGCTGCCGCACAAAAAACACGTGGTACGCGTTTACAGCAAGGCATTTTTATTCTTCTTGGCGTGGCAAAGAAGGTACTTCTAAATTATTTATTTCTTAACAGTTTTACCGGCCTGCTTTTATGCGCTAAGGAGTTGACACTGGTCATGCAAGACATACAATGACATCCAACGTCACGCAAGAAAGGAGCGCCTTTATTCACGGAACGACATTGTCGTGAAAGAAACACACGCGTATCCATGCATTACACACATGAAAATGTACGTATATGGAATATGCGTATAGAGAAACGAGAAGAGACACGCGGACGAGTGAGGTGCATGGAAGTCCGGTTCGGTTGCCTACGTGCGGAAGTGGCAAACAAAGTAGCCTATTTCACATCCAGTGTGTTCCATCTAAGCGTGACAAGAACACACGTCAATGTGACGTAATAATGACCACAGCTGTTTTTGCCAGCAGAATTTTGGGGCTGGAATCACGGTCGAATTTCTTGCACCAGATACGCGATGAACGAATTCCCTGAACTGCCTTTACATTATTCCATTCCTCTTGTTTGGTTTCCCGAAACTCCTTGACTTCACAGGCCAGGAAGTGCAACAGAACTGTTGAACGGCCTTTTTCTGTTAATACGCGGACGAAATCTGCGGGGGCTTGAATTGCGTCAACAACTGGGCAGCGCATGTTGCGCAACGTAGCAGCGTGCTTCAAAGAGCCATCAACACCACCACACGCGTTTTCTTTCGTGTCCAGTTGCAGAAAAGAGCCACTTCAGCAAGATCTTTTTTTTCATCTCATGAAATTGAAATCTATTTTTCAAATGTGCTGCAGCACCATCGAATACGAAGATTACCTGAGAGAACAGAGATAGAGCACCCACCAGAACCCCAGTTATTATTATTTTTTTAATGCAAGCAGCGCGTGCGCTGTATCGTGGGTCATGTCCTCCCTGACCGTGGGGTAGCTCCTCGTAGTCAGCATCGTTGTGGCGACGTAGTGAATATGGAAAGTTTACTCTTTTTTTCACTTGGGTGGTTGCACTTCGCTAGAAAAATTAACCGTGCAGTTTTCTGCGTAGTCACAATGTACCGTTGCTACGGAAAAGATTTCTCGATCCTTATGGCCTTCCTCTGGGTATTGTGCATGTATAGCATGTGCATGTAAAGTGCAATCAACTTCCTTACTTCTTTTAGAAATGCTGCCGCTTTCAATGTCTTCGTAATCAGATATCTGTTGTCTCAACAAGCAAATGTAAATTCATCGTCTCGCTGGATTCGCAGCTTGCTTCTCTCTTGCGCAGTGGTTGATGGTGGTGGTGGTGGTGTGATGTTATAAGGAAGCCTGTTTATCGGCGCTAACTGAAGCCAGGATCATTGGGCATCTCCTGAGATTCATTGTAGAGTTTTTGTCAGACAGAAAGTTCGACGTGTCTCTTAGCGGCCGCATTAGTTCGACAAAATCTTTTCAGCGAGGGGTCCCGCAGGGCAGTGTACTGTCCCCCACGCTATTAAAATTAATCATGGCTGGGATCCACAAACGAATGCGCTCGACACCGTACGCGCCACAACTGACCATATACAAGGAACGAACAAGGAGAAGATTCGCGGCTCAGCCGACGTAGTTCTAAACGCCATCAACGAGGCCTTATCGGAGAGAGGGCTGGAGATATCACCAGAAAAGTCCCAATGTCTTGTCTGCATCCCCCGCAAGGAAACACGTTTTGTAGGGACTTCCCACGTCTAAGCATCAATAACATTCCTGTTCCAATATGTAAAGAATGCAAATACCTTCGTGTCACTATTGACAGCACTTTACGCTGGACGAAGCAGGTGAACGAAACCATTGCTAAAGGGAAGAAATCGCTCAATTTGCTCAGACGAATCAGTGGCAAAGCATGGGGCTGTAATGTACGATCCATGCTCACTCCGCACGGAGCGCCTATTCTATCTCGGATTCTGTATGCGACATCGTACGCTGACCTGTCGCCAACACAATGGCTAAACTTCGAGCGTCTCCATCTGATCGGTATGCGAACAGCGCTTGGTCTACACAGCTTCTCCAGCATTACCTATACCTATCTGGAGTCAAAGGAAAAGCCCGTCAGCATCCCTTCAAAACTCAGAGCGCTCCACTTCATAGACAACGCAACACTTCTCGGCAAGAAACAACTCCTCACCGGTCTTCAAGGCCACCTCACTACGTCCCCATAGGCCGCCTGGCTATGTCGCCCGCCAATTGCCCCCTAAAGTATGACGAATGTATCCCCCGACCTGCTACTCCATGGCGTGAGGTAATGCCGAATATCTCGTTGCTAAGGCTAAGGCTTCCCAGAGCTAAGAAAGAAGGGCTAATCCAGCTCACTGGAAGCCAAGGCAGCTGCTGAGGTCCTAATTAGTGACGCTCACACTCTGGTGTTCACAGACGGCTCCGTTGACGCAGAGTGTAGGAGCGCTACTTCCTCCTTTTATATCCCATCATTAAATGTGGCATGGCAAGGAAAATCAGTTCGATACCCAATATGCTCTACGACGGCTGAGCTTCTGGCAATATTACATGCAGCTGCTGCGGTACAGGTCAAGGGAATCACCAAGGCTGTCATCCTCACGGACTCGCGTAGCGCTCTGCAAATTGTGATGAACCCCACATGCAATAGCATTCTAGCAAGGTGTATCAGAACGTCATGTGCCCAACACAGGACAATCGGTGGAGACATCTCCCTGCAATGGATCCCCTCCCACGTCGGCGTTAGTGACAACGAAAAAGCGGACCGAATTGCTTCTGCTGCACACCACAGCACTAGCCCTAGTTTGCCAATCCCGGGAGACAGCGACAGAAAATTGGTCATCAATGAGATAGTTCTTATGCAGCACCCTGGGATCCGGGACATCCTGGAAAATCATCGACTTCTTCTCCCACTGAAAGGACTTTCCCGCTGTGCACAAACTCTGCTCTTCAGGTTGCGAACAAGAAGCGCTTTCACTAAATCACAATTATTCAAGATTGGCGATCTAGACAACGCAAACTGCATACATTGTCAGCAAATTGAAACTATCGAACATATCCTACTGCATTGCTGTGCATATGCTGCGGTGCGGGAGAAATACCTTGGCCATTGCAGGAATTGTACGGTGGATGATGTCCTACATCCCAGAGGCGCTTTCACGGAAAGATACTCCAAAATTCGCAGCCTCGTCTGCTTTCTCCAGGAATCCGGCCTCGCTCAAAGGCTATGAATACTGCTCGGACTTCTCATCAACTCTGGCAGTGACTGCCCTGGATCGTAACTTTCGGCCGTCATCATTCCTTCATCTGTTATCACACCATATCATCTCATCCTGGCTACAGTCGTGACGCAGCCCACGTTCGTGAGACCAACAACAGCAAGCCGGTTTACGCCACCACCACCACCGTTATAAGGAAGAGGAATGACAGTGGTTGCAGTGGTTGCATTCTTAGAAAAAAAAACACGCATCTGTTGGCTCGTCGCAGAGGAACAGTGCCTCTAATTCGTTGTGCAGATGCGTTGTTCATGGCCGCCACTAGGAGATCGAAATTAGTAATTGGAAATATTCACGGTTTTGAAATCCCCGATCTGGAAATTCCCGTTCTCGAAACAAGGAAAATCAACGAGTGCTCGATTGCTTCGTAAGATGGTATATGCCGTGTTTAAAAACGCGGTATCACTCTTTAACCACCCAAATTCACGGGTTTTCGATGTCTGTCCAAGTCGTTTTAGCGAACGAAAGCCAAATTTTAGCGGCCGTTAGGCTTAGCAGGGCAGACACGACGGAACCACGTTGGTTAGTTTATTATTAGGTTAGTCCAAGTTTGTGGTGTTTGCATAGACGAGTTCCCACATATAGCGCTTCGCTCTATAGGGCTAGAAAATAGCGCTCGAAACCTAGCGCTGTTTTTCCGTTTGCCGTTCTCACATACAACCGAGCACATAGCGCTATCCTGCTGGGGTCACGGAATATCTCTTTGCGACGTGATGCACCGGTGCTGCCGTGATTGCTTACTGTCGGCGTCGGGTATCCGCAGCATCAAGGGGGATGACACTTTCGTGATAGGCAAGCATGAGCGATGGGCAAGAACACGTAAACAAACACAAACACGAAGGCTCAAATTTGAGAAGTTTGTGTTTGTTTACGTGTTCTTGCCCATCGCTCAGGCTTGCCTATCATGGAATTTATCCACCAGCTAGCCTGCATTTACGCCATTCTGTCAATGACACTTTCGATGCTGTGATCGCGATACCACACTATAGTAAGCAAACACCCATGCATTGGCAGATGAAACTCGTGGCCATTTTCACGTCGTCGTCGTCGTCGTCGTGGCATTCCCGTCTTGCTGCTTCGAGTGATCGGAAGCAAAACAAACCCCAGCTTCCGCGACGTCACGGCTGAAAGAAGCTCACGATTGGTTAAAGCAGACTCACCGCTCAATATAGCGCTAGAAAAGTTACCAGCTCCCGTGGCTCAGTGGTTAGCGTGCTGGCCATGTCACGTCGAGACTGGGAGGTACCCGGGTTCGAATCCCGGTGCCGACTGTGCTGTCTGGGGTTTTTCCTGGGTTTTCCTCAGACGCTTTCAGACATATGTCGGCACAGTTCCCTTAGAAGTCGGCCCAGGACGCACATTCCCCCAGGGCGTGAGTCGTGACGTTGCCCACATACGTGAGGCCGACAACGGCAAGCCCTATCACCACCACCACCTAAAAAAGTTGACCGGGGCTCTACTTCGACAAGAGCGGTTTTATAGCGGTTCGTAGCAATGCGAGGAGGAAAATATAGCGCAATTTTCTAGTGCTATGTAGCAAAGCGCTATATGTGGGAACTGGCCCTAAGTTCGCTCTTGGTAGTTTCTCGCGCGCGACTGTGCATTTTATAGTCAAATAACGTTTATTTCCAGTAGTTTATTTTGCAGCCGGGATTTCGATCACTTTATTTCGAGGTACACACCCCTGCGTCGTATGCATCCCCTATCTTGCGACGTATTGGCTTACCTAAAGCGTCCCCAACTTCTTTTTGCTTCCGAGAAACACACGGTTACATTCGCTTTCTTTTGATCAGTGCTGGGTTTCTTAAAGGCGTATAACGTCAATTTCAGAGAGAGAAATGCTCTGGTTGATTTGATCGATAGCTGCATCTGTTTGAACATAGTCTGGGTCCGAGCTACATGCAGGAGGAGATTCCAGAGAAAGGTCACTCACAGCTAACCGGAAGTACCTTGCGCAGTTCTTGCACAGTTCGTATTTGCAGTCTACAGCTTCACTTCGCTCCGAACCCGGATCTCCTTTCGGTGCACTGACGCCCAGGCTTGAAACGGCCACGAACCCGTGTTGCTTGGATATCCTTCTCTTGTGGCGATGCGCATAATCCGCACAATACACACGTTCCGTATACTGTACACGTTTTGTGCCATCACAGCTAAGTAGCACGAAGGATGACCAAAAGGGAGAAAAGCCTTCAAAAATGTCCAGAACTTGCTGAGAGATTCGTGCGTTTACCTACTCAGAAGACAACTGACCAGAAGTTTCAAGCAGTGAACGATTCTGGGCACCAGCAAGGTCATGTTAGTTAGGTCGCATATCCCGCAAAAGGATTTGCCCTGCTATAAAATCTGGCTCCGTCGAGACACGTCCTAATGAAAATGACCTTTCTCAAGGTGCTTCCCCAAATACGAAGTCGATTCCCACATTTTTGCAATGTAGGTATTCACTTTCTCTCATGGAATCTCAAAGCCAACGCAAGTGTAAAGGTGTGATTTTTGTTGCGAAACACATATCGCGTGTTTTTGCGCGGCAGCGATGCAGCTAATACAGCAGCGGGAGCGGAGTTACCCACGATTTCTGGCAGTCATTTTTTTTTTCATTTTGTAAGTGCGGTTTCTGCATTCTTAGCCTGCGTAAAAGTAGCACCATTGGAAAAGTAACATGCTACGACATAAGTGAGATTTTTTTAGTCAAAATCGGAGCAGGTGCTTTTGAAGAACATGCCTACGAATACGGTGCCTTTTTCCGAAACACGGTCTATTCTAACGCATATTACACCTCTCCGGTAGAGTTTATAAGTAAACAAAAAACATCGCTAAAAAGAGCAAAAATAAGCTTCATTTCGACATAAAATTTGTTTGTTCGAAATGTATACTTTATTTGTAGACCAACTGCAAACATTAAGAGAAATCGCACTAGGTAGCATTCTTGCGATAATTTGTAAAACGAAGTACGCACAAGTTTTAATATTTTTTTTTGCACTAAGTAACAGTTTGTTGTGCATAGAGTATAAATGTGGGGGAAAAAAAGACTGTGTAGCTCCTATACGGGACGACTGAGTTTCCTTCAAAGTGCAGGGAGAGCGCAGTTTGGGCACGCGCTGTCGTTCACGCGGGTTGACGTTCCATTTTTTTCTTTTTTTTTTTCTTCACAAACGCTACACCCAGGACTCAACGACTGGTCAACTTGTTCATCACATACGATGTGCTTTCACATATAATGACAAATATCGAAGAACCCAAGTGGACAGCCTTGTCTGAATTGAGATGAAATCGCCCATCTTCATTATGCAAATATGCAAAAGCCAAGAGGGTTCGGTTGTACGTAGAGCTAATTATTAAAATGTCATTTCAAAAATAATAATTAATCGGACTTCTCTCGACTCGTAGATGCGAGCATGACTGTTATGAACCTCATCATCAATCATCTCTAAATCATTAATCAGCAGGGATCCTAGCTTTCCTGGACAAAAATTACATGTACGGTAATATTGGTCCCACGCCGGCATAGTAAACCTGCCCTGTCGCAATACTCCGCGCGAACGGCAACACTGAAACGTTACATCGATGTTTCGTGAAATAAAATATCGCTCCAATATAGTCAGATTATGTATTTTCAGGCTTCGTGTACACCCTCACTTGCGTGTCGAAATGACACACGTCCTCCAAGGCACCAAGCACGATGTTGCGCTATAGTTCACCATAGTTGCGCTCTCGTGTTCTCGCAATTTCTACCGAACGTACTGCTCGCCAACTAGCGGACCCCTGTAGAAGCACTCAATGAATGATAGTAAGAGCAGCCAGCCTATATGTTTCGCGGTGACCCGAAACGATGCCGAAACTTTCCTTCGTATGCGATGGAGTTTCCTGGCTTATAGATCTCAAACAGCTACAGGCACGGCCCTGTTCCGCAGTGCTAAACTACTGCGAAGAAGAAGATTCAATGCCGAGAAGGCAAAGAGAAAAAACATACTAAGGATACTGACCCAGGAGCTGCGTGAACGAAAACAATGCAGAAAGCATTAAACGACTCGCGAATTATGACATTTGTACAATGTCTCGTGGAAGAAGGCGTCAAGAAGCATGCAGGTTGATTCATCGGCAATCTTTCTTTTCTCCGCCATCTTGAGTTTACCTCTTGAGGTGCTGGTCCCGTTCGGAGCAGAACAATGTTTCTAATCTCCGCTCTATGTTTGCCGACTCGAAAACTGTGACTTGAAGCATGGGATATCGCGATCTGAGAAGAGCACGCGAGCTTGTTGGCCAAGGGTCTCCTGAAAAGTACGGGTTGTTTCGCTGCTATATAGAAGCGTAATCGGCATACTCGGAGAATATACTGTTGTTCTGTTGGCGAGACCATGGTTGGCTGCTACAGTCTGCCAGAAACTGCAGCGAAGGGATGGTGAGGGTCCACGGCGAAGTGTGTAGCGTAGCGCTATTCACGTCTTACAATGCGGGCGCGCACGCACACACAAAGTTTCTAAATGCAAAATCCGTTCTTTACCGTGACCGAGCTTAAAACCCGCATTTTCCGCGTGTCTCCGCGACAGATGGAATCCTGCGATCCCTGTTAAGCAGTCAGTCGTCTCCGTGCTTCGATAGGTTTGATGATGCTTGAGGATTTCTCAGATGCTTTCCAAGAAACTTGATACTTCTCGTACTTAAATTCACTCGCGAGGATCAAAATTTATGTTTTAATTCACATTTCCTTTGTCACGAAGAGGACTCTGTTTGCAAAGGCGGTACTCACGCATTTAAATGAATAAGCAAATCTTTAAACCTCATTAAAACCCATTCGACTTAAGCACCGAACCATCAAGAAGCACGCACGCGCCACAAAACATGCCTCAACATTGCCATAAGATTGAAGTCTCCAAGTGCTTTGATGCCAGACACAACGCGTGCGAAATCTCAAAATACCTGCATGTAGATCTGCGTTTGTCATCTTCCATCTCCTCCCACGACAGCACCATATAAATTACCAGCGACCTACTCCCTTCCATCCTGGCGCTCTCACCGCGGTACTAATAACATGTTCCACAACCTCATTATTAAACCTTTTTTAAAAATCCAGCTGCAAGTCAGATGCTAAAAAAAAAAAAAAGGACTTGTTCACACTTCGTACTCACTGCTTCAAGTAGCTGCGTGTGCATCTGCCGGAGGACTTCCGGAGTAATTCGATACTGGAGTTTACTTGACCCGATACCGGGCGCACGGTGACACTAATCGCACCTAAATCTTTGTTGTGTTTTGACCCAAAGCGTGCTTCACTCACCATCTCCCACAAGTCACTGCCGTGCATGTCACATATTCCATGGCTCACCAAACTTGTAGAGCGCCACGATAAGATAAGTCGTTATTAGATAGGCAGCGACCCAGCCCTATAAGTGGTCTGATAACCACACTGGAGAACCAGTCGCGCGAATGTTCTCACTGTGGCCTTTTGTGCCTGTGTCATGCAAATGGAAGCACACACAAGGCACAAACAGTATAAATAAACAGTTACACGTTGTTAAAAATAGACGGAAGGGCGGGCCCTAAACGTTTAATGTTTTCATGTTGGAAGTAAGACCCTTTAATGTCGCGATTCGGACATATGGCACATATTCCCGGCCACTAAATTTCGCGACATCTGGTTCAATCAATCAAACAATCAACTGTGAAGAATAAACTTCGCGATTGCAGTATTGCTAACGAAGTGCAACTTCTTACTCGGAACTCTCCCGTGCCTGTAACATTCACACAACAAGTACACATAATTAAATTGTGCTTATAGAGAACCGGGACAAGGGCGTGACAATGAATTCGCTTCATTTTTGTAGACATAACTCATTTCCTGGTCTACTCCAGCCAGTTTACTTCCTCAAACACTTCTTTGTCTTGATTTGCGTTACACGGTGCGCTGCATGATATCTCAAACAGCACTGCATTAAAAGCTCATATTGTGCTGCTTGGGATGTACTTGGGGTCCGCCAAATATCTTATCAGCGGACCCTTTTATTTTCCTGAGGTTATCTGCCAACACGTATGCACTCGCACTTTCAGTAGCTTGGGGTCAATCAAGGTCAGACTCCGTCGCAAATTTGCTGTTGCACCCCAGTCACACGGACTAATTTAGTGTCACTTTCAACCAGTGACACTTATACTTAGTGCCATTCGTGCGCCGTCACACGGCATCTTCTAGTGACGCTCGGCAGAAAGCACACTCACGATTTAGTGAGTTCCCCAAACTCACCTCTGCGGACCAAGTGCGTAGCCTCGACTGCACGCTTTGAGGTACAGGTGAAAATATTAAGGAAAAGCAAAAGGCCCGGACAGCCATATAAATTTTTAAGGAAGTACGTATTCAGTAAAACTCAGCGTAAAGTGTAACATTGTGCAGAAAGAACACGTAATTACTCTCATTAACAGCCTATGAAACAACAGTCTGGCGATCTGCCCGCGGCCATATTTGTTGCGGTCATGGAGTAACAGGTTTTGGATCTGCTTCTTCCTCACCCCAGTGACTCACTCTGACTTAAGGCTCGTCACAGTCATATAGTTTAGACCAATTTGTTGAATGTTGAAAGAAGATTCCCAAGAAATGTTTCTAAATCAAAGAAAAACATGCTTACAACGGAATGTGGCGCACGCCGGTGAAACACCCCATTTCATCGGCATCATCTATTGCTGTTATTGTGGCGCACGCCTAAACATTTTGCCGACGTTCATTCTCATCTATCGTCATTGCCATCAGCTTAGTGACACTTACTTGAGCAGTGTAGCAAGCATGTAGTGAAAGTGACATTCACTTGGGAGGGGTGCACTTCACGAAAATGACACTGAATTAGCCAGCGTAAATTCGGAGATGCTAGCTGCATAGGCGGTTTCTCATGCGCTTATCGGCCGGAACTAAATTGCGGAAATACACTACGGTAAGGGAAATGAAGGGACAAAAATAATATACATCGCAAGGATTACCCATAGACAATCCTGAAAAGAAATATCAGTCATCATGGAGGCAGTCATCACGAGATATGGTAACAGGGGCCACAAATACCCGAACCGATTTCAGATGATTGAAGGTGAACCGGATTCAAATCACCGATTATCTTCTCTATTCTTGAAAGCTATATGTCGGCACAATTCCCATGAAGTCGGCCCAAGAAGCACCTTTCCACTCGGATACTTTGTTGTCTTTATCGGGGTGGCAATAATGTGTTTATCAATTTTGTATGTATCTTAATTATATATAACTTGTCCTTTTTATAAATTTATCGCGAAAGCTCAGTTAGAGCAACGCCACCATCATCACTTGATGATAATGGTGATGCTGTCAACCAAAATAAATAAATAAAAAGGATAAATAATAAACACATTGTGACATTCTGTGAACTAAATAATGTGATAATTGTCTGTATCGCGCATCTGTTGTTGTGACGCTGTTATGGTTATGCGTACACGTCTAGTTGCTTGCTGTATTTTTATATCTCATCTTATTTCCAGACCATGAGTCCAGAAAAGCATTCCTCGCTGTGTTGCGCTCACCACTATCAACATTATTCAACATTTCACGTCGTTAATTAAGTTTCAAGAGCACACATCATTCAACGATATAACAGGCGAGTACAGACAAGCAGTTTGGAGCGCATATCAACGCAGACACCAGATATGCTCTGAACCAAATCAGTAGTAATATCAAATTGTACACGGAACACACAATGAGACTTGTCAGAAACTAAGACCAGATTTCAGTGTCCCGTCAGAGACCTCACTTCACGGTCACGTCGTAAACAGAAGATGACACTCACTTTTGTTCTGCCGTCGCAACAGCGTCGCTACACGCCAGACGTATTGTTCCAGCTACACATGCTTTCCGCTGCACATGCCCTGTTGTGCAAGAGACCGCATCGGTTGTATTCACTTCTGCTAGACCGACAACTCGGATGCATTTACATGGAGTTACGCAAAGAGAAGGCCAACATACGGGAAAAGCATCGTGTTGTCCGTCGCACGTTCCCACCTTTCTATTTCTAGCGATCGGCCTGCAACAGGAAACAAAAAAACACGCCTCCCTTCTGCGTCTTCCCCAAGGTCTCTGCTCCACTCCGCTCAGACGAGATGGAGAGGGTGAAAGACGACAGGACGGCGTAATATTGCGTCGAAGTGATCATCATATGTGTTCGAGTTCAAAGCAATCTCGGTGTTGTTCATTGTTACACATTCTGCGGTTAAATGATGTTTGTGTACTGTAACGGGGAAAATTCAGAGAAGAATAAATAAATTTTGCTAAAGTGGATTGTTTTTTTTTATTTCGTGTTAGCGCCGCGAAGCTACTGAGGCTATGAGCGGCGGACAGTTGTGGACCGGCGGCGAGAGGACATCTGGAAGGGGTGTGGGACAACGGTGTCCTGGGCCGGCTTTGTGGGGAACTGTACCGACATTCGACTGGAAAGACTGGCGGAAAACCTCAGACAGCACTGCCGGTGGTAAGTTTCGAAGCGCCGAAGAGAGAGAGAGAGAAAAGAAGAACTATCATTCCTGGGAACGCGAAAGGTGCACATGAACACAGGGGGGTTGCATTGACTTTTCCACTATAGAATAACGTTCTTATCGTAGCTGTTTTCTCTCTCTCTCTCTCTCTTTGTCTCAGCCATGACACTCAGCTATTGGCAGGAGTAGCAGATAAACCCGTTTCCCCTTCCCCCTTTCTTTCCTTTTTTTTCGGAATAGCAAGCCGGCTCTTTGCCTGGCTAACCTTTCCTTTCTTTTTTTCTTAATAAACATATAACCCTTCCCTCTGTTTCTCTTTCTTTCTTTTCCTAATGTTTTCTTTTTAAATGTTTATTTTGAGTTTATTTCTCTTCTTCTGTTTTTTCTTTTTTGTGTGTGGAATAGCAAGCCGGCATCAGCCCGGCTGACACTTTCTCTTTCCTTTCTATTAAACATATACCCCTCCCTGTTTATTTACGAGGCAACTGAGCAACTTCTGAAATATATGGCATCCGTTGAGGGCAATGCCTCGTGGACGTCAGGGAAATTTCCCATCCATATACCTTTAACATTACAAGCATTCTTCTTGCCGTTCTGTGTGCATATTCGGTGTACCTACACTCTTCAACTGCTGTCAGACTGGTATACCAGCCGTAACGATACATGCAGGTCCTATGCTGTTTAAGACCATTACGTTATGCAGCAGCAAGCAAGTTTCCAGATATTTTCACAACACAAACTGCAGAGCTTAAAAAGTTTATTACAAAAATAAGAGTTGTAATGCAGGGGACTGCGTCAATAATACATACGTATGTGCCTGCAATAATTCGGAAATTACAGATCCCTACCCATTCATAACAGCGCGCATACTCAGGGGTTTTGTGTAACTTGAACAGTTTTTTTTTTAAACTTGTGCATTACAGTATACGGGATGAAACCAACGGGCTTCGGTTTGTAGTCGTCATTGCTCCAGCAGGAATATATTTTTGTACCGCCCCTAATTAATTAAATTGAGATTAACTATGTACTCCTTTAAATATCAAGCCAGTAATCAATATCAAGAAAAAATATGCAAGCGTATGGAAGAGCGGCTTCAGAAACCCCGGATTGAGGTGTTTACAGTCAAGTGCATCTCATGTGATGTTTGTTTCTCACTCAAGGTACGTATATCAGTGTATCTCGTTTATTGAGAGTGCGCTTGAGGCTGCTAGTACAGCGGTGTACTGAAATTTCCACGTTGTCAATTTGTCATGTGGTAGTTTTCAAATTTTGCGCGCTTTCTTTCCTTTGTTTCTGTTCTGAACCTTGAAGCAAGACGCAGAGTTGTACACGTTACTCGAAAAGAGTAATTGATTACAATTACTGTTACTACTGCGCGAAAAGTAATTCTTTACCGTTACAAATTACTTCATCAAAAATGTAATACGTTACCGATTAATAATGTAACGCGTTACTTTTCCCGTTACTTTTAAATTGTGGGCCATTGCAAAGCCAACAAGCTTGCAGCGAACGCAACCATGCAGCTCTTGTTGCAATTTCTAATATGAGACGCCAACATACATGATAAGTGAAATTCACAAATACATTTGAAAGCAATATACAAAACACATACACGCGTTTATTACAGATTTATATACAAATTTTAAACAACATCGAAACATTCGCTTCGTTTTGTAACTATTGGTATGTTCAGCCAGCACAATTTGTCAATACAGTCACCTATTTTACCGTTGCCCCAGTAGGTCGCGGTTGTAAGGGATTATCATATTACTGTGGCGTGCATGGAACACGTGTGCGCTATATAGAGACGGCCGTAACAGTGACCTCTGCGTCATTGCTTCAGTCGACCTCGTGGCGGAACAGAAGAATAGGTTGGCTTGCTGAAAAGGGTTGCCATTGTTGACAGAAGGTTAAAACAGTAATCGATTACCGAAAATTGGAATCAGGTTACTTGGAAAATTACTTGCTCACAAAACTAATCGATTACGTTAAAAAAATTACTGAAAAAAGTAATTGATTACTAGTAACGCAATTACTAGTAACGCGTTACGTACAACTCTGAGCAAGAGCATAGCAAGATGTACTTTACTGCAAACAACTGATTCAAGGGTTTCTGAAATCGCTCTACGACTTGCGGTTTTTCTCGACGGTAAAATCAATATAAACAGTGCCTAATTAATATCGTTACACTAATTAATTTGGCGCACCACACAAAATATACCTATACTTGGGCAAGACGACTGCCGGCAAAATTACTTTGGTATCACTCTCGTGGATACACCATTTAATAAAGATGGGTACTGAAGATATTAGAGAGCGTTAGCAGACCGTTGATAAGGTGGCTTGCGTCGAACCGTATCAACCGGAACCAATCAGTGGATAAGATTCTGAGTCACGCACGACTGCGATTGGTTCCGATAGGCACGATAACCTTATCAACGGTATACTAAAACTCACTATTAACGGACCGCTTGAATGAATCGTTAAACGTTACGACCTCGCTATAACTCGTTACCATTGGCAGAGATCGCGCCAGTGTTCCGTTAACGAAAGGAGCAGCTCACGCGTCACGTAAATACGTGTCACGTGTCTAAGTCCCCAGGTTTGATAGATGGTGGCTTATGTTTTGCTTATACAGGGTGTTTTTTCTTTTAATGGAGACACATTTTTAATGAAAAAAAAAAAACTATAGGGCTATAGCCACGCTGTTTCACTTCTATCATCTCTATAGGCCGGCGGACTTTCTTGGCCATATGTTGCTCAACCGTCAAATGACAAATTACCTAAAAATCGTTAATTAACTTTTAATTATAAAGGCTACGAAGCTGTCCCATTGAGAACATCTGTTCCTTCCGGTGACCTGATATCGGAGCCGTTTTCAGAACAAAAATCCGTTCGGTAGATCGTCCGCAAAAAATTCGTGAGGGACCACAATTTTTTTTCCATATTTTGTTCATTGCGCATCTTCGGAGACGCGTCTTACGCGGAGCCCTTATAGTTTTTTTTATTGAAAATGTTTCAATTTCCGTTTCTATTTGCTTCTTTCTATTTCTATTCCATTCCATTATTAAAAATGTGTCTCCATTAAAAAAAACACCTTGTATATATCTAAAATATCCAGCAAGAAATGAACGATACATCAGCTATATGTGTCCCTGCATGTACAAACGTCCGACAAAATTTCGCATCAATAATTTGAAACTGCACACCATTATCGCTATATGCTGCACGTCACATTTTTCTGTTCTCGGAGAACTGTCGGGTAGCATACAACTGTGTGCTGGTCTATGCATGTACAAAGAGGTAAAATCTTCATGACAGTCTGTACCACATTGAGCTCGGGCAATATGAATGGAGTTAAAAAATGTCAAATGTCTTGTTCTGTGATATACTTGCACGAAGTCACATGAAACGTACGGTTGCGGAACAGAAGCCATGTTCTCTGCACGACAGTTTCCGGGCTATTCGGTGTCTCACACGGGCGAGGGTGATGTCTTCCATATCGGCAGAGCTCAGCGGTCACTGGAAAATTCTAGCTTAAAGGGGAATGCGAGGTAAAAGCTACAGGAAAAGAATACACTGATTCCTCATGTCGCCCACCGACTACCCAATGTCAAAGCTCGCTGAGGGCAACAACATAACCCAGAGACCGTGGCCATTCCCGTCTCGCCTCTATGCTATTTGACTAGGTCGCTGTTCACAGTTGTTCGTTTTTGGACAGTGTCCATAGAGTGTCGAGTCAAGCATGCGCACTATGAGTGTCCCCTTCATGGTCATGATCACTCGGCAAAACGATTACCATAACAAGCATCACTGAGAACCCCAGCACCACAGCGAGTAGCTGAAGTAGTCCACTGATCATAGACTTCCGCTGCCGCTGCAGAACCTCGAAGAACGTGACGTATATTAAAGTCCCCGAGGCGATTCCATTTAAAGCTGTAACGGCGAGGCCTTCAAAGTTACTGCTCGTTACAACGCCAATCAGCGCTCCTAGCGGCGACATGATAGAAAATATACCCATATAGAAAAAAATAACTTTTCGCCTCACGTCACCCGCACTCAAGTCAAAGCCTACGACGAAGGCAATGACGAATTTATGCAGAGAGATGGCGAGAAACATGATCCAAGTGTCCTTGTTAGTCGACTGTACACCCAAGGACAATCCCTCGAATAGAGAGTGGAAGGACAGTGCCGCTACGATAAGCAGACCAGAAAGGGTGACTTGACTCAGTGCAGGCTTTTCTTTGGTGGTGATTTCCGTGGGCGACGTTGCTGTGCCCTTGTCGACGTTGGCCAATGGTGGTGGTGGTAAATGATGGGTGATCTGTTTGTCGTTCTTGGTGGACGCTGAATGTGGTGGTAGATGTATGTGGACCCTGTTGCCTGCCATTTCTTGATCCGTTTCGCTAAAAGGTCGAAATATCGAAATTAGCCGTTTTGCACGTTTGTTCTTCCCTTGTCTTAGGGCCAAACTCAGAGATGTGCTACCTATGTCATAGCAAATCACTTTACGGGCGGATATCAATGCTCGTGAAACAAAGGGCGTTTCGTAGTGGTTCCTTGATGGAGTGAGTGATTCCTCTAGCGGCCGTCTCGATGCACCTGTTGTTCCGGGATACCGTCACTTATTACCGTTCTGTATCTTCAGCAAATCACATTAACGTTTTACTATACGACGTCCTCCAAGTAATGCTACAGTTTGGGGGAATTTACTTAGCGAAAAACACGAGAGAACATCAATCAAACTGACGTCCAACATATGTGTTTATGCTGGCATCTGTGTATTGCCTTATTTATGTACTTGGGCAAAAGCCGTCTTCGGACGGCATTGCTGTCCACTGTCTTCAGCCCTTTCCCGGTTTCCCCGTCTCACTTGTTTCCTTGTGCTGTCGCGCAGGCTAACGATGTGATGATTATCCTTTCGATACCCTATCCATAGATGTGGTAACTTGGGGACTAACCCAGAGTGAGTGGGTCCACTAGTATCGTGTTCGTTAACTGACCCTATAAGGTTACGGTTTCGAACGCCAACAAGAACTTCAGCTACTTAGTGGCAATGGTGCATGATGCTTAGACAAGTCGTCGTCCGAGAGGGACGTTAGACAGAGGGTGCCGTGTGCAGAGATATCAGTGCGCGTTAAAAGCTCTCTTGAGCAAAATTGATCCACGGGCTCACGGAGGACTATACAGTGCTACATGAAAAGGAATCTTACCTGCAAGCAATGACAGCAGGTGAATGTGCATGGCCGTGGTCCATGACATGATGGGTGTGCTTAAGACAGGTGTGCACCAATTCTTCCACGAGATATACGGCAAAGAACCCGAAACACACAACGCCTTCAGCTACTGGGAACGTTGTCGCCAACTCTTCAAATCCTTCACGGACCTCAGGGAGGAGATGGAGGAAGGACGTCGCGAACAATACACCACCGCCGAGGCATATGAGAAAGGAGAGCACTCTAGGTCCAATGGACGACCTCTGAAGAAGACGAACTAGGCAAATGGGAATGGTGCCCAGAGTGAAGGTACCAAAAAGGAGGAGCAGCGGTGCGATGACTTGTGCTGAGAGCACCATCTTGACTGATGTCGAGATTTATGTCGCGAAATGTCTGTGATGACAGTGTTGATCTCCTAAGGACACGGAAGCAAGTTCTGAAAGTACAGAATGGAAAAGTATGTAATTTAAAGTTACACTGAAATGCATAATGCGAAGGGATATTGTCACAAAAGCATCCTGGTGCACGTCACCTAGGAAATACGAAGATACGACACGATTCGAAAGATGTGCTGCTTCTTACTAGAAATCTTCCAGACATAAACCTTTTTTATGTGACTTTGTTCTTTTGTTTCACTGTGTATCGACAAAAAATCATCAGAGTACAGTGCTGGACAAACACCATATGTGTTGTGCTGTTACGCAACTGCTCACAAAAACGCCCCATGGATGCTGCTCGACCATCTTCAAAAACGTAAACGGCGACACATTCTGTTCTTCAAGACGAGCTACCGCTGGCCGAGCTCACAGAACGGCCACACAAAACAGACGAGCGCACTGGACAGGGTTCATGAAGCATAGCTGCTCCACCACTTCTGCCAAAAGTTTCTGACGCATATGAAACTTTGCTTTTGACATCGATGTACTCGTGTTGATTTCATGGAGGACTGCGTTTGCTTTGTTTCATGCACACGTACACGTACACATATGAACTCCAGATGTTTCGACGCCAACTTGAGTTCCTTGACCATAGACCATTCATCCTGTACAAAGTATTTGGCCCATGGAGCTCTCCTGCGCATCAGTGCTGGGCTCTTGGCTCCTTTTTTACTTTCGCGCAAGCCACTGGACTCCTCGAAGAGCTCTAAACAGACCTGAGACCTGTCGTCGCTTTGCGTTCACCATAATTCATCCTCTCATATTAACCTCTGTGAAGTGGGGTATAGGGTCCTGTGCCTACCACGGGAAAACATCCCATGTCAACATCACTTCTCCTTCATTTATTGTTGTTGTTGTTTTTCGCACGGGACGTGCCAAAGCTATGATACTTTTCCCCTGAAACACGCGCCTTCATTTGCAACAGCACCGTTTGCCTTTCATGACATAAAGCCCAACAAAAAGATGAAAAGGAAAAGCTAGACTTGAACCACTGTTGCATCTACGGAACTGCCATATACTAAAGTATTCAATTGCGCCGAATTCCACTAGCCGAATTCAAGGAAGTATAACTGAGCTTGCTTCCACTGTTTGCCTGTGTGCAGCGTATACGCGGGTACTGTTTTTATCGCTGGAATTAAAATATGACAGCATGGGGGGAAAAATACTTGGTTAAATGTTTGACAGGCATTCGGGTCTTTGCCACTCCCCTAAAGATCAGTGAGAAAGTGAAACAAGTCTTTGCACATTTAGTGCGGGCTTTCAAATACACATTTAAAAAAAAATGTCAAACTGTAAACTTACGGAATAACGAAGATCGCCCGGTGAATGTCACATTGAGTCGCGATTAGTGGCTTTCACAGCCGAACGACGCACGGGAAACTATGCAACACATGCGGATGTACCGATATTACGCCTACAGCACCCTGCATTGCCCAACAGCCCCGTTATAATGCAGTCTGTTGTTTATCGAGGGAGAGGGAGAAATCGCAAGGATAGCAGGGATTTCGCGAACAGCACAGAAAGTTAAGTTGCAAAACGCTGTATCGAGTGTACTTTTTCGTTGTGCAACACGAAGACGTCACCCTGCTTTCCAGACGAAGTCGTTTCGTGCCCGTGTATATACTAGCATCACATCAGACACATAATATCTTTAGTACCACATCCTCTTGATGATCACTTTTCCGTAGCGCGTATTTATCTCTGGGGAAACTGACCGACGACGGACCTCGGCATCTCGTGCAATGTCCATGCAAGCATCATGCCCTCAGCTGCATCTCGATTACGACCAAGGTGTACGGTGTGCGCGCGACCAGAAGGTGCACGGACGTTTTGAATATATTGCCTATAGTAAGACGACGAATTGGTTGATTTGACATATATGTCGAAGCAACACGATACAGATCAGCACGGACACGAACAGCGTTACTGTCGCGTTGTATATATTCGTCTCAATCCTCGTCTCTTTCGATTTGCTTCGATATGTTTCAAGCACGGTTTCCCCGCTACCACCACTTGTGAAGCAGAATACATTGCAATAGCTGAAGCTATAAAGGAAGAAAAATGCTTGAAAACGTTCCTTGAAGAACTAGATTTCAAGAAGTATAGTGGGAAAGCCACGGAAATTAAGATTGACCACCAGTCAGCCATGAGGCTGGCGGAGCACACTGTCAATTACCAAAGGTAAAAAACACATGGGGTTGAAGTACCCGTTTGCAAGGCATGCAGTGACAAACAGACAGCCGAGACTGGGAGGTGACACGGGTTCGAATCCTGTCACTGGCTGTGCTGTCTGAGGTTCTCCCTGCGTTTTCCGAAAACTTTCCAGACGAATGTCGGCACAGTTCCCCCTAAAGTCGGCCCAGGACGTACACTAACCCCCCACACCTCCCTGCTGTCCTCTCTCCACCTGTCCACGTCTGTACGCCGCTCATAGCCATAGTTGTTTCGTGGCGCTGACATTGAATTAAAAAAAGAGAGCACAGTTTCCAGTCTCGTCTTGTATCACGCGAACCAGTGATGGGGGTATTTGAATTACCAAGTACTCAAGTAGTACTATAAGAACATTTCTGAGGGCCTGTACTTTACTTTGGGCTAATTTCAACTTGTTTACTTTGTACTGTACTTAAAATGATTTTCTTGTCAGGTACCCAACAGGGAATGAACAGACAGTAGAGTGGAAAATATCTATATGTAGTTTTTGTGTCTTGACGGGGTACCTTGAAGAAGAAAATCCGTTGTTGGCAAGCTGGTAACATTGAAAAGTCATAAAAACTACTTCTTTTATGTTGTTCAACAGCTAAAAGTCGGGGACGCAAAGATATACACATGAACTATGCACTGCGATATTCGGGTTTGCCTTTTCTGTGCTATTGGCGGTTGATAATCATTGTGTTGCACAACGTGTGAATGGTTCCTTAAAAAAAAGAAAAGGAGGAAAACAGAAAAGAAAAGGAAGAAAAACGCGAAGAAAAGAGAAAAAAGCAAGAAGCTGATGGGCAAATATGCTTTCGTTTTTCATCTTTACGCTTTACCTTCGTGACGTTTATATAGATTATTTTTTGAAAATAACAAAATAAAGAAATTAAGTTTTGCATCGCGCTTCATATTATTTGTTGAGATTTAAACAACCCGTGATATTTCAGAACCCAGAGTGGGCTACTCGCAAATCTCTGGTATTGGTTTTCCTGTCTCAAAGTATGCCTCATGCATATTATACCCATACATTATTGCGCAATATGCAGATGGATAAGTCTGGGCATAATAATACGTCGCACTAACGCAGCTGACTGCCTGTGCACTGCTTGTGACTGCCTGTGCATGACAAACCGGTAAACTACCAGGCACTCATAATTATAGCATTTGCAAGAAGAGCTTGCTAAAGTTTTGCTAGAAAATCCAAACGTAATTACTTTCTTATTTACTGCGAAAACCACACAGCGAAGCCTGAAGCGACGAACCTATATATATATAGAACAAATAGGTTAATATATCAGACGGCTACGAAGTTGAATAAAAGTGAAATAATAAGACTTGGACTACAGATTACAGGAACGTTAACAAAAACTAATTTATTTAATGGGCAATTTAACACATAGATAAAAAAAAGAAGAATGGTCGACGTTTCGACAGTGGCACTGTCTTCGTCAGGACAATTTTTTTTAAATCTATCAAATTTTTTTTATCTATGTGTTAAATTGCCCATTAAATAAATTAGTTTTTGTTAACGTTCCTGTAATCTGTAGTCCAAGTCTTATTATTTCACTTTTATATATATATATATATATATATATAAAGAGGGGGGAAAGCCATTAAAAAAATAAGTAAATGATGCTAGACGTGTTTGAAATTCAAACTTACAGATTAAAATGGCTTCTATGGCTGCACGTAGAGAAACAGATACTCATTGAACGATGCGACAGCACCAGAGGACACGCGTTTCGCCGTGTTTGCGGCTCGTCGGCCCTAAGTAGCTGCGCATCGTTCGGGATTGGCAAACCAGGGGTCACTCAGCGAGCGATATACACCTGGGAGGGTGAGTGAGCACTCCTCAATACCACAGTGCAAGCCAGTGCATTATAAAAAGGGGGAAAAAGCCATTAAAATGATGGTAGTACTTTATTGGTACTTTATTTTAAGCAATAAGTGCTTTGCCCATCACTGACGCGAACATAGCTTCCTTTATGAGAAACAGGGGCGTATTGAGAGCAAGGTTAAGGGGAATAGGGTACATAGCCTTGTCGAGTAGATTTGGGCAGCACTTTCTTCCGAGCTACCACGTTTTGCTCTTAGTGTGAACAGATAAATTAAATTATAGAAAAGAAAGTTGGAGAAAATTGCCACAAAACGACATCAAAATCAGAGGAAGTTAGCAGCTGTAACTTCAGGAAATGACTTGCGTAAGTAGCTATAACGATGTCAAGAAACTAGAAAAAAAAGCGATATAAGCGGCAATTCGATAAAACAGGATGTTTCACAAAAACAGCGAGAGGAGCAATGGAAGCACACGGAAAAACCCTGGGAGCGTCTTAAAAGCAAGCAAACGAACCTTTATGGCGAGCACCTTGACAGCATTTTATGGTATACCGAAACAGAGAGAGGAAGAAAAGAAAAAAGGCGTAACTGAGCTGGGTTTTCTGATACGAGCTCTCGCTGGCTAAGCGGAGTCGGCTGACAGCAGGGGCGGATCCAGGGAAGATCCTCGGGGGGGGGGGGGGGGGGGCACTAAAAAAAAGAGAGAGAAGACGGGGGGGGGGGTCGCCATGTAAGACGGCGAGCTGCTGCGCTTTCATTTCACACCAGAACTTTATATATGATCTACATGTTGCGAAGCTTAGCAAGCTGTAGAGGAACGCGACCATGCGGCGTGTTCGGAAAACGGAGCGTGCGGCAGGAACATCTGCCGGAATGGAGGGTAGAGGTATGTCTCGGGAGGGGGGGGGGGGGCCGGGCCCCCAGGGCCCACCCCCTGGATCCGCCCCTGGCAGACAGTACACTTCGAATAATCGGGTTCCAAGCGTGTTCATTAAGGTCGGGACAACATGAGAATTTGAATGAAACGATAATTCGAAAAAAAAAAAAAGCGACCACGTTATAACTTATAATGCAAGCGATAGTAAGCAATAGCAAGTAGCGCGGGGCCAGTGAGCCCTGCTCATATCCCAAATCACGTTACTTCCTCTATGTGGCACAACTCACACGCTACATACAAAAAGCAGTTTCGAGAAATCTCTGCTGTAATTTTACATCTAGTCTGCTCAGGACATACAAACAATGCTCAAATTAAGATCGTTTCAGATAGAGTCTAGTTCTATGGGTACTTTGCGTGTTAAAGCCCTGTGTGAGAAAAGCTGAAATGTTAGTCTATGAAACGAATTCCAAAACGAACAGATGTTGTGATTGTGCATGAACTTCCATCTTTCGAAATTAAAAAAACTATGTTCAATTAACCTTATGTTAAATTAAAAAAACTTTCGAAACTTTATGTTCATCGGAAAGCTTGTAACTTATAATGTTCAAATGTGCAAAACACTCCGTTGTTTCGCCGTATTTTTTAAAGGATCGAATTTCAAAGATTGCATGTCCAGTGATCTGGTGAGAAACCGTCAGTCTGGCAACTGTTTCATCACCGCGTCATCTGTCAAGGACGCGTGTAATACGCGGAATAGCACTTGCAAATCCGGCGAAACCGAAAACAGTTGTGTGCAGCTGCGACCTGCGAGGCAACGTCAGTATTAACATCTACGCCGACGACATATGCCTGTGGACCTCCGGCACGCGCCGTGACGCGATTCAGCGTCGCCTGCAAGGAGCCCTTGATGATGTTGTCCAGTATCTTTCCGACCGGGGACTGTCTGTTTCATCATCCAAGACGGTCGCCATGGCGTTTACGCCCCGATCACTCCACCAGTTCCCGCTACGGGTTGCAGGTTTGCCGGTGGAGCTCGTGCCACACCACAAGTATCTGGGCATTACCATCGACTGGGGCCTCACCTGGTCCAAACATATCAAAGCTCTGTCCTCCCAGCTGTCTGTCCTCGTCAATGTCCTGCGACGGATCTCTGGAACATCATGGGGCCCTACCTGCACCAACCTTAAGCTCGTCCACACCTCCCTGGTGACCGGAACCCTGAGGTACAGCCTCCCAGTCCTCCACGCCGTAAGCAAAGCCAATGAACGCGAGCTCCTCAACATCCAGGCCCGCAGCCTGCGTGTCTGCCTGGGTGTTCCCAAAACGACAGACACATACCTGGTCCTAGCAGGTGGCAAGTAGACTCCAGCACACATTCTACGCGACCTGGAAACCCTCCGCGCCTACTCACGATACCTTACTCGTCATCCCGCACACCACTTGCGGGACATCGACCATGACTGCCCTGCGTCGGCATTCGGTGCCGCTGTCCGGCGACT
Source organism: Ornithodoros turicata (assembly GCF_037126465.1). Lineage (NCBI taxonomy): Eukaryota > Metazoa > Arthropoda > Arachnida > Ixodida > Argasidae > Ornithodoros > Ornithodoros turicata. The sequence continues at coordinate 79,174,621 of NC_088203.1, read as the reverse complement.
GAAGGTGTCGGTCCCATCAACTGCGTCTACTTCGCCTTACACCCCACGAATGTGGTCGATGGTCACACCCACCGTGTACACACATATTCCTGGCATCACGAGCAAAAACGACCATGCCCCGCCTGTCCTGCGGTACCTCGTGCTGGAGCACCTGGACGCCCTACACAGCCAGCGACTGCAAATATATACCGACGGCTCCGTCTCCGCGGGCGTCTCCACAGCAGCACTGTTCCTCCCTTCCGAAAACATCGAACAAGCTTTCAAGCTTTCCCACGAAACGTCGTCCACCGAAGCGGAGCTTGTAGCCATTCACGAAGCACTGAAGCTTGTATACTCTCGTCCTCTTGGAAGCTGGACAGTCCTCACAGACAGCAAGTCGGCGCTGGAGGCACTGTCTTCGCCTCGCACGCAAGTTGTTTCTGATATCCGCTCACTGATCCTGATTGTGCACAACCTCCTCGTCACCTCCGGCCACTCCGTGTGGTTTCAGTGGGTGCCAAGCCACATTGGCTTGCCGGGAAACACACGTGCCGACACAGCAGCGAAGCGCGCTCATGGCGCAGCTGAGTGCAACACTGTCATCCCGTTATCACTATCCGTCTGCCGCATACACATCCGCCGGCACCTTTCCTTCGGCACTCGCCTTTTCATGGGAAACACTTTCGCAGCCAACACCTTCCTCCACCGCATTGACCCGAAGATGGCCTTCAATGTGTCGCTACGGCTGTCTCGAAAGGAAGAGTCGGCTCTCCATCGTCTTCGCCTGAATGTTGCCCGTACTCCATCGTTCCTGTTCAAGATCAAGCAGCGTCCCTCTTCGGCGTGCCCCTCCTGCTCCACCGACGCCGACACCCATCATTTACTGATTGACCTGCCCAAGATATGCCGCTCCTCGGAACGCACTCACGCACCGCCTATCTGCCCTGGGGCACAGAGACCTCTCTTTGGCCACCATACTGGGCCCTGTAGGGCAGAAGCAATGGGCTGTTACCAGAGCGCTATTATGCTTCCTAGGTGACTCTGGGCTCCTGGACTGCCTCTGAGCGATCGTGTACTCATGCCCCCCTGCTGCCCATGTGCCGTTTTCGTCTTTCTTCTTTTCTGTTTCTGTTTTTTCTTTCTTTTTTTCTTTTTTTACAAGGAATAGCAAGTCGACTTCTGCCTGGCTGACCTTTTCTTTTTACCTGCCTCTTTTTTTTTCGTAATAAACATACTACCCCCCCCCCCCCCTGTTTCTACGTTGACAGCGCCGTACACCAGGCACCTGTGGGTCTTTCGAATAGCGACACAGCAGCGACAGGCAAGTTATGTGATTACTTTTACCAACCTTTAGTTTCCGCTTCGCGCGAGCAATGTGACCGCCATCGCCACTATGGTGCCCACGATAGCGGCGCAGACACGGCAACACAGATGGCGCGGCGGTGCAGCTGAATATTTTATAAACTCAGAACTGTTCAGAATACTTAGAAACCAACGTTATTTTTAAAATGACGTTGAACTGTAACACCAACTAAGCATGAGCTTTTTTTTTTGTACAAATTATAACTTACGTTGTACCAGTCGCCCAATCCCTAGTCCCGCAACCTAAGTTGCTCTTTTTTTTTTTTCGTTTGTTGGCAGCACCGCCCAGGTTCCGACAATCTTCAAAATACTTGTGCTTAAAAAATACGCCGATTGAGAAGTGACGCTCTCCGTGTGTTATCAAGCAATAATGTCGGACACAACGACTGGCAAAAAAATGGGGGTTAATTTTCACTCTTCGGCCTCTTTAACATGCAAGTCTCGATAAATCACAATTCACTGCAAGCACGGGAGTGCCTGCACTGTTGCCGGCCGCGTGTTGCTTGTAGGAGCACTACTCAATTGGAGTTGCTGCTGTGTGCCGCAAGCTGCGTGATATAGGCGAAGCAAAAGTGCGCAAGCCGCGTACGTACTGCATTACATTGCTGGGTAGGTGACTAATATATGTCGTAATAATATGACAAAAAAAACGAAAAAATCAAAAAACAAAGCACGTTCACAAGCTGTTCACATCATTACCACCGCTACCACTACAAAGCACGTTCTGCAGAGCATGAGACAAAGTGTCAAATTTCCGCACATTTTGGTGACGAGGCTCTGGTTATCGTGTGGGTTGTATCTTTTGACTATTCTGTTTAATTTTTGTTTCGGAGATTTCCGGCGCACGTCCAGAGAATCCCAGGTGGTCGGAATTATCCGCAGTCCTACCCTGCGGCACGTGCAACATGTCTCCATACTATAGGGAGACCAGCCTTACGTGTAACGTCACGGCACCATTATTGTTTGTTTATTTTTCTTTCATCCTGTTTCTTATTCGTTATTATAACTTTTTTATAGGCAAAAGCTTCGCTCAACAAGTTACAAAATGTTTTGAAATTGCCTTGTGTTTCGGTACCAACCGCCGGGTTTCTCTACATCAGTGCTTACGGTGAGAGGTAAACACCTGCAGACTCGTGCAGGTGTAGCTTGGCATAAACGCGCACGTTGCAGCGAGCGGAGCTCCGCGTGTTTTGCGGCGAATCTGCGCATACAGGCGTCCGTATGTGCACATCCGCAAAGCGTGTTGTTCATGGCTACACTATACATGATGTGCAGTTCTGCAGACTGTGTGGGAGGTGGTCCTGCGTTTCATTGCGTGCGGGCGCGGGCGGGCGTTGGTTACCGTGGCAACAGACGCGTGCGGGACCTTCCACGCGAGGAGTTTGCCGACGCACAAACCAACCCGCAAGCGGAAAACAAGTCATAAGGTCGCGTGCAAGGCATGCGCCTTGAGGCCATCTTCGTTTCGAAAGCGGGAACCTAACGCAAGGAACTCATTGGCTGAGACTTGCGATGACCGCATGTACGTTATGTGAACAGCCCAGTGGAATGCCTGTGTCGCACGTATACGCACGACAGCGTCTACGCGCATTAAAACACAATAATGTGAAGCTGGCTTCAAGCTTGGTTCACACCTCTGCGTTACATTGCGTGCGGACGCGAATGAGCGTTGGTTACCGTGGTAACAGACACGTGCGAGATCTTCCACAGTAGAACGGAAGGAGTTCGCCAGCGCTGAACTTTTTCCGACGCACCCACCGGCCCACAAGCGGAGAAACAATCCGCGCGTGTTGGTGCGCTTCTCCTCCCAGCATATACTGAAATACAAATTGTTGGAGTACCTTTCGTTAAGTGTAGCAGCGCATATCACGTTTACCACGGTGACAACGTCTTTGCAATTAACCTGTGCGTCTGCGGACGACGTCAGCGTATACCCGCTAACGTTCCTGCAACCCTATCGTGGCAAATATCGTGTTTTTAACTCAAGGTTCACCCTATAATGTGATTACTTGATAAATAAAGTAGTAAACCCAAAAATTCTCCCCATTTGCTTACGTCATGTCATCGAGGGTCACGTGTCCTAGATGCCGCCACAAAATAACGCGTGCTTGGTCCTTTCTTTTTACATCTACCAGATGCCCCAGGGATACAGGAAGCAAGACAGTTTTCGATGTCATGTTGTGGACGTACACGTAACGTCGGATAGACGTCGCGGACATATGCGACGGGTGCGACCTTGGTGGGACGTACCTGGGATATTTCTGGTGTACTGGGCAGTCGATACTTCAACGAGAGTGATTATCAATAACCGCCGAGCGTTTTTGTCGTACGTCAACGATGAAACAACAGCAGCAGATATTCCCCCGCTCAGTCGGCATGGCGATGCAGCTGCCACACACGTACACGCACGTCCCCACCAGTTGTCACGTCCTGATGGCGTCGTTGAAGACCTTCATGGTGCGACAGCACAGTAGCAGTACCACACCAGGGAAAGGCACAGGACGCACTCGCTGCTCATAAAACTCACAGTAGCAGAAAGGAAACAATGGCGACGCTATTGTGGAGCAAGATATTATCCACTGAACCAACTGTGCGGTGGAAACGGTCAGACAGGCTGCGCATTCTCGGGAACACTGTGGTATGGCTGTACAACACACAGTTAGATTCGTGCCGCACCACTCGTTCTTCCCATGGTGTCAGCGGTCCAAAAAAAATCGAGGCCGTGTCGTTGACAGCCTTCGAATCCGCCGTTTCGGACATTACGCAGCAGGAGGACGCCCACTTCGTAGATAGGTTAATTTGCCCTTCGAAAATACCTTGTTTCAATGTGACAGCTATCTGGAATGTTTAGTTAAAATGTATCAGTGAAACTCTTCCATCTATAGAGTCCAACAATGTATGCCGATGTAAAGTATTCCGAGCGTCTCCGAAGCGGTAGCAGACGCTCCGGTCTGCGCGGTGGTCCTCACCTCGATCATGTGATCCTAGGTCCAATGAGAAGCGTACCTATACCACTCATGTCACATAGTGACGCGCGTGGCGGCGCTCATCACGTGTCTACCGTGAAGGCGAAGGAGGATGTTTCGCGCGTGGCTGGCGTGGCTCTGCGGACGAAACCACGCGGACGATGCGCCTCAGCTTGAATTGCACTACCTTGACTCCAGCACAAAAGGAACGCGATGCTCTGCGTCGTTTGCCATTTCGCTCATAAGTAGGGAGTGACTTTTTCGGGTTAAATGCCTTTCTCAGATTCGGGAGGGCAAAATCAGGCGCTATCTTTAAATCTGTAATTCGGGGAGAAATCGGGCGATAATTATGCCTTCGGGTGTTATCGGGTGTGTTTGTTTCCCCCTTATCTATAGTGCCACTACGGACTAAATCTCGTGCCTTCAGAATATTACCAAAGTTATGTTACTGATATATTCTTGTCTCGCCTTACATTCCTGCAAAATATGTTGGCTCTATGTGACGCGAAAGTTAGAGAAAATTGTTTTTTTTTTATTTTTAAGAACTGTGACGTCATGTTAGGCTCCGACGGAGCGCCCGGCTCTCATCTGGCGACGTTGTTGCCCTTCGCGTCTATCGGGGGGCTCACATTTTGCACTCCGCTAGCGGGGCCCCACATCACATATCCTCCGACCGCTCCGACCTTCGAGAAAACACAAGGAGGTGTAAGACACCTCCCATTTCTCCCCTCTTTCAATCAGCATCACGTGACTTCACCACGTGACCCTCCCCGGACCCCGGCGTCGTTGCAAGGAGACGAGCGCTTTCTCCAGAACATGACATCACTGCAATTTGTGGACAAGCCATGACGTCACCTGCTCGTCGCGTCATCGAAACTTGTGGAGGTCAACAGATCTTCAAAAATTGATAGCAATGCACAACGCTTGCAAACAGGATTTAAATTTCGCGTATAAAATCCTTGAGGTACATCCTTTCCATTGACTAAATTAGATCCCCAACGCCGTTTCCTGCTTGTTTTTCTTTCTGTTTTTATTGTGGGTGACATACTAGCGCTAATCCCCGAAGGCATAAGCAGTGCTGACCAGAGGTCGGCGTTTGTCCTCACGAGCCTCGCCCTCACCTCAATTTTCTGGGATAAAAATTTTCCTCACGTCAAAAATTTTTTAAAAATTTTCCTCACCCCACCTCAAATTTTTTTCGAAATTTTCCTCACCTCAAAAAATTTTCGAACATTTTCGCTCACCTCACCTCAATTTATTAAAAATTTTCCTCACCTCAAATTTTCTTTTAATTTTCCTCAACTCACCTTGCCTTACCTCTTTTGGTTGCAAAATTTTCCTCACCTCACCTCAATTTTTTAAAGCTATTTGTGTATTCGATGTGACGTTCACAGGGATTGAAGAATGTTCATCATTAAAGTCGCGTTGGCCTTGAGTGACTGTCAATGTAAATGCGTATACCTCAAGCGTGAGTGCATACAGGGTGCGGCACGAAACGTGTCATTTGACCATTATAAGAAAACGGCTTAACGGAGAAATATGGGTAAACAACTTTCTTCTGGACATTCAGTTTGCCACCAAATAAAACTAGTTTCATCAATTTGCTATTGAAATAAATTGAACTTTCGAAATTGAACTCGTGAAATTGCTTAGTCAATGTAACGTTTTTTTTCTTTGTTTTTTTCTGACATATTTTGCCTAATTAATCACAGAAAACGCTTCGTGGGACGATTGTTAGACCCGTAAAAGTTGCGCGAAAATTGAGGTTTAGTTGCGGGTATGGGAACGACGCACAAAGTCGAGCGTCAGATCAGCGGCGAGAGAGGAGGACAGTACCCGCCCAGCCAGCAGGTGAGAGACAGAGGCTGCGAAAAGAAGGAAAGATGTCCCGTGTACGCGCGGAAAAAGTTTTCATAAAGTGCGCGTTCATAAAGTTTTCCTCACCTCACCTCAATTTTTTTAAATATTTTCCTCGCTTCACCTCAAAAACTTTTTGAAAATTTTCCTCACCTCACCTCAGACATGACCAGAAGAATTGGCCCTCACCTCACCTCAAATATCGTGAGGTGAGGAAACCCTCACCCTCGCACGCCCTCGTGAGGGTACCCACCTCTGGTGCTGACACACATGGGTGTATTTCTGGGAACGTATGCGAGGCATTTTTACATGTGTTACACGTGGCGACCTCAGTTCGTCTTCAGTGGAAACATCACTTGAGGTTTTTCACTGTAACTGGAATTCGGGGAGACATCGGATTTAACCCGAATTGGTCGGAGGTCAGTTCGTGGGGGGGGGGGGGGGGGGACAACAGGTTACATAGTATATTTTGCCGGATAAATATAAAAGGCAAATCACAAAAAGGTATTTGGATTGATCTGACCCTGCATTCCAAGTCTAGTGCACTGTAATTCCAAGTTGCACTGTAAAGGGGTTAATAGACGCAAAGGGAATGGGCACTGCGAATACAGAAACTCATCCGGTAGCCGTCTCCGCCCGTGAGGCAGAGCTGGAGAGATGACGTGCCCGCGAGAGAACAAATGGATATGGCCGTAGCTCTCGCTCTTGTCACGTCAGAGCTTGATGTATGCGTGTGTTCAAAGGTTTCTATCTCGCCAAGACCGACACGTAGAAAAATAAATATTTTTTCCTGAATACTCTGGCTTGCAGCATAACGGGTGCGTGATGTTATAAACCGCATATATCAAAGTGTCACAACCACTTTGATGTATGGTTATACTCGGGGACAATGCAAAGGTTGATGCGAGGATGCAGACACAAGACCTCAAGGAAGTTGAATCAACGGCGTGTTGCACAGCGTGCATAATCACACTTCGTCGACGCTTTGGTGTAGCACGCAGTGCTAAACAGTTCCTATTTGGCAAATTGACGCTTTTTCGTTTTTTCGGTAAGAGAGAGAGAGAAATACATGATGACGATGATATGGGGATGACTTCCGCTCATTTTCGGTAAATTGACGCAGTGAGTGCGGGAATCAGAGCTATCTTATCAAAAATAAGGGCACCCGACGGCTTGTAACCCTTTCGCCCCTCGTGTGGCGTGTCAATGTAACCTCCTTTCTTCGCAACTTTGCGCTAAAACTTCGAGCCGTCAAAAAAGAGGCGGAGCCAAGGGCTCATCTCCATGGATTTTCGGCGAATTTATTTTGGGCAATTGCCATTGCATTACGAGTGGGATTATGTGCTATACTGAGTAAAATGACCACGGGGAACCCATTTCCGCAAAGAAAACGTTAGGTTGCCTGGGGAAATTTCGGAGTTCAATTCAAGAAATTAACTTTCAGTCAACTGAAATGAAATAAAAATGTTACCAATATGTGGCAAAAGTTATTGGCAGAAGAAAATCCCTTGACACCATGTCTCTCCGGGGCCTACGTTTTTTACTATAAATTTCTATCATGGTTGTGGGACCACCCTGTAGAGACGAGCACTGAGGCGCCTAAAACGCAGGAAAATTTGCAAATGGAGTGACTTTGAGAATTTTTAGGAAATTATCTGTCACAGATGCGACCGTAGAAAGTACGCGGCCAACTAACGACAACCTATATATTCTGTGACAAAAATATTTTCCTCCTGCGCCTCATGGCCCCAGAGATACAACGTCCAAACGTTGATGAAAATACCACTGCGCAAAATTGCCGTTTCACGTAATTATTTTTTACGCAAACTCCCCAAATAATTTTCAATTTATTTTTGTCCTGGAATGCTTTCCATAAGCTAGGCTTCAACGTATATTGCGTATTAAAAAAACCGGGAGGTCCTCGGGACCAACCTGCCTGATCTCACGTGGAATCACCCAGTATACTTTTACAAGGCAGCAGTCCTGACAGAACCAGACATACTAGAACTGACCAGATTACCAGAACATTACATATCAGAACTAGACTAGGCATACCAGAACTGACACGTTAAACGTCTAGGGTTTCTGTACACGACAGGGGGGTAGGGTATGTGCCCTTTCAGCAGTACAAGAATGGCTTTTATGTGCAAAAAACCAAACAAAAACAATCAAGCTGAAGATAAGAAGACTAAAATTAGGCGGATAAGAACTATATGCACTTGTGCAACCAACGGCAGCGCATCGTTGAGGCCGCCGAGAGCCGCCAAAGATGATGGCGGCGGCACTGCGCAGCTCGCGCATGCGTCGTGCGTCCACCTGAAATAGGCCCATTGGGGATAGGCCTGTACGGCTGGCCAGAGGGCGCGAGTGCGCATTGCTTTCAGAGACGCCTGTGGCAGTTTTGTGCAACTCTGCTAAGTACACGGTGTGCTGTTTGGCATAGCCACACAGTACTTCATACGGCTGGGATATGTTTCGGCTCTCTTACTCGTTCTCTGAAGTGCGCGGGATTGACGTTTTTTCTAGTTTTTTTCTCTAGTGAACATGTGGATAGTGAATGGCGAACTTGCGAGTAGAGCACCTGAGAAGTAGTTTTTGGGGGTGGGGTGGGGTGAGAATTTTGTTAGGAGTAGCAGAACAAATCGGGAGACGTGTTCAATTTCTCCTTGTTTTTTTTTTTTTTTTTACAGACAAACAAACAAACAAAACGTTTTTTTTTTCTCTCCAGCAAATGTCAAGAAAGGGACGCTACTCGTCAAGCAATACGCAACATAGGAAGGGTTTTGTAATGTGAATGTGCATGATGCAGCGGGATTAGCGGCATGATAGCAGTCTTGCCCCGCTGGTGGTTTTATAGGCTTAGCGCCGTATAGGCAATAGGAAATGTTAAAAGAGCCGCGGTTTTTCCTTTTTTGGAATTGTCCATTAATTATTGAATGAATTAAACAAAAGCAAGGCTATGAGATGAAATTCTAGAGCATTATTCATCCTCTGATATGCGATTTGGCTCTGAGGGTCCCGCATAATTCATTTTATCAGCACTACAAACCCGGGAGTTTATCTTGGCGGACCCTGTATATGTCACAAGTCAGTATGTTCTCAATGTTTTATTTCACGTCTCTCAGCACCCCACTTCCATGGAAGTTTAGCAGGCCTTGGTAACATTTGCAGAGGAGTAGGACATTTAACATAGCTACGATTTTATGATCGGTGCCTGGAGGTTGACAAGGGCCCCACACACTTTCATTACTTTACCCATGTGGGGAATTAGGGCAAGCGGTACGCCGTTGTTCAAGACATTATACAGTTTCAACCTCTGAATTACACGCTCTACATGGATTCTTACTTGTGTTATGACAAGTGTAGAGTTCATGTCCTCTACAGAAAGCTGACCTCCCCCAGTGTTGAATGGTGGCATCAGGAGAACAGCTCCCTGTTCCTCCATTATAGTTTTTATCGCTGGGAAACCCTTGTCGCTCATTACCAGGCAGAACATGTGTGAGAAAACCAGACTGCCTTGTTATGGGGGAATCTGAGTGCCGTCCCCCATAGGGCTCAGAAACAAACGCAATCGTGCCATTGGGAATGATACCCACAAGCAACTTAAGAGTGTATCCCCCCTTATAGTGAGAATAAAGGTACTAATGTTGTTCCTACGAACGCTTGTGGCACGAACGGTAGTGATTAAGCGAAAAACTTGAACCAACACGTGCGACTGTAGCCGAAGCGAATACGAGTGTACTTAGCAGAGTTGCAAGACTGGCCCACCAGGGGAGAAAAGCAGCGCTGCCGTCGCCCCCCGAAACTCCAGCCGAGCATGCCTATAGGAGGAGCGGCCGAATCATTACCGCTTTTTCAGAATCCCGAACAGCCGAGTAGCAGACGACAACGGAGTAGAAGACAACATTTCTCTAGACCAATCAGCGAGCGTTCTCCTTATTCGCTGCGAGATCGACCTATAGGGGACGACACTGTCACCATTCTAGTGTGGATAACACGTGGGCCGGTGTTCGGATTTGATGGTTCTTTCCCGTAATTCCTGTGTATATATTCACCGGAAGATCACTTGTGCCGCGATGGTACGATACTATTCGGTTCCACCTACGGTACTGAACGCTGCATAAACGTGTAAAAGCAGACGAAGCGTCCACACTGCGATAGTTCTCCGTTCTCCGCAGCGCGCGAGACACCGTTCGATCTCGGAACGAATAGCGTCAGCGCGAGGTTTCAGGGTTACAGGCAGATCACAGGATGGTACAGCTCTTCACCACCGTTGCGCACGGTCGCTTTTTGCGGCGTACTTTAAATTCAATTTCTGCGATAATTATGACTCTGTAATGTGAATTACTTCGCATGGTGCATCTTACTGGCCTACTTAACAGTTTTATAGGAAGAAAACAGGGTGTTAAAAATGACTTCTGTGCTACTTTAAATCTGTCACTGGCACGCTATTTGTTCCACACACCCCGCCATGAAACGTCCCCAAATAGTAGAGCGCCAGTCAGAAAAGAGAAGTCCGCAGGTAGAAGGATTGTATGAGTCGTGTCTCGAGGTCCATAAAGCAGGTAATGGGCCGCTGTCTGGCAGCTGCGTGCGCTCTCCGCGGAACAGCAGTAAACTGCAATGGCAGTGTTATCTGTCCACGCATATAAGATCCCATTGAGATGTCTATAGGCAGACGCCATTTTCACCATTATTACTGAGGTGCCTAGCGTGTGTAGTTATCGGGTTTATATTGCTGAGACGCCGCAGATAGATATGAAAGAGAAAAATTAAAAAGCTCCTACGCACTGGTGCTTCAGTTGAGAGTTCAGGAATGGCTGGCACGTTAGCCATTCTTGAACTCTTCCTAGTGTAATCTCTACGACCTTGTCAGTGCCAAGTGGTGGCCGCAACATCAATTGTACAACATGCTCTCATGTGTATTGAGTAATTATTTTGAGCCACAGATACAAAGTATTTCGAAATATATACCCCCACATACCCCATACTCCATTTTAGTAAAACACTTGCGTTTTTGAGTGCACGGGTTCACGTACACTAGTCTTGTATGCGCACACAATAGGAAAGGTGTGCCTACGATGTAGAAGCATTGTTGCACGATGACCATCTTCGTACAACATGCAGCAAAGCTTGTGCAACATTTAATCTCATAACAGCACGTACTCCCACAACGCAGTACCGTGCATTCTACTCAACAGTCAGCAAGCTCCGATAAGAACGGGACGATTTGGCAGCAAATTTGCGCACGCGCAATAACCGCGAAGCAACTACCAGATCAAACCTACAACATGTGCATATGTAACGCACTCTAATGCCCTTGTCACATGAGTGCGATAGCACTCCACCCATCATCCGCACGAAACTGATAAAAAAATGCCATGGGAGCGCGCGGAAATACACGCGAAGCGATACTGGCACGAGCCGAGCGGGCACAACATGGCGGCGTTTGCACACGGCCCAGCGTCTCGTCCGCAAAATGGGGATAAAATCGTCTTGACCGCTCTCTCCGCATACGCGGCGTTGCGCTGACGCTATGCAGCGAAACAAGCTGCGCTTCGAAGCAACGTGGCGGATTCCTTCGGAACATTGTGGCATTGCCGTGACTACTTACCTGCGGGTGGACGTGGAACGACGGCGACGAGCCCTCCTTTCTTTGCTGCAGTTCGGCTCGGTGTCTCTTGGATACTAACCGGTTGCTCGTCTGATCTTTGATGTGTTCTCAAGTGCTCTCTACTCGGCGTAAATGGCTGCGCGCCTTTTGTGCGTTATCGCTCAAGTCGCCCGAAATAATCAAGGCGCCTGTTATAGACGATCATTAAATGATCTGTGACCACGTTTGCAAAATTGGTTGTGTTTCTCGGATTTGCCAATTCTTCTGTCGGTATCGTAATCACTAGCATATTGCGATACGATAACTAGCAAGCATGGCGCTGTAGGGCAAGAGGGCTTATCGCGTCTGGTATATGCGGGTGACTCAGTTTTGGGACTGTTCCACTCGGCGTGGTTCGGGTGGCTTGGGAGTGATTCATGTTGATGAGGTGACCGTGCTTTGGAAAAACTAGGTTCTTTCAAGTGACCTTGCCCGTGTTTAGGTACCAGAAACGTGGCGCACCGACAACGACCACGAGTGTTGTAATATACTCAGGTACTGCAGTGGTTGCTGCACAATAAAGCGAAGATACCACGGAAAAATAGAGAGTTTTAGTACATCGTACGCTTACGCCTTTGCGTACGTAAGGGATAGCGTTGATGGTTCTGCGCACGCCCATTACAGAAAGAGAGCTTCGGGCAGTGCGCAGAACCACCGACGCTATCTGTTACGTACGCTATTGCCTTTCTGCGTTAGTTCACTTTTTGAATACCTGGTAATCCAGTTGTGTTACTTGTGCTCTCTTGCGTAGAGTTATATTTGAAAAAAGATCCTGTGCGTTGGATATGCAATATCATTGGTTGTGGTGCGAGTACTTCATTATTTATTTAATTGGGTACATATATCTGGTACGAAAATCGCAAGGCATTGCTTCTACTCGACAGCACACCGTGAAGTTATGCTGGCATTATAAACAAAAACTTTTAACTATAAATGCCGCAGTGTGCTGGGCAGATTGACACAGCACGCAGCAAAATAACAGACGATTCGAGGAGTGCGCTACTGTACAGTGTGGTTCACCACCAACAATAACAATAAATGATGACGATGAAATTGGGTGTTTCACCGCGGTGGTGCGGTACCCTACCCCATTGCACGTGGAACATTATGTGAAGATGAGGATGATAGAAACTCATAGTAAATAACGTAGACAAACGGAGAGACATGCGGTGAAGGGATTTTTTTTCTACCAGGAATCTTGCCACATATTTGTACCATTTTTATTTGATTTCAATTGATGTAAATTTAATGTCTTGAATTGAACTCCGAAAGTTCTCTAGTCAACCTTACGTTTTCTTTGCGGAAATGGGTTCCTCGTGATCATTTTGCTCACTATATAGCACCTGATAAGACACGTAAGGCGACGACAACTGCTGAAATAAATTCGCCGAAAATCCGTGGAAATGTGCCCTTGGCTCCGTCTCTTCTTTGTCGGTTCTAGTTTGTCGTGTCTTTGGGTTGGCTTGGGAAATTTCAGAGTTCAGATCAAGAAATTAAATTTCCATCGATTTAAATTCAATAAAAATGGTACCAATATGTGGTAAATGTTCTTGACAGAAAAAAATCCCTTGACCGCATGTCTCTCCGTTGCCGACGTTCTTGCTATGAATTTCTATGGTTGGTGGACTACCTTGTATGAGAATCCAAAAATGACAACGCAGCGCGACAGCCTCCAGAAGTTAGCCTTTTAGATCGCAGTCAAAGATCTCGTCTTCTCACATTGCAAACAATGAGGCTGCACCCGTGATTTCTCTCGGAAGGAGTTTCATGTGACCTGGCAAAGCAGATGGTTTCATGAGGCTCGAGGAAGCAGCTGTCACCAACGGCAAGTGAAAACATATGCGGTTTCGGTGAATGCCGATGCGTAGGCTTCAAGCACTTGCGAAAGTACCATTACCTGTCAATGGCCGTAATGGTCATTTATGAAATTTATGATACACAGGGAGGAGGAGGGGGGGGGGGGGTTGGATTCGTGCGGCTAGTGGACATCAGTGCAGACAGTAATGGACGTCAAGTGTGGAATCTGAAAAGAAAGTGAGTGCAGGAAGAGGTACTCGATAGGACGATACTGTTTTTGCAACGATGTTGACTTACTAAAGTCAACATCGTTGCACAAAAAGTATCATCTCCCGTGGCACAGTGGTTAGCGTGTTAGCGTGCTGACCATGTCACGTCGAGACTGGAAGGTACCCGGGTTCGAATCCCGGTGCCGACTGTGCTGTATGGGGTTTTTCCTGGGTTTTCCTCAGACGCTTTCAGACATATGTCGGCATAGTTTTCTTAGTTAGTTTCCGTAGAAGTCGGCCCAGGGCGCCAGTCGTGACGTTGGCCACCTCTGTGAGGCCACCACCACCGACTTGCTAAAAGCGCTAAAACCCTCAGTATGTCACACCAACCGGCAGAAGCTTGAACTCTTTTCTGAATGCGACTTGCGACAGCACTATAGGGGAAAATATTTATTTGTGGAGGCAGGAGAAGGCGCAGTAAGTATGAACAATGTTTGGAGCAATCGCCCTTGAAAAAAAAGAGAGAAAAGAAAAGCGTCGTTTTTGTTTTCTCTCTCTCGCGTAAAATTGAAACGAATGTAAGGAAAACGATCGGGGTATAACAGTCCACTCTGTTTTGTTCGTCAACGCAAACTATAGACACAAAAATTCAAAAATAATAAAACGTCAAGTAATACAATGTATAGATACAACATAATGTTTGTGTTTTCATAAGCGATCTTACCTGCTTCTACCATGTTATATTGCAAGTTTGATTATCCTCCCTTCCGCAGTGACATTTGATGTTCTGCAGCTAGTGTAAGAACTCAACACCGTACGCCAGTTGTTTGGGACCCAAAATTATGTATTGGTTATTTTGATAAGGAAAACACGAAAATGTCTGACAACATCTGCACGGCAAAATTGCGTGTATGCGCTAAATCACAATTTCGGATCTGCGCGGTCGTCTCCAACCATGCGCTAGTGGCATCGGTATCATCAGCACCCAGTGCTCATTTTCTCTGGCATATCTGAGCGGCAGCGACATCATCAAAATAGAGCAAAGGAGCACGTTGTCGCATCGATATTGGTATGTTTTGATCGCATGATATGTGTTGTGTTGTTTTGTTTATATTTTGACTTTGCGAGGAAACTTAGAAGTTGCGGGTTTTTACAATAGTCAGCGATCCAACACTCCCGGCTTCTTGCTCGCACCGCGCATTGACTGAATGTTACAGGTGCAATGCGCTCTCTCTTTCAGGTGAACGTTCCATAAAATGGCAAAGAGCTTAAGAAGCAAATGGAAAAGAAAAATGCGAGCCAAAAAAAGGGAAAGATATGCTGTTAAAGAGCTCGCCAGGTTGAAGACGGTGGTTGAGAGTGCCAAGAAAACGGATGTTGATATGTCTGATATTTGCCAAGTGGTCACTATCAAACAAATAACGCAACGTCGGTCAAGGAAAGAAGCATCCGAAGTTGAACACGAAGCAAATGATGATGAAACTGGTGAGGAAAGAAGCGAAGATAAAACTGGTGAGGAACATGAATAGTTCACTGTCCTGCGCAACCCTCATATGCTACGTAGTTCGATAAAACGTCATAATCGCAGGAAAATAAGGCAGTGGGCCACGAGAAATAATATGCAAGTTGAAGAATCGAAATAATTGATGATACACTACACTTTGTCACTGTCACCGTCATTACACTGTCAGGATTAAACGTTTGGCTGGTGCTCATCTATGAACATAATTCTTGGTGTACCAGGCTTCAAATGATGTAAATGAAGCACATGGTCCTTAGAAGCTACTACTACTGTGTACAACGCCCCACTTCAGTCATACACTTTCCAATTGGCAAAGAAGGGTGATACATGCAAATACAGTCGACCCCCGTTTATCCGGACTTCATTTATCCGGATCCCGCGGTATCCGGACAAATGGCACGGTAACGGATTTTCCTCCATGTATTTTGTCCTCGTTTATCCGGACTTCAGATTCCGGACTCGGACAAGAATTCCAGGGAACGAAAGTCGAAAATTCTTGTAATCCAGCTTCAGTTATCCGGACTACCGTGAGTAAGAGGAGACGCTGACCCCGCTTCGTCACCCTTTTCGCTGTGTTGGGGTTATTCCCGTCATTATTTTTTTATTTTTTAAATTCCGTGTTAGCGCCGCGAAGCAACTGTGGCTATGAGCGGCGTATAGACGTGGACAGATGGAGAGAGGACAGCAGGAAGGAGTGGGGGACAGGGGGGTTAGTATGCGTCCTGGGCTGACTTCAAGTGGAACTGTGCCGACATTAGTCTGGAAAGTCTTCGGAAAACCCAGGGAAAACCTCAGATGGCACAGCCGGTGACAGGATTCGAACCCGTGTCACCTCCCAGTCTCGGCGTGAAAGGCGATCACTCTAACCACTATGCCCCGGGAGCTGGTTATTCCCGTCACACGTCAGGGACCTACATCCTTCCGTAGGGAAGACAACCGTGCACGATGACCCCCTTTTCTATTTGTGTGCGTTGGGTCACGTTGAACAGTCGAGTCATTTGGAAATATCTCAAGCAACTGTCCGGTTCTAGGGCGGAAAACTCCAACCCGAGGGCCTGCTGCTTACGGCCCGTTGGCCGATGAAGACATTCCCCTAGCTGAGCTGCGATCCCTGATGCAGAGGCTCACTGCGACTGCCATAGATGATGCTGCGGTTTCTGACTACGTTGACGTTGATAAGGGTGATGACGCGTGTGCAGCTATGACTGATGATGGTGTGATTGCTGCTGTTGCCTCCGATGATGTGTAGCAAGACGGTGCCGATGACGCCAGTGAGAAAAAAGGCTCCGACATTGACACTTTGCGTCCGCACTGACATTCTTCGAGCAGCGCAACAGCGTGGCTCAACTCTATGCAATTAGCAAAAGTTTGCAGGAATCGAGTGCCTACACTACTATGTAACAGCTGTCATTGACGAGATTTCTGTGTTTTAATTAAACCTTGCTCTGTAGGACGTTTCTATTCGGTCGTTTCATTTATCCGGATGCCCCGGTATCCGGACGATTTCGCCGGGAACGGCACCGTCCGGATAAACGGGGGTCGACTGTATTACCATCAGTATGTGTAATCGTTTGTTCATATGTTCACTCAGCATAGCAAACACCATTGCACATTTTGTGCTTTTTGCTTGCTCCTCATTGCCATTTTACATCTCATGCATTATCCTCGGCATTGGGATAGTGGGCCACAACCCAGGTGGCGAATTTCCCCATTCATCATCATCAGTGTATTTGTTGTTTTTGCTTGCATGCAGAGAGGCTTATGAATGGCTGTGTGACATTTTTTCACACACTTTATGTTGCTTACACTTAAATGTGTCCTGAATCATCATCCACAGTGTATATTATAACAGAGGCTGTGTGTTTCAAGCTCTCTCTGTTTTCTCGCTGCTCATTACTTCTGCTTCCACCGCTCACTCCTGCTGTGCCACCCATGCTGGGTTGTTTCTGTTAACACCTGATTGTTTGGTGGTTACAGAGGAAGCTACTGGTGCCATGGAGGTTGATGTTCAAAAGAAGAAATATGATCGAAGGACCATGAAAGATAAGGATGGACAATACCCAGTCTGGATGAACCAAAGGGAAATCCACAGAATTAAAGCAAGATTGGGCAAAGGTACCAGAAAAGGCAAGAGGAAGCAGACATGGTGATACGAGACTAATATGTTTCTCCTCCTGTACATAGTGATGACTCACATAAAACATTTCACATTAAAGAGGCAAAAGAAGTGACATCTAACGTGGCTCGCAACCCTGCTTCATTCATCAAGCAGTCCATCATGTGCCACCATGCACAGTATTTTTTTGCTGTACGTTGTCTTATCACAGTAGAGTGAAACCTCTCTAGTACAGACAACCACGGGACCAGGATTCTTGTCCGCTGAATTGAGGTTCCGTACGTGAGAGATATTGAAGTAACAGCATTAAAGTTTGCTGGGGGAAACCCAGCCATGCACAGTAGGGGAGCGTTCGTAATGGGAGGTTCCACTGTACAGCTAAACTTACGAAAACATACAAAAAAGGCATCCGCAAGCAGTGCAGCACGACCTTGGAGGTTTTCCCTGAACTCATTACTTGACGTAACTACTGCATTTTCCAGTCTATAACGCATACCTCTGAAAATTGGCAGAATTTGAAAAATGCCTAGTGCATAATACGCACGCATACGTGCACTGCAGGGGTGAAAGAACCAGCGCTAATGGTTAGCAGAAACTGCAAGGTCTAAATTGCCATTTACGTTTTATTACAGTGAGTACCAGTGTTGCGGATTTGGCCGCTCAAATCGGATTTAAATCAAATACGCATTTTTTCTGAAGATAGTAAATCAAATCCAAATCAAGTCCGGATTTAATTTTGGCACGTTAAATCAAATCCTTTTAAATCCGGATTTGTTTTTCCGGACCTAAATCAAATCTGCTTTTAAATCCGGATTTATCGAATCTTTTGACAAATCCGGAAGCCAAAATTCGTGCAGTAGCATTACTAAACCTATAACCGTGTCTACAAATTACTAATACTGCACGTATTCACTAAACAGCGCTTAAATAACAGCGTGACGTGGCACAAAGAGCAATAAATTTCGTCTGATTGACGAGGATATAAAGGGCCAACCTATCAATCTGGTGGCCGAAATTTTATTCATATTTTAGGACATAAATTTTTGAGTTTAGGACGACATTTTCGGTTACGCCTGCTCGGTGTGTACCAGACTATCAGTCACCACGTATCAGCCTCTGTCAGGGATGGATCCAGACGCTTGGTCTGGGGGGGGGTCCCTGTGTCGGAGCGCGTAGTGGGGGACGGGGAGCGGGAAATTCAATGTATACACTGACGTTTTGGGGGGGGGGGATTGGGGGGGCAGCAATTTGGCGAGTTGCTTCTACTTACAGCCGTCTGCTCGCTCTACCACAGGAGCTATATAAATGATATCTATACCATTCGACAGAGAATGAGTTAGCGGTTCTAATGAATCTACCCTCAAGGAAATGCGTGTACCTGCTCAAGAACAATAAAAGTTCGAAATCGTACATTTTTTGTTGGAAGTACTGTGTTCGGGAATATTTTCATAGCGCCACTTTAAGGTAGGAGTCACGGGACTTCTCCCGCGTGCTGTCTTGAACCCATTGTTTTTAGCAGCCAAATTTGAAGGATGAGGTAAAACAAGAAGCGCGTTGCTATGAGGTCAATGTTGGGAAAAAATTCGAACCAACATTCGCCGCCGCACCCTCCGCCTCTCCATATCGGAAGCGGTTCATCGGACGGAACTCGAAATTGTTGCATTTGTCATAGCGTGTAGCCGACAGCTGGCCACTCCGCCGCGCGGAATTGCACAATGCCAGTGGAAGAGGGCCGCAAAGGGAAGTCCAACGAAGATACATGTAATGAACGAATGATGGGAGTTGAGTTGAAGGCATCCAGAAAGAAAATAGTAAAACTGTGTCGAAAATCAGCCGCACTTTCTGTTGCATTGCGAACACGTAATTCGTTAAGCGCCCTTAAATTTTTCTGTTACACCAAAATAGAAAAAGTGATATTGCTAAAAGTGTATTAAATCGTGACTGGCTCACTCTGGGAGGGGCGGTGCATAACCCTTATCTCCATCATCACGTATCGTATCGGTGTTGACTCGGGCTTCACGGGGCATGAACAGTGTGGAGTTGGTAGGTATGGTACACCTTCCCAAAAGCGGATTTTTGGTCAGGAACCTCCTCGTCATTTAGCACCAGGCGAACACGCCTGAGTGAAGGAATTCCTATCGTGGGACTAGGCTCAGCTACGCCAAAAAACACATGCCTGCGTCGATTTCTACCATCAGGACTCAAAAGACCACAGGTCGTTGGTTACTATACCCTGGGGGTTACCATTAAATGGATCGTTAACAAATCGTGGGACATGTTGCAAATACTTTACTAAACATTAGCCCATGGGTCTACTTTAATGCTGACGTTTCCGGGCTTTGTAAAAATTTTCCTCGTGCAGTACAGACTGTTGTAATCAAGGAAAAAAAACGGTATGCGAGGAAGAGTGGCACATCTTGCCATCATTGTCCGTGGGAGTAGGAAAGGCTTGCCTTCCTGAAATCACGAAACGATAGGGTGTGATATATTTATTGTTCGTTTTTACTTTGTTTTGACGTGAATGCGTGTACCTTATGCGTTCATATGATGGCGAAGACCAAGAGTTTCGCGACATGATTTGGCAAGCTTGAAACCGGTCGTGCTTGAAGACTCAGCTAGAGGTCCACGGGAAAGGTGCTGTCCAATGGACAGAATAACGTTAACTGCGTTCAAAGAACTGCACCTGGTGCTCCCTCGGTGCGGTGAGGGCAAGTGATTGGAACAAAACGGCTGCTCCTGTCGCTCTGGAGAGAGGACGCCGCTAGTGCGTGTGCAGATTTCAGACAAGGTCACATCAATTCGCGTAGAATGCGAAACGGCACTTCGCTCAATTTCAAATCCATGCATCTTGTGAGGGAGCTTGGCGAAATCCATGCGCAAATCCGCTGAAAAAGGGGCGATTCAATCCAAATCCAAATCATTCGTGAAAAATGCGATTCAATCCAAATCCAAATCCTGCCCATATTTTTTTGCGCAAATCAAATCGCAAATCAAATCCGCCAGCCCTCTGGTGGATTTAAATCCGGATTTAAATCAAATCCGTGGATTCAAATCCGCAACACTGGTGAGTACATTTTATTACATCTGTTACTGACACAATGTTTACTTGCGACAGAGTCGGTGTCGTAGTAAACTTCAGTCTTGTCACCACCCTCTGTCCTTCTGTTTTTCTTTTTCACCTGTTCTAACATTCTATCTCCCGTTCCTTCTCAACAACGCTGGCCTTCTCAGATAAGTTGAGGGACGCTGATGCCTCGATTGTATCCCATGCTTCCGGGACCCTCTTCGCTACCTTTGTGTACAATGCCTCTGCCCACTCTTTGTGTACTCATACTTCTCATCTATCATCCGGTTTCCCCCAATTTTCATGAACGTGGCACTCACACGAACGAGTATAACTCCTGTGTTAAGTAGCTAGAGCAAACAGTGAGGCTAGAGGTAGCAACACATCTCTTTGGAACTGCTCTTTTGGGAAAAGCTACAATGTATAACACGCACCAGTAGGTAATGTGCACTGCCTCTTTTGAACGCTTTTCACAATGCATGACACGTGCGTTCTACATCGGGAAATACGGTAGGTTCGTGTGTCACTGCATCAACCTGGGGAGCAGCTGCAAGGTCTCATTTCTCACTGAAAATTTTTCTGCGACAGACACGGACACTTTTTTGGGGGGGGGGAGTCACAGAGTGACGTAAGGTGTTGGGGGTCCCTAGAGGGTGTGCAGATACGATCTCGTGTGCACTGCAGATCAGCTAGATAACTGTTTCTGTGCAAGAGCGTACGTTATTTGCTGCACAATACTCCACAGCTGAAAACGTAAAGTTTATGGGGGGTGCCTTCCTGCTTCTTTAGAGGGGCCTTAAAGTGAAGTGAAATCTGATTTCGAAGATAAAAGGGGCTGTAAGCAGGTACACAAGGTGCGCATCTC
Source organism: Ornithodoros turicata (assembly GCF_037126465.1). Taxonomy (NCBI): domain Eukaryota; kingdom Metazoa; phylum Arthropoda; class Arachnida; order Ixodida; family Argasidae; genus Ornithodoros; species Ornithodoros turicata. Next base: position 79,153,231 of record NC_088203.1, on the reverse strand, counting down.
TCTGCGTTATATTATTGCAACTTAGGCAGTGAAAGCTCCTTGCAATTACTAGCGCTCAATATCAAAAGGCGCTTGCATACTGCACTGTACCCTTTTGCTTTTTAGCTCCGCCTTGCGCTCTAACTTTACGTCATTTTGACGCAGTGCTTTCCTCACTAATTACGATCAAGGGTTCCACATATGATTTTACTTGCAGAAATGGACTAGACGAATGTGAGTCTTCTTCTATTCAAAATCTAAACAGTTACAAGCTCAAACTGGACAAGAAATGCGTTCAATTTAGATATCACACGCGCGCTACGTTTGCCGCGCAGTAGCATGCAGCACACCGCGAGCGCGAATGAATATCTGGCGCTACAGTTCCGGAATCTGGGGTGCGCGACAGGTCATCTTCATCATCTTCGAATGGTTCCGACGACTGGGCTGCCGTACTTTGGTTTGAGCCACGCGGCATCGCGTCACCAGCTCGCGTGGCACAGTGGTCAGCGTGCTGGCCACGTCACGTCACGTGATTGGGAGGTACCCGGGTTTGAATCGCGTCGTTGATAGCAGCCCAGTTGTTGACGTTTGCGCCAGCCGAAGATGTTGGAGATGTCATGACGCTGAATTTCGGAACCATGGAGCACAATATGTAGTTCCACACACACATATGGAGCACTCTGCCTCACAGCTGATAATGAAGCCTGTCCATTGGCTGGTAATTTGAAACGTCATGTTTGGAGCTCGGGCCCCCTGATTGGATGGCGAAAGGCTATGTTGCCATGTGACGTATGCGTGGTGGAGAGAGGCGTGCTGGTTACTCATCTCTGAGAGCATTTATATGGGTCACTGAGCTGGCACGAGCCAAACTAAGTGTATATTTGGATATTATGGCCTGCGTGCTTTCATGGGGTACCATTATTTGTGAAATGGTTGGTGGCCTGTTTACGGCCCCTTTCAAGGGGCACTAAAATGCAAAAGCAGCTTGCTCTCAAATGAAAGTCTGTGTTTCAATTAGTACAAATAAAACAAAATTAGTTCACACAATGCTACCATTTAGAAGAAAAACGCCATGAAAACAGATCAGTCTTTGGCGGCAACGAATGGGATCCCCAGGAGGCAAAGATTGGCGGCATCCAATGAGACAGCAGAAGAAGCGCGTGTGGATTTGGAACTGGTCCGGTCGTAGTGTTCCGTATATGCGCGGCATGATGCACACCAGAGAGTCGAACCGAAACATTTATCGTTTCGGGTTTAGGTTCGACGATAAGATTTCAGTTCCGGTTCGGCTTCGGAAGGCAACTATAATGGTTGAAACCGTTTTTTTTTTTTCAAACGGGTGGGAATAAAGCACAACAGGCAGGTTAAATCACACTTCCGTGTGTGTGGTATAGTGCTTGAAGTGGACAGGAAGGTGTCAACAGTCTTTCAAGATTTTGAAAGATTTCGTGCGATATGAAAGACATTAGTAGTGGTTACGATAGGAGCATAGCCATGAATTACTGGTTTGGGTTGACTGCTACAGTACATAGCTCGTGCCGCGGTGGTTAACTAACCCACTGGGTTGTTTGCAGAATCTCGGCAGGAATATAACAGTCAATTAACCAAGCCTGCTACCTTAGCCTGTCTTTTAAGTCATTGAAATTATTGATTAGCAGTCAGTAGACGCGAATGCACGTTAAGCAGCAAATGACGCTTCATGACGTTTCATGACAGCCGGCTACTTTCGGTAGTCGTTACTTCATGACGCGACGTTTCATTCTTTCGACGCTTCATGGCAGTTGGATTGGCTCCTTTTAGCACCCCGGCATGGGGTGGACGTTTTTCTAATTAAGTTGGATTGAAAGGATGCGATTCTGAGCCCGGGGTCTTTATGTAAAAGGTGCGTTATAGTGTTATCACTGACTGCCGCTGTGCTGCCATGTCGCCGTAGAGTGAATAGTCTGTGGAACAAAGACAGAGCACGGGCAAGAGTACTGTAGAAGTGGTTTTTTTCGCGCGGAATTATTTTTGGTGTTTTTCGCGCACCACTCCGACGTCGCGAATTCAAGTTCCCGCGAATAATTTTTGACATATGAGTGCGGAAATCGTGCGGCATTCGACGCTGTGCCGCGACTCCCTTGGTACCCTTTCTACTCTATACAACGTCGGTAGTTTAAGCAAGTGCTAGAAGACTGTTTTAACACATGAGGCAAGACTTAGAGAATTGAAAATTGATCATGTTTTTATTACTCATATAGAACTGCACCAGTCATACGTACCACTACCACAAAGCCGCAACATGCCTTTCGATACCCGCCTTCTCAAAACCAGCTTGTATGACAGCCGGTCGCAGCTCAAGTGATTTGTAAACTTCCATCAGCCATGAGGCGTGCAGGGGCTTCAGAACACTTGCACGAATGTCCAACTTGGCTGTACTGGAGCTCGGCTGTTCCATCGCGTGCTGCACAGACCTGGCATACCAGCGTATGATACAGTCCATCTCTCTTTTGAACACACCATTGAACACCAGGTCATTTGGCTGGAGATCTCCTGTGCAGCTTGCTGGAACGAACACGTATTTTACATTGTGGGATGTCAGTTTCTGCAGCAAGCTCTTCGTCCGATACGCGGCGAAGACGTCAAAGATGCGAATTGCGGCTCGTCCAGCATCTCCTATTTTCCTCCGGCACTTTTCAACGTAAGGCACGATGACACTGTCCACAAACCGGAGCATCGTTTCCTCGTTACTCCAATGATTCGGGCTGTGGAAGATATCCCAGTCCGCAGGGAAGTCACACTTGGGATGGCATTTGTCAGTCTTTCCGGGATAAATGACTTGTGGAGGAAGAAGGTTCCCGGAGAGCGTCGTTGAAACCATGACTGTTATCTCTCTCTTGTCTTCCAAGCCAACTACGTCAACTTGCTTGGCACCGCTCGTTTCCATAGTCCACTGTCCCACATGAACAAGTTTGACTCCTGTCTGGTCCCAGTTGATCACCAGTTCATCAGGCACATTCAAATCCCTTCTCTTTCGTGTAATGTCCTCTAGGAACACTGATTTCAACTGCTCGAAATCCGTTGGAAGTTTGCGTGCGGCTCGTGTTGCCTTTCGTTTCACAAAACCCATGCGTCTAAGAAAGGACTTTGCCCAACTTCTGTCAATTTCCCAAGTACCACCATGTTCCTTTAGCAAATATGGCTTTCTTGCTCGAACAATCCCAAGTGCTGCGGCGATGCATATGGGGCCATTTACGATTCCTCCTGCCCTCCGAAGTTCATTAACGTACAACTGCACATCTTTGTCTAAATCGCCGAGAAGAAATTTTGCACCTCTTCGTTTCTTCGGTAACGAACAAAGGCTCTGCGATGGTTGCTCTTCCCGCGTCAACGACTCTAGGTACGATCGCTTCATTCCTCGCACGGTGCTTTCGTTGATCTGTCGTCCAAGTTCAGTAGAAAATTTCAACGCTGCTGGTCGATTTCCATTTTCGGTGGCGTACTTGACCTACTTGACGTACTTGACTTGACTTGACTTGACTTGACTTGACGTACCTTTACAGACTTCCAGCATCTCATGCTGACAAGCTCAAATCCTAATGCCCAAAGACAACAAACACACATTACAGTGCTTCTAGAATTTTCCTCAGCAGAATGGCACATCATCATTATTCAAAGGTTGTGTTCATAACATCAACGTAGCTGTAAAGTGTTAGGTCATAAGTAGTATGAGTTCATAGGGGTAATGGGAAAATAAAGCAATACACCGTGGGTCTGAAAAGCAAGGTCCGCTTGCGCTAGCATTCAGGCAATTCCTCAGTGCTGCCCTCGGTAGCTTCAGAAGTGCTTTCTGCACACGGTACTGTCCTCAATGCTTCTCTTATAGCACTGGCAAAGCTACCGAGGGCAGCACCGAGGAATCGCCTCAACATTCGTGCAAGTGGGCCCTGGTGCTTTAGTAACAAGAAACATGTTAAGAGGTATTTTCCCAACAACATACCTAGAGCTGCTGAGACTGCTAGTATCCTCCCTGAAGGTAATTTCTGCACCTGCTGCTGGCAAGATGGTGGTACTGCACCGTACTAATTGCATACGCTTTAGCCCCGTTCATATCTTGATGCCTTTCTGCCACCATGGTTCACACGCATCCTCATTATGGGATCTTAGATTACAAAGTCCATGAAAGTGACCTAGCTGTTCAGTGTTCACAGCAGTACGGGAATACAGCTGTCTGAAGCACACATATAAATGTATGGCTGCAAGTGTACCAATTTAGTGAGGGCGTTCAAATTAGCACATTGTACTTACGCAAATAATTCAAAGGTACATCACATGTACAGATCTAACAGCTCAAAAGGTCAGGCTGCAAAATTTGAGGCATGTGCCGAATGCCTCCGGGAAAGTGAGCCGGGAAAGCTGACTCCCATGCTCGAGAAAGTGATGATGACGACGGGTCTTCATGACCACTCGAGATATGATGTTGACATTTTGTCGCTTTAAAAGCTACAATATGTAGCTTTTATTTTCTTCAATTCCTACAGTGCTTTATTTTCTTCAACCACCATCATTCGCTTGAAACGCTGCCGTGCTACCATCCAGATTCATTGAACGCTTTTTAGGATTCTGGCTAAAAAATCCTTGGTCGTCGACTGGTGCACGTACGCAGCAATGGTTGCGCTAAGTAGGCACCCCTCTTTTGGCGCACTCAAATCAGGAGTACGAGACACTCGGAGTGGCCACTAAACGCGAAAAGCAACTTTTGAGCGCTACACTGCTCGCTCGCTGATGCCGCTTCCTGTTGTCTGCTCAAGCAGTGCACAGACGGAGGACACGTTGGCTGAGTTTGAACCTATATCAACGTTGGATGAGACGACGGTGGTTGTGAAGACTTCTCCTTGCAACAGCGAATGAAATGGAAAAGAGACAAATTTGTAACAGACTCCATGGAGCTGTTTACTGTGAAGATGACTGCATGGTGCGAAGGTGTCTGCATTAAAGCACTGCATTTCCTGCGAATAACCGCCGATATCCGTGTGGAAGTTGTACACTAATACAAAAGGATGGTAACAGTTATAAAAATACTACAGTTTTCTGAAATCAGAGCATTGGGTAACACAGAAGTCCGTACTTTGCTTCCAAGCCCAGACTTTCGAAGGTCGTCCTGCCGGCGCTCAACAGGAAGTAGGTCACGGAAAATCTCAAGCACTCGGGCACTTGTCGTCTGCTTCAAAGCCCCAATTTCAAAAGGGGTGCGCGGGGAGTGGCTCGGAGTCTCGCACTCCCAGGTGCGCGAGTGGTGCTTGTGTCGTGTTAAGTGAGTGGGGTCTGAAACAATCGCGCTCCTGGGCGCCTACTCAACGCAACCAATGTGATTGAAAGGTGCAACGATTGCTGGATGACCACACCACTTTCCTTCAGACACAGAAAAAATAGCAGCAATATAGTTTCCTACGATACTCATACGGTGCAGCGTGGAGTGTACTGCTACGTCATCTTCATAGAGATTTCTATTGGAATCTGGACGAAGAAAGTAGCCTCGAGCCAAGAACTGTACACTGGAGATGCTTTATTTTGTAGACATACATGCTGCATTATCGCAGGCATATCTACATGTCAACAAATCAGGTTCATGGGAAAACACACGAAAAGTAACGTCATAGCTTTGGAACCCACAGAGCTGGTGCCTGTACATTTTGTGAGACAAGATTATTGTCACCATTAGTTCAGAGAAACAGACACACAACTCTACTTGTACAGAGGACTGTTCAACTTTTATGGACCCTGGCTTTGGAAAACACAAAATATCTCAGCACTGCAATGTGAGTACACACGAGGTTCAAAGGAAGCCAATAGAAATGTTTGCAGTTGTGGTAGAGGAAGTTAAAGCAAGGGGTTGAAACTTCGCTACAGCTAACTTTGATACATCAGAAGCTTTGTTGCAACAGCAGGAACTCCAGCGACCCATCCCATTAATTACATTTTTGGGGTACCACCAAGGTTGTTGAAGTTACTTCCACAATGTGAATAATGTGATGCTTATTTGCCTTCATACATAAAAGGTTATGTAGAGACCGAAGTGACTCTCACGCAAAAAAGGTAATAGGAGAGCTAGTTTCGTCTGCGAGGGTGCACGTCCAAATATTTTTGTAGCTTCGCTCTCTTTGGTCCTTTTAAATGGAAGTCATTTCCATTAACTATGCTATAACTATTTATAACTATAGTCCACAGTGAAACCTCCCTATCTTGGACACCTGCACTGCAGCCGAAGTGTGTCCTACTTTTGGGAGGTGTCCCAGTTACAGAATACGAGGGAAACAAAAAATGGGAAAGATCACAGCCATGTTGCCAGAAATTTCCCCCTTCTTCAATTCATGGTCATTAGTGGTACCCGGTACCTCTCTACCCACTCTTCACTGATAATTATTACTGATTTTGGTAGATTCAATTCCGTGCAGATTACACTCAACGACATTACTTTTATAGCTTTTCGAGCAGCGTGCTGCCTGCTTGATAATTTAAACCCACTTGGAATTAAGCTCAAGGACTTGTCTCTGAACCGTCAGCCCACTTTTCATTGCCTTGGTGCAGTGCGAGTTCAAAGGCTCTAGACAAACCGAAGACAAATGCTCACACAAGGAATAGTTACGATGTAGACTGACAACACCCGTTTTTGGACTCGGAAAAACTAAAATAACAAAATGCTGAGACCAGCATAGGGGGAAAAAAGGGCAAAAGTCAAGGGCACTGGCTCAGCTTGGGTCTTTTAGGTGCAAAGATGAGCTGAGATTGAGGTGATTTGGCCAGGGTTTTGTCCGACTTAGCAGGGAAAACCCTGTCCTACTTCCGGGATGGGGAGGTGACTGACATAGAGAATTTTGTCCCCATGTAGTTTCAATCGGAGCCTGCCGGTGCAATTAAATCTTGTCCAACACGGGGAGGTGTCCGAGGTAGGGAGGTGTCAGACTTTGGAGGTTTTAATGTAGTTACTATAACGAGAATGACACAATAGAAGCATAATATATTTGGTATTATATCTTGTGTAGTTCTGATCAAACTGTGTTTGCGCTGTCTACTAGATAACTGTTCAAACGTTGTGCAAAGTTACGTCACATGCCTTGGTGCTTGTTCGTGGAAGTATGGAATGACCATGTCGATTAGGTAGTAAGCTCACTGAAAGTTCTGGGCCATATTAGCGTCGCAAGGCAAATCCTTCATAACGGCAGTCCAGCACTACTAGTTACAAAGCATGTTTCGTATGAAGAGTTCTCTCTAACCGTGTGCCCCGGTAGGGGCACTGGCAGGAATCCTGTGACTCAGCACACCTTGCATCGAACGGTTGGCCACAAGCCTTGCAGGACTGCTGCTACGACAAACAGCGACCCTGCTTTGTTGAAGTATATCTTTTGCGCTTGCGACATATCGTGTGCAGGGTTCCTTCATGCAACAGAGCTTCTTTAACCTTCTTTGTAGCGAGGTTTCATGTGTGACTTGAGCCTCAAGTCGTTTGAGTAGACAGATGACATATGCAACAGTTGAAAGAACCTGATTCAACTTTTAGGGTAGATTCTCAAAGAAAGGGGGGGTTTCATGCAATCTCCAGGCATATAAAACAAGCCAAACTCTCAGTGAAGGATATGGCAGTTGGGAAGTGGAATGATCACAATGGGAGCAGAGGGCATCGAGGGTCTGAAAACGGCGCAAGTGTTACAGAAGTGTATCAAAACGGCATCGAAGTAGTTTGAAATGCTATAGGTGGGGAAGTGGTGACCACACAGACTCTGCGTCAAGAAACACGGGAGACGAAAAAACTGCACCAAAAACAAAAACTCTTGGTGTGCATTTGGTTCACATACTTTACACATATGTATATATCGTATCATACACGTACGAAAAGGAGTCTTTCACGCAAACTGTGAGGAAGAGAAAAATATGCCATTTAGCTTGCCTGCCAATGCAAGCGATGCCGTGTTGCTCTGCTTCGATTATTTGTAGTCTGCTTACCATTTCGCTTTGTGAATCTGTGTACATATCTATACATCTGTGTAATGTGTAGTGTCTGTCCCCTTGTGTAGCGGTGCAGCATCAGGTAGCACTTATTGGCTTTGGGTACTTGGGGGGGGGGGGGAAACCTAGTGACTTTTAGGGCACGGGTATTTTGGGAGTAAATAAGTAAAAGTCGGTGGTAAAGCGAAACAGATGGAGCTTGCATTGGTTTTGCAACCGATTGAGCACAAAGGGTGTTAGAAATAGCGATATCTTCTAGCCATACGTAGGCAATAGGGAGTGACATGTGCGAGACATTTTGTTGATGATACCTTATCGTGTGAACCATCCTGCTAAAGAGAATTGAGGGGTGACTTCACGGAAAGAAAAAAAAGTAGCAGAAGCTCTTATGCTCACGTCATAAAATTATGGGGAACTCTCCAAGAAGAGAGCTTATGGTCATGTTATGAGACTGAGGTCATGGTTATTTGATTCATTTAAACATTACATAGCTTTGTTATTTAGTGCATACTCTGATATATTCTTTGTTTCTTTTCGTCCATGTTGGTGTTAATCACTCGAAGAATTTGTCTGGAAGAGACTATGAGAGATTTAATACTGCTTTCCGCGAGAATGCAAAGCCTTCTCTCACTAAGATCACCCTGTATAAAATATGTTTCTCACAATTCATGTGCATCCGTGTTGCTGTCTCTTGGTGCTTAATGGAGCGTTTTGGTTGTCCCCGTTAAAACGGGAGAAGCTGCAGGTGTATGTCGTCGTCACCCACTGCACTTTTCATCGGTCATAACAGGACGTATTTTATCAGATCAGGTATAACAAGAGATCACTTCCTGTGACAACTTCACTTTCAAAGATCTCTTCAAAATATGTGTCCTACAATGGGCTTTCCACAATTTGATGACTGCAGTAACCCAACAGTAGCCACAGCTTGTGGACTGGGCTTGCTGGCTACGTGCAGCATCGCAAAATACATGTCCTTTGGGAAATTTTATCAGTACTGTAGACAACTGTCTTGTGGTAGAAGTGTAGTGTAGTGTATCCAATTTTATGGGGATGCTTTCTGCAGAGAACAAAGAGGAATTTGAGTGCAAGAGGTTCAGTATTGGGAGATATTCTTTGAGTGAGCAAAGTAATCTGCATTTGGAGCAGTAAAATAGCATTAAAAACAGTAAAGAAAAAAAAAAACATTTGTTATTGCTACAGATCTTAGGCCAAGGAAGTCAAACTTGGGATACCTACAGTACAACCCAGTGCTAGGCAGACTAGAAATATGCAGATTATGTAATAAACTTGCTGTGCATGCTGGCAAGTTTTTGTGCTTTAAGCTGTATTGTTTAGTTGTACTTGATGGGAAGGGTGGTAATCTATAACTATGGTAGATATGCTGAATTCATTTTATATAACTGGCGGGTTAGCTTAAACTAAAGGTGACATGGTGAATACTAAACATTTATCAATGGGATCAAACGTTATTGAAGATAATACTGTTTCTGGTTGCTGTCGAGATGTCATCGTGATGTGCGACCCATCTGGTAACAAGAAAGCTCTTTATAGTTTTCGTTTAGTTGTGTGATTACAAGCCTAATTAAAACCAATTTTTGTATTATTTGAACTACAATGCAAGTAAACTTAGAAGTTTGTTTCATGTATATGAAACAGTGAATAACACTAATAATCTTCTAGCACAGACTGAGGTTTTCGGGTATGATCCTTTCCCCTAGGCCATGCCATTAACTACCTGCTTCTGTTTTCTGGTAAACACATAATGAATCCGAGGCTTGGCAATCCTGAGGGCCATTGATACCTTATATCCTGCTGATTGCCATGACGTGGCATTTTTAATCGATTTTAAAATTGAAATTCTATTTGAACTTAATTCGTGCAAGCACAGCAATCTGGTTACAAGGAGTCACGTAGCCACCTGCACAATCAAGTTCCGACGAGATAGACAATTTTCCTTGAATGCACGAACATTGTTTTGCCAACCGAACTTACAGTACGTTAGGTTACAAAATTTATTTTTCAGACCGTCCCAAAAACCACAGGCTTTTTGATATGCAGCATGATATGCAGCACAGTGGAATTAAGGACCAAATACCAGTTGTGCAGGTTCTAGGGGATATGCAATATACAAGCAAGTGCTGATATACTAGCGGCTGTCATCTAGAGTATGCTGTGACAAAGTTTGTTTCAACAATTTCCTGTGATGCCTTGTGCTTATTACTAGTATATACCTTTGACACGAAGAAATTTCTCTGCAGACTGTATAACATTACAATGTGCCCAACGGAAACATGGCAATCATATGATTACATTTTTGTTGCCTCAATAATACTTCTGCATTCTGAATAGCAGAATCCAACATATAATATGATGAGGCGGAATAACATCATAACTACATTAAAGGCACAATTTCATTTTGCTGGAATATGATTAGAGCCTGACGTTATCGGGAAATATTTTTTTTATTACATTTGGGGGGGGGGGGGTAAAAAATGGGAAAATGAAAATGTGGCTCAGTTACCCAAACTAACTGTACTGGTTTGGTACAAACAGTGATGTAACTACATTTGCTGCCAAACAAGTTAGTGTGCATTCCTACAGACGTTTCTGTGAGGACAATTTGCTGGGTAAAAATTGGGTTTCATCCTAAACAGGCAACCTTCAATTCAGGGTGCAAATTTTGGGAAGAATTGGGTTAAACCCGAAAACTTCAGGCTCTAAATATGATGTGTGATGTGAGTTACATAACAGCTTACGTATTCCTTCTTGCGGGTCATAAAGGTAGTTGACATAAAAAATTTGAATTCTATACCCCATGCTGTATGGTAAAGCTGATGAGCTTTTTTCTACAGTGCACCAGCTTGTTTGCACAGTTCTAATTTGTTCTTCTGGGCTTTTGGAAAAACCATCATATGTATTCTACTCTTTCCAGAATGTAATAGCCCGTCTTGGTTGTATTTCTTTTTAGCTAGCAAACAACAATAAGTCCCTACCACCTCACCACCTAATGGTGGCGATTTCACTCTCCCAGTTAAATACTTCCTGGTTGAATATTTCTGACTTGAAGTATGCTATACCCTGGTATCATATTACCACAGAGGACCATATCACTTTGTGGTAAGTCGGCTTCCTGGCTTTGAAATTTGTGGCTAGGCTTGTGAAGTAAAAGGACAGATTACGTGTGTTTTCGAACTTGTGAACTTAAAACGTGCAAACTTTTAAAGCTGAGTACTTTTAAGCACGGTTACGTCAGTGTAAAGTGTCCGTTGTCAAACACGAATCGCCTGTCATAGGCAATAGTGTGCCTCTTGTTTAGCAATTACCACAGTGAAGTAGATAGTCCAGTAATATGTTGGTACATACAAAATATCTGCTGCATATCAGGGAATTTTTATTAAATCTGTTCTTTTGTTGTTGTTTTTTTCGTTATGAAATTTTTTTGTGTAGCACATTCCTTAGTCTGCCATCCCCAGTTCAGGTCTGCGTTTCGATGGCAGTGAACACTTAGAATGATTCTACACATTAGGAAATAAGGACTTGTACAGCATGTGCAAGCATTTGCATTTCAGGCACTATTGCTCTACATGACGGGTCACCAGTTTGAGGAGCTGTTTTCCCATTATCTATTTCTTTGCATTGCAGATGAAAAAGGTGGTAATACTGCTGAAAAATAATACATTTTGTAATTGTAGCTAGCCTCAAAGGAACTTGAACCAAAACACATATTGGTACAGGGGTATGCAGAAGAAAGAAGCAGCAGGGACAGTTACTCGTAGCCATTTTGTAAGATATAATTGAGCTGGGCCTGCCATGTTTATGTACATGTTGTGGAGGGGAGGCGGCAGAGACAAAACGTTGCATTTAGTGAAAACGTCAGAGTTCACTTGGCTTTCACTGGATGAGGTGAAATGGAATGGGGATGAAGGTGTCAGATTAAATTAGTAATATGTACATATATACTATATGTTTCCGTTCAAACGCAACACAGTGTACGTTTGCCTGTGTGACTTAAAGAGGGAACAACAGTGTCCTGTGAGAATGAAAGTAAACGAGCAAAGAGAAACTGTGGTGTAGTAAGCGCTTGATTTGTGTTGAGCTTTGTGTCCTTACCGTGTCTAGTACAATGTACAGTACCTGTGGATTGTTTCAACTTGTTGTTTGTGTATACTGCAAAACGTTAGGTACCTGCATCGGAGAGTGTATTATGGCATTCGTCGTTTCATCCTAACACTTTAAGCTTTGTCCAGAGCTTTGAAAGGAGGGTAAGCACTTCGCTACCGGTGCTTCGATGCTTTAGGCAAAGCGTTTATCTGCGTAGTGTTTGAACAACAAAGCTGTGAGTCGGTGTAAAGCATCGTACAGTACAGTACACTGTGAGGTTGCGGTAGTGTCTACCACACTGTAAAATCACTCGGGGTGGGGTTTTCTGTGGTGGAATACATTGCTCTCGCGTTGTTTGTAGTCTTGAAAGAACAGAGAATGCTACAAAACTTGAGGATCTGTCAAGACAAGGTTACAGAGACCAACGATATTATATCAGCATGGTGTGCTCTAAGAGGGTTTAAGCTCTTTACTGGGTGTGTATTGTTTGTCGAGAGCCTTCAGAGTGAAATGAGGGTAACGATTATGACAAAGTATATATATACTGGCCGCTATACAGGTCGGCAGCTAGTTAGAAGCGAATCAAAGACGACGTTTAAAAATTACTCTTCGGTAGGATTTCTGACATTTAATGTGTGGCAGAACAGAAATGCAATTCCCTGTCGTAAGAAAAATGTGAGGGAGCACAAAATTTTTGCACGAGGAATGTCGTCGTTGTTGCAACCAGATGGGGCAGTAACATTTACTTATTTGTTTGCAGCCTATTCCAATCAAAGTCACCTCACTTCACAATAAGCTGTGTCTTGCAACTTCCGTGTCAGTGCATCACACTAAGTGAGGTGAACGGTAATCAACCCATACTTGTTTTAAGAACCTGGGATGTCGGATAACTTTATAATATGTTCCTACCTGCAGTCAAATAGCTTTTGAGAAGTAATTATCACCTGAATCAATCATGTGTACTTCGTATCAACAATGTGCTTTTGTTCGGGAAAAAAAAAATGCACCAGCAATGCCTGGTTTGTACGTGGCTTTGCTATCGGAGACGCCATAAGGTTTCCGTTCTATATTGTTGCAGCGTGTTGGGAGACACCCTGCCCTGTACTCAATTAGGTAAGCACAAATGAGGAAACACAAATCGGACTAGAATGGAAAGAGATATATATAATAAAGTATGCTCACTTTGAACATAAAGCCCGGTCAATGTAATTATAGGTTCAGAGAGAGACTTCGTGGGGCAGTTTGCAGAGTTGTAGTCCCAGTTTTGTGCACAATTGTTTTTCTTTCTTTCTTTCTTATTTTGCTTGGTCATTGTGGCGCATCTTAGAAAACGGGACAATTAGGCAAACTTCACAAATGAGTGTAGTAAACTTTGTATGCACCATGCATTGCCTCTTTGAGGCGGATTTGAACGTGCCACACGTCGTAACTAGCTCATGCTGCGTAGCTTGTCAACCGTGGGTCGTCACTACTTTGGCGCTTCTTCTCGCCTTCTCCGTACTAGGACTGGGATGAACTTTCAGGAGGTTCACGTAAAATCAGGTCAAAGGGAAATTTTGGGATGGGTGTTTGGATCCTGCAGCTGTTCAGCTGTTATGGGGGTTTCGTGAAGTCATGGGAACATGACGTTACCGTGGATTTCTTTTTGTAATGAACCTGACCTTCTGCATTCTGTGTGGGTTGGGACTTGACATGAATCTTTTGCTTAGACAGTTTTACACTTGGAAGTTGCGATTAAGGGGCTTTTTCCTATTTTCTGCCAGGTTTTTATGGCCAATTTTATTTGTAGTTTGTCTATCGTCCGTATTTGTTCTGGGGTAAGATCAGACAAATGCGACCGTAAGAGGGTGCACAGTGTTTTCTAATTCCTCTGGTGAAAAGTGCAAAGTATGTATCGCTACAAATTTGTCTGCACTCTCAATCTTTCTGTGGTTTGTCTCATATTGGTTTGATCAGTCAGTCAATAGTCCAATCTGACAGAGATAATACTGTGATTTTTTTTTTCTTTGCACAACGGTATCATCCATTGGTAACTTAGTTACCATGTGCTCTTTTTCCTGAGCAGACTGGTTCAGTCCTAACATACATGTGGTATATTGCACACTGTAGAACGTCAAACAATTTTGCCTCCTGCTATTACCAGATAGTATGCCAAACGTGACATATTAACCAAACACGTTTTCTTGTGTTATCTGCGCTAGCTAACAATCTTTACCTTTACACCACCATTCTGTCACCATTTTGAGCAATGTTGAGATTCTATCCTTCTAGTCGTGGGGCTTTTGGAAGGGGCGAGTTTGTCAGTGTTGTTTGCGTAGTTCACGGAGGGTACTCTTTCGGCTAGTGCCCAAAAGAGGAAACTAGGATGTGGCATTTGTCTCGTGTTGTACAATGTACCTTTTGTAGGATGGATATGTGGTATGGTGACGATGCAACTGGGTTGAGGTGGATGTGAATGTAGGTGAGGTCATTTTTTAATGTCAGGAGGAATGATGAGACCTCAGCATGCGTGACTGAGTTTCTGCATTGCAAGGCAGGGTACAATTCTCATAAGGGCTTTGTCCCTGCATTTGCGTGCCTGTCCTGTAAAACATGTTCATGGTGCATGAGCATGCGTCTCGTTCAATACTGCTGGAACTGAGAAGAAATAATGTTTTTGGACAGTCTTTAGGAATGGCAAGTTTGATGCAAACAATGCACTCAGTGTAATTTGCCAAACCATTTCTCATTATTGTTTCCTGTATTTTGTTTATATATTTATTTTTCTAGAGCAGTCATTCCAATATTTTAGAAGCGGGTACTTCTATGGGTACGTTTTAATGTAACTGTGCACCTGCGTTACTATCTAAAAAAAGAAATTATTTTTTCTCTGTGCAGTAGGAGGACTGATACGCGGTTATCCTCTGCTGCTTGTCGGGTCTCACCATTCCTGCAGTGAAACCTGTTGGACACTTCTTCCTGCCCCTGTAGCGGTTGCCAACAGTTGAAACGGGAATGTATCTCGCGGGAGCCGTTGTGAACAGCGAGTAGACGAGGCCGAAAGGGAGGCAGGGTCCCCTCGTATCTGCAGGTTCCACTGTACTAGCCACCCCACTGCAGATGCAGAGTCCAGTATTAGAGTTCCAGGTGAATGGGGGGGCGCTCTCACGAGGACGAAGTGGTGGCTGAGGCATATGTGGGGGCGAAGGGGGGTGCCGTGACCTTGGTGCCCAGCCGAGATAGCCGAGGCTCCAGGCACAGACTGAGCCGGTACAGTTCTTCGTCCGGCATTAGTCTTCCAGGGTCGAGAAGGTAGTTGAACACCTGCGTACGAGCAGACTATAAGCCCTCTGAATCGGGGATTTTGAGCAGGATTTTCATCTTGGGAGCGGCGTACGAATTCCATAGGGCGTGTGACACCTGGATCGACTGGTTATTCAAGCATTTTTGGCGTCCCCGGCAAGTATTTTGGGGGGTGCCATACGACCTTCGGGGAGGGAGGGAGGGAGGTGTGTGTGTGTGTGTGAGAGAGAAAGAGAGGGGAGGGAGGGAGGTGTGTGTGTGTGAGAGAGAAAGAGAGGGAGGGAGGGAGGTGTATGTGTGTGAGAGAGAAAGAGAGGGGAGGGAGGGAGGTGTGTGTGTGAGAGAGAGAAAGAGAGGGGAGGGGGAGGTGTGTGTGTGTGAGAGATAAAGAGAGGGAGGGAGCTGGGAAAAAGTGGCTGCTCTGTAGTTAGCATTTTACTTTTGTCCTTCAGACACTGATTGGCATTAATTTAGAGACACTGACAGGAAAAGAGAACAGAGAAGAGCTGAAATAATAACTCGTCCTCCCTCCAAGGAGATTCAGAAGAAAGGAACATCATATTTATTTGTCTAGGACATAGCAGTAAAGGGCATGCGGGGCAGTATAGGAAAATGTTTACGAGGTGCGATTGGATTGGTCCAACAAAATTGGTAAACAGGAGTGAGTCTCGAAGGATTCATCAGAGGTGGACTTGGAGGAGAGATTTGGATTAGGAGGAGTTGGACGATTAGTCAACAACAACAATAATAAAGAAAAAGCAAACATATTGTTTTAAATTAGGGAGGCACTGGGTGGGCGAGGGGGTGCTGCTAATGGCACGTTGAAATTCTGGAATGCCACCAAATAGGTGCATGCATTGATAAACGCACCGATAATTGCAAGTTAAGAAATATTTAAACAATATTTCACAATGCTAGTGGTCTGCTTTGTAGTACACATGCACACAACATGTGACATGTGTTGCACCTGCAATAGACATGCAGTGTAATCATGGTAAAAAGTATTGAACGTTATGTGCAAATTTTAGGAGCCGCATTCAGCGCGACTTGAAAAAAAAAAAAAAAAAGGAAACCGAATGTTGAATCCCCAGTTACTGGATGTCGGAACTTGCTCCATTTTTCTTGCATACCTAGTTACTTTAATTATTTTACGTCATTGCTCCTTGTATCTCACTGTTTCTTCATTTGCATTCACGACATCTTCCTTTTACATTTGTACATGTGCCGCACTACCATTCAGGCAAGGATTAACACCATTGTGCATAACTGTATGTGGCACACCTACCTTTGGGTTCATCTCAATCTTGTACGGAGTTTGCTGAAAGTGCCGTATCTCTCGAATCACGTGAGCAATCTGTGGAATAACAAGGTACGGTTGCAATTGGTATGCGTACGAGGCTTCTGCAACAATTATTTCCTCATTTCGATTAAGGGTTGTGACCAGTGTTGGGATCCGGAACATACAGAAAATGCCGGCAGTTTTCGACGTCCCAAAATCCCCGGATGGTAGAGCCCTGGACCGGTAATCCAGAAGGTGTAGGTTCGAGTCCTACAGCTGGCTAACCTTTTCAGCGACTCCCATCTTTCATCCGCGGATGTTTTTTTTCGAAAAAAGTACCCGTGATAGGAAACCTACCGTCGACGCAGGGGCGACGCAGAAATGTGGAGTAATGGACCTTTTTCACATATACGCGTCGCTATCTAGCGGCTCTCCAACGAACCCAGAACAAACCCAGAGCCGTATATTAAAAGGGAGTCCGGCCATTGGGAGGAGTCACAAAAAGAGGCTCGGCCTGTCAATCACAGTTTCGCTCCTCTGATTGGTTTGCTTTTTACCAAGGGGGTCGCCATGACACCATACTGCCACCCAAAATGGCGACGAAAACAAACCCTGTGAAGCGGGGATTTCGTTACAAAAAAATTTCACAGATTAACCTGATTTTACGCTGCAAATGTACATCCTAATATAAGTTTCTCGGAAATCAGTTTCATCTTATGCTCATCCACTGATATCTAACTGAAAATAATACGTTTTGTCGATGTGTTAGGCTTAGTGAACACGGCGATCACAATGAAACCATAACAAAAACGGCGCTGTGCTCTATAATCTTATATTTAATTGCTGGATTTCATGGATATAAACACTCTTGCCTTTTATATTCAAACTATTCATGTAGATTTGTTTAAAAAACATACCGACGACAGAATCTGTCCCAGGAGGTGGTTCTGCCGGCAGTGGTACAACGACGGAAGCAGACGACAGCTCCCGATGACGCTCCCTTGGTGGCGCACATCAAATTTGCACCAAAAATCCACTAGTTTTGCAGATTGCGAGAGGTATCCATTTCAATCCCATCCAATCCACTTGCCACCCAAAATGGCGCTGCCCATGTTGGATACGGGGACAAATAGTGAGGATACGTTGATTGATAGCGCCCCATATTTCAGAACTCTATTGGTCGCAAAGCTGAAAATGTGGGTGGAGCTTCAGGTATAGGTATGACCCATTAATGACCAGACTGCCTTTTAATATACGGCTCTGAACGAACCATGCTCGGTGCGCCATCTATAGTGAAGACGGAGATAATCCTCTCCGGCGCCTCAAAGTCATACGCATAGGTCATTGTGAAAAAGGTCCATTATAGTGACTGTTTAATCTGTAGTGCTGCTTTGGAATGATCTAGAACTCTTTGTCCTATATGCCGCCTGCAAAGCACCGTAATACTATTCGCATATTTGCTTCCTTGTGCGGTACCGGTAAATGGTGGGCTTCGAAATTCGATTGTTGACTTCTATTGCTACGTTCAGCAGTTGCAGGGCATCGAATGATCTTTGCGGGGAGGGAGGGGGATGATGATGATGAGGGAAGGTGCAGTCAGCCTGCTCAGGGATGGCGGCTCGGTGCACCCAGGGAGGGGAAAGATGCTGGATGATGGTGGCACTGGAGAGGGAGGAGTGTGCAGTACCTCTTGCTCTGGGATTTGGGTAGTCCAAGAGAGCTAGCTACCACAGGCAACATGCGAGCATCCCTCAGTAATCTTCATTGGGATGCTCCCTGTACCACCCAGGATGATTGGCTAAGTACGGCGAACGCGAGTTTGATACAGCACCCGCCGCGAAGCTGGAGGGTGTCGTGGAGCCACTCATCGACTTTGAACTCCGCACAGTATCGAGGCGTACCTTCTTGTCTTTAGAAAACATCGATTGCAATGTGGCAACATTCCCTCGCGAAAAATGCCAAGTCCGGCTTGACTGTAAAATACATTTCTCTGTTTACGTACAATACATTTGTATATTAGAAACAACACAGTTGAAAACTGTAGTACCATAGCGCAAAATTAGATAAACTGCGAAGGTAGCTAGACCAGAAATACACACTTATGGCGAATTCGGGTGGTCATTTCGTGGCAACTATTTTTGTCAGATCCCGTGCAGTCATGTTCGCTTGGTCAAAAGTTGGTCGTTTAAATATGTAGCAATCTCGCATGTTCGCGTGGCACTTTCCGGACCAGAATTTGCTAGCTAGCACATTTTTCGCCCGGTCTCGAAACACCCAAGCAGTGGGTTGTCCAACTATATCCGTTGTCGTCACATCAGCACTGCAACGGTGGCGAGTGCCCTCATTGGCCCGCACGTCGAAGTTCACGTGGTTTAGCAGACGTCGGAACCCGAAGACGGGCGACCGCGATGCCCCTAGCGTGATCCAAGCGGCTAAAACCGCTCTGGCACTCGTACTCGGGTGGCAACGGTCGCGTGATCCAGCTCGGGCGGCAACCGACAGCGCCACCAATTTGGTGAAGTTGAACTACACCCGAAGCTAGGGGGCGAACAATGTCGCGCCCGAAAGCCGCGGTCTTCAGGGGCTTACGATGGTCCTTGAAAGGGACCCGACCTTCGGTCCTACTTTTCTTTCAATAGGAGGCAGCGAACAAGTGCCCATTCGTGGAACCCAGCCCTCCCCTTCCGATTTGTTTCGGTTTCAGTCTGTCTACCAACGTCATAATGACGTTTCTCGGGTAGAGCTCTATTTCCGAGCGCTAGTCCGTGTTTCCATGAGATATGACAACCCGAATTCGCCATTAGGCGGTAGTGCCTCACCATTCTCATTTTTGAAAAGTTGAGCAGGCCTTCCTCTGTGAAGTTGGGCGTTCCCTCTTCAATGAACGACAAGTCCGTCAGGTACATACCCAGGTACGGGATGCACGGAGGGTCACACCTGGGAGAAAGAAGCAACATAGCTTTATTGATAAGAACGCTTTTAAATACCCGTATCTCTTCATACGTACCTGTGAAGGGCATCTCTCATATTGCGAAACCTCCCGTCTGCTGACACAAGCGCTTGTAGCTTGTCAATCGTTTGCTTCGTCTGCAACGGACGTCTTATATTCAGTTCACCATTGACAAGACATTGCATCACTTGGACGAGTGGTTATACGCACCGTTTTGGAGACCTTCTCCCAGGTTTTTTTGAGCCGAAACACGGAACTGTTCATGAAGGCGGCGCAGATTTGAAGGACTCCATTGAAGTTGTGCAAGCAACGGCAAATGTCGGCCACCGCGGCCCATTTCTCAATGATGGTCACTCGCTTGGACATCTCCGGACACCGCATAATCTCGGACACCACTATCCGGCTAACCTGCGTAGTGCACAGCCAGGCGAAAGAACAATTAGTTGCAGTACTATCAACAATTTGCAGATTTTTGTTTTCACGGGTAGTGCATTCCCTGACTCATCGAATCCCTACTACTTCGCTTTGAAGTGATCGTTCGCTCTTGACGGATCAGATCGTATGTTTTTGTTCGAAAGGGTAGTGCATTTCATACTTAATCAATGTCCTGCTTTATCTACGTGAAGTTGTATGGTACAATTTTATATCGGCATCGCAAAACACTGAAATTCACGCGATTTGAAACTACCGCGCATACGTCTCTACGTCATGTGACAACACTGTGACGTTAAGAGGCGTTCCCACTTGTGGCGAACAGACCTATCCCTGTTTGTAAAAAATGACGTCATAGTGTTTGACAGCGCCACCAATTTGGTAGACTTGAACTACGCCCGAAGCTAGGGGGCGAACAAGGTCGCGCCCAAAAGCCACGACCTTGAGGGGATAATGATAGCCCCTCAAAGGGACGTGACCTTCGGTCCTACTTTTCTTTCAATCGGAGGCAGCGAACAAGTGCCCACTCGTGGAACCCAGCCCTCCCCTTCCTATTTGTTTCGGTTTCAGTCTGTCTACCAACGTGCACTAAGAAAGAAACTCGTGCCCTTCAGGCTCCAGAAGATGGAAGAGCACGGTAGCCATCTTTAGAAAGGGCTACCGAAAGGATAGGGCTACCGGTAGAATGGAGCGGAACAAGGCCATACAGCTAATAATATGTAAGGAACTTAAAAAAAATCGAAAAACAAACAAACTCACAATATGAGAAGCCACATTTAAACGTGGCTCTCTTGTGACTTATCGATTTTTTGATATAGTAGTTCCAGTCTACCAAGTTGGCGGCGCTGCTGTACGATCTGACGTCATTTGTTTGTAAACAGAGAGAGGTCTATTGCTCATCTCGCGGCGTGCATCCAGGCGCAGCCAAACGCCGCCACGCCATCTGGCGGCGTATGGCGACACGTCATATGCGGTAAACATGTTCATCCGTGTCGCTGGAAAGCAAAGGGTTGGCGCTGCCGCAGACGATCTCACAGATAAAAAAAAAACGAAGAAAAATAAATAAGATATGATTCACGTTTGATATGACAACGTTTACCTTGTGATACGGGTAGCACTACTCAATTCTGCACGCACCCGAAAGGGTCGTACGTACTCAAGGCAATTGCACTGCTTGCCACGCTTCCTTTCACTAGACGTCGTTCCCTCCATTGGCCTGTTTCGCCGTTTGTTATACCACGTGACTGCGCAGGGTTGGTAACAAAGGGAGCAGCTGCGCTGTAGTTAGGAGGCAGGAATTCGTCTACTAACACTGTGCATGACCAACGGATTGGCTGCTCCGGGCGGTAACACTTGGGGACAGGATAATCCCATTGACGGCGCGCCAAGTCCGTTCTCTAGACCCCTCCTATATTAACTCTATTCATTGGCCAGTGGTTGACTCACGTCATTAAATCTCCTGGTCATCAGTAGAATGTGCGGTGCCTTGGTAGCCTTTTCGGGCTTCATCCAAGCTTGGCCCAAGAACTCCCTGAAAAAGGAAATACCTTAGGTGATGCTGGAACGCAAGAGCGGTAATAAAGAAGAAGGAGATGGTATGAACTCACTCGCTGCGTATTGCGATGAAAATCTTGTGATCCAAATATGTCATACCTTCCGCGATCTCTAGGGCCGACAGCGATTCGATCGTCTCCTTGCTAGGATTCTGTAGGGCATAAACCACTTTCTTGTTCAAATATGGTGCCTCAGCACAAGGAACTTCGCTCGAAACACCTCATCCCATAGCCATTCATGTAGTAGTTGTTACGTTCGACAAGCGCACCCCCATGCCTTTATTTTATTATTCCACTATCTTCTCTATGTTGCAGAAAGGTGTATGGAATGAGTTTAGTCACAAATGAAGTGAATTAAGTTCATTCAAATAGAGCTAGCCTTTATGAAATTGTAGGATAGTCAGTCAGAAATTTCTTGATGTGTAACTTTTCGACGGTGAATGAAAATATCTGTTAGCGATCGTCCTGCAACAATAACAGTATCCTGTATCAAGAGATACTGCGTGATACACCTACTATGATAAAAAAAAACAACAAAAAAACACACACATGCATTGGTGGGACCGCATAATCACATTCTGGGCGTTGAATACAATGAACAAGAGATGAACATACAATAGGTGGAGCCAGCAGAATGTCTAGGTCCACTTTGGTCTTGTCTTCGTCCTGCTTGGAGATCATATGCAGCAACTGCGCGGCTGCCTTGTGTTCAGTCGGCAAGAGACTGGTGTTGTGCACCAGCTCTTCTAGAAACTCCGTTGTTAATTGCAGCAACTTCGGGTCGTTCTCGAAGTCCTAGATGGAAGCAATAGGCCACAGAGCGTAAGCCAATGATTTACTATGGGGAGGAAGGAAAGTGCGGCACCTGTGAATGTTTGGAGACCCAGTGTCGAAGTACGTTGAGCACACGCATTGTAGCTGCTGTGCTGATCATGGACTCCCGTTTGGAGCGCAGTCCGGAAGGACCTGGTCCACCTGGCGGTCCACCAGCACCGCCAACGTTTCCTGTGACGTAGACAATATCCGTAAGCTACTGTCTCGATAGGCCTCTGGTTAATCAGTTAACTACTTCCTAAGCATGTGCGGAACATTCAGCATCGGCAGAAAGTTATACAACTGTAGTCAGAACACCATACAGACACGGACCAGTGGACATTATCTGGGCTTAGATGTGACCACTCAATAACTAGCAGCTTGCCAGCAGTTTTAGTCTACATAGCTGTGGACCATGACTACGAATATGAGGTCGGTCACCGATAGCATGGTCCGACCGGACCCAGATATCTGCATGGCAGAGAGAGGGGCATGGGAGATATAGGCATGGTTTCACCAACCCTGATTAACATTTGTCACTGAAACATTCATCACTTCACTAACTAACATTGCTAAAAAAGAACTGGGTGTTAACTTCAAGTTTTAGTTACCCTTGGTCTCGGTTCAAAGTTAACCAGCGTTGGTGAAACCGGGCCGTACGACCGTATCGAACAGTTCTGGAGCCGACACTTCCTAATGTTATCACTTTGTATTGCGTTCTGGACGAGGTAGGATCAATGGTTTAGCAAGAATGCCAAGCACGGAGGGGTGTTGGAAAAAATGGGGGGAGGTCATTATTGTATTTATGTTATTGCAGCTTAACAGATCATTACCGACATGTGTCTAAAGCTGAAATCGCAAGGGCACCCCCTGTAGGGGGTACACTGGTGAAAAAGTTAGAGGGGTGTCACTGAACATTTGGGGGGTGTTAGGGGTGTAGGGGGGTCTGGATAAATCACTGTGTAAGATTTGTTACTAATCGGGTCCTTGAGACATGCCATCACAGCCAATGACCACAGAATGAGCAACGTGATACAAACAGCGTTGCGCGAACTACATTTTTGTACTTGACGGGGACGATGAGGGTGCGGTTACTTACCGGGGATCTTGAGATCTGCTCCGACGGCGCTGGGAAGCCTGCTCCCAGCACGACTGGGCGGTTGAGATGTACCGGGGGCTCCGGGTGGCAAGTTGGGGACCTGCGCTAGGGGTTCAGGCGGGTTGGAGGATCCCGCCGTGGCAGCGGCAAAGGCCGCCGCGGCGCTGGCCGTCGAGGAACGCCGCGTAGAAGCCCTCGAGGAAGTGACGACAACGCCAGCCTTGCTGCTGTGCTGCGGGGAGTCGGGGTACTGGAAGCTGGACCTGGGCGTTGACAGAATGGTCGACTCTGTCTGGAAGCTGGATCTCGGGGTCACTGACACGCTGGAGCTTTCCGTATCGCTGCTGCCGCGTTTTCCCTGGGCTAGTGTACACAAAAGGGAGTGCATGTAAGCACTTGATAAACACCACAAACCCCTCCCTGTTTTTATGGTTTCATAAAGAAGGAAAAGAAAAACCAATCAGCAAACTATGAGTACTGAAGCATTTGCGGACACACTTAAAGTTGTGACAAATTGATGTCGGGCATGTGACACTTACTGGCACTTACAGTAGTTTTCAAATTGCACGATAGAAACTCTGCCGGTGTGACCCTTACCACGTGATTCATTGCTAGAAGCAAGCAAAAAAAAAAAAAAAAAAAAGAGGATGTCTCGAAGGCAAACAAGAAGGATTCTTGAAGACATAAGCTATACGTCTTCCTGTACCCTGACTACAACGCGAACCCTATCTTCTGTTCGTTCACACGTTTACAAGCCGGTGGTACATAGGGAACACGCTATATGATAACGATGACATAGTTGGACACACGAGGTTTGCTGTTTTGTATATATACAGGGTGCGTCACGTAACGTGTCATTTGACCTTTGTAAAAAAACGGCTCAACAGAAAAATATGGGGTAAGCGGCTACCTTCCGGGCATTCAATTTGCCACCTACTAAAATTACTTTCGACGACTTTTAATTGAAATAAATTAAATTTCTTGAATTGAAGTCGGAATTTGCCTAGTCAATGGAACGTTTTTCTTGCTAAATCAGATAGACCGTGGTTGACTTAGCCAAACCCACCGCAAAATACGTTACGTAGTACGGCGGTTATGTCCAGAAAAGTCCTCCGAAAATTGAGGTTTAGTTGCGCATATTTCAGCGACGCATTAAGTCTGCCGCATAATAGCGCCGTGAGGGGGTATACCACTCTCCACTTGATAGACAGAGCAGCTGAAAAATAAGGGAAGGGTAGCGACAATGTAGTTTGCTGCTGTCAACGGATATCACACATGGAGGTCACCGCCCTCATTATCGCTCTGTCAGGTGGCAAGTGATATTCCCTCCTCACGCCACTGTTCTGCGGCTGACTTCGTCGCTGACAAATATGCAACTAAACCTCAATTTTCGGGCGACTTTTCTGGACATAGCCACCGTACTACATAACGTATTTTGCAGTGGGTTTGGCTAATTCAACCACGGTCTATCTGATTTAGCAGGAAAAACGTCACATGGACTAGGCAAATTTCCGAGTTCAATTCGAAAAATTTAATATATTGCAATTAAAAGTCGACGAAAGTAATTTTAGTAGGTGGCAAATTGAATTCCCAGAAGGTAGCCGCTTACCCCATATTTTTTAGTTGAGCCGTTTTTTTACAAAGGCCAAATGACACGTTACGTGACGGTCTCTGTATATTCAAACTCAAAACGCTGTTCTCTTTCAGACCGTACAAGAAAGTACCGCGTGAGTGGTGGCATACCTCCGCGCACCCGCAGGTAGTTCATGACATTGGGCGCAGATTGGCTTGATGTCATGGGCGGCGGGAGTGCTCGAGTCACGGGTCGGCTCTCCTGGGTCGGTGGGACCTTTGCTGGGGATGCGGTCATTGGTTGGCCCTGTGGTGCCTGACTTGGTGCTAAGGGAGGGCTGATTGCAGCAGCGGGAGGCGTTGGCGGAGGTGTGTCCTCTTGGGTATTCTGCACGCTGTCCTGCGTTGGCAGCTTCGCGGGGACGGTTTTCCTGCGTATTAAACCGTCATTGTTAGTGATGTTTCACTACATGGACCACCCCACAGTCTTAGAGCCATCAGCACCCATGGTTAGAATCACGAAAACCGTCGATACTGTCCCCGTTTGATGTACCGCGTCAATCACAACCAATCGCAGCACAGTGTGACCCATGATCTGGTATGCTGACTGGCTGCTTCTGAAGTGGTACTTCGTCGGTGACGCTATGGATGATTGTTGTGTAATAGCGCAACGTATACATTAGCGAAATGCAGGGGTTCTCGAAACTTTTGCGGGCCCAGTGAATTACAAAACATTTGTTGGCATAACGAGTTCCATGCACACCTAGGGCATTTTGATTTGTTGTAGTGTTCGGGTTCCTCAAAGCTGCTTAGAGTCGCTAAAGGAGAGTTGAAGAAAAAGGACAAGTACGAACTCGCTTCGGGTGCGGTACGTGTACGTCCAGCGTGATAGGACGGTCACTTGAGCTGGTCAGACCCGCTGTTAACGTCACATGCATTGCGCGCGGCCATTGTGGAGGCAAAGGCAACGGGACTAGGGTGCCTCAATACTAGCTCCCTCAGAGGGAGCTAGTTGAGGGAGCTAGTATTCAGGCACCCTACACGGGACTGTTTCGTCAAATGGCGTCTTCTTCGTCATCATGCTAAATCACCAACTACCCTGACTTTGTACCTTAGTGAAGTGTCGCACACGTCAACATTAGTGAAATTGACAAAAAAAATTTCTGAAGCGCGAAAGGCCATTTGAAGGGCCATGAAGGGCCATTTGTTGGAAAACTGAAAACGGCGTACAGTGGCCTCTCTCTTGTCTAGGAAACTCTAGCCGGAAGTGACAGCAGTACCTGCTCGGACTGGATTTTGGGGATTCAGCGCTTCCTACGAGCGTAGACGAAGAGGCGGTGGAACTGAGCTGGGTGGGCGTCGGGGGTCCGCTCGCCTCAGCCATCTGGGTGTCCAAAGCCTTGGACGTCTTGGGAGAAGTTCCTAGGTGATTGACGTCTTCTACTGTCGCCGTCGGTGGGGCCATTGTGGGTTCAACCACCGCTGACGTCGTTGCTGTCATCCTGCTGCGTGAATGTAACGGGGACAGCATTTTAACTAAATATAATGGATTTATCTGTCTGTCTTTGTGCACTGTTTCGGTATCATGGTAAACAAAAAATCACTAATGTGCATGTGTGTGTGTTGGCAAACATTCAGTAGTTTATCCAGAACCAGAGCACGGGGGGGGGGGGGGGTTGGAAAAAGATGGAGGTCATTATTACAGTTACACTGTAGCAGGAGTACACAGGAAAAAGTTAGGGGGCAATGCCAAAGATTTGGGGGGTGTTTGTGGGGAGGTCTGGATAAACTACTGAACACACTGCGTATCTTACATGGCTGCAGCTTCGGAGGGCACTTGCAGTGCGGATGTGTAGGAAGGGCCTGCATGAACAAAACCTTCCTCTGCCGGGAGGATGTGGATGAGACCCCCGGTGGCAGGTTCGGGCGTCGGAGGCGGTGGGACCAGGATGGGCTCAGGGCTCGGGGACGCAGGGAGAACTTCGCGCAGTCGCTTTAGGCTTTGCTCCTTCAGCTGGTCCTCTTCAACTGTAAACAAATATTTTACACAGGTTATCATGCTGCTGTTTGGCGGGAACTTCCGGTTGACAAATTATAGCGACACATCTGGAACTCCTTGAAGAGAATTTCGTGGAAATCTACCTGCGCAGCCGTACAGACAATGTGAACCAAGGATACTATGCACACTATGGTATTAGCTAATTAGAGAGCAAAGCACGCACACTTCCTGTAGCTGAGCCGCCAGTGTTGTTGGTTTCTGGCTTGCGCAGCCTGCTGTGCCAGATGCAGGTGCTGCAGGGGCGATCCCTCGGCTCCCTGCTGCTGGCCTTCGCCGGCTTCTGAGAGCATACTGGCCGTGCTGATTCGTCGTGAATAGTCGTAATCGACGGCCAGGATGCTCAGGTCGGCACCGCCACCGCCTCCGCCGACACCGACGGTGCTGACGCCTCCACCGCCGCCGCCGCCGCCCATACCATCCATACCCACCGCGTCTAAGGACCTATAATATGGACCATATAATGTGTAATATCCTGTTCTGGGCATGTGTGTGTGGGGGGGGGGGGAGTAAGCAATGAAAACTGAACTGCCATGCTGATTGCACATGTCATGTCAAGAGGATGGCTGCGTGCAGGGCTGTCGGAAAGCGCTGAATTCAAGAGGTAGGATTGGGGAGAAGGATGTCACGTGATATTTATACGCTAATATGGAGGCAATTTCAGCACGAGTACCTGTTTTTCCTTCTATTGAATGCGAAACGTACCCTGTGGAGTCCTGTAGGGCGGACCCCATGGCGTTGATCTGTAGGTCCGGATTGTAGTGAACCTTCTTAAGTGCCTCGAGCACTTTGACTCCATCGGTAAACACGCGGTAAGTGAGCAAGAACGTGTTCAGGAAATCGATGCTCAAGAATCGCAGGTCCGTTAGACGCTCGAACAGCCGTTCTGGACTAGCATACCGGATCTGGAACACAGAGGAACGGGCTGCCTTCAAACCACCTTAGGCGATTAACCACGCTCAAGTCTTGCCCTTTAAAAGCAAAGTCTGTTGGTAACCTCTCTCCCATGCATCCTGGGTCGACTTCGTAGGGAATTGTGTCGACATGAAGTCGATCCAGGAGGCGCAGTGAAGAAATAACGCTTGGAATATTCTCTCACGGTGTGACTGACGGCAAACTTGCAAACTCTTAAAGCTAGTAGAATGGAGCAAGTGGCCTAACACGGACATGACGAAGCTAGGGAATGTCTGCCTTGTCATTTTGAACTACCCGGTTTCGCTGGAAAATCTGATCACGGTGGCGATTATTTAATGGGAAGTACAGTCGACGGATATGGAACATTTCATCTGAACCCCCGGAAGTCCTTGGAGGTGTCAATTGAGATGTAACCACATGCGGCAGTTTTATGTATTATGAATGAGACAATTTCATTGAATATAATGAATGGAATCTTAACGACAAAGAAACACGGCTGTTATCATGTTGTGTCCAGAGGTTGGCTGTCTTGGTTTTCAAGCTTTTTTGCTGTTCAAGCCTTTTCTTTCTTTTTTTTTTTTTTGTTGATGCGTACTCTCCCAGACAACACGTATTAGAGTGACCAATCCTGACGCCGTCGGGACTCATTATTTTATTTTTTTTTCGTTTTGTATCTAAACTAAACTAAACATGATCCCGTGCAGCTCAGAGCCCATACTAAACAAACCAGCGAACATGACATGAGGGCCGATGTTAATACCCCAATATTTTACAAATTTTATCACAATTCTCCAATAATATGCACACTGACAAGGACCCAAATAATCACGGCATGCAATTTACAGAAAAGAACGAGTAAGGTCCCTTTTACCTGAGGAAGTTTACAGGAATTGAGGGTGCGACTAAACCGTATGTCTACGTCATCTTTGAAGAGACGAGGATCATTTCTGCAGAAAACAAAAAAACGAACAAGTGTTTTTAATAGTACGAATCTGTTTACAAAAGTCGTCATACCTTATGGAATGTGGCATAGTAACCGAGGAAGCGTCACTCATGGTCCCGTGGAACAAATCGTTGAAATGAACATTGTCTATACACTGAAAGAGGGACGCATGATTCAGAAACCACATTGAGAAAAACTTTGGATGGCGACTTTGCATGGAGAATGCGGGGAGAATCTACAAGAACCGCGTGTCGAGGCTAAATCCACAATCGTTCGGTGTTTTCTAAAGGTTGGCGATATTTTTTTCAGCGTGATACCAGGTATCAAAAAACATAACACATTAGCAACACACATCGTAACACACATTCATTAGTTCCTGAAATGAAATTGAATTAGCCAACCTGACCCGTAACCATAACGTATAGTTCAAGACTATTGGGTAGAAATCCAGCGAACCGGTAGAGATGTAGGAAGGGAGTTGCCTCAGGACAGAAGCCGGCAGAGGCGGCTTCTGTCCTGAGGCAACTCCCTTCCTAGTTCAAGACTATTGGCTTTTTAATTGGAGCATGTTATACGCCTTAATGATGGACACGCGTCTCTGATCCTTTACCTGTTAGCAGGGTTTCGGAGAAGCATTGCATGTATTTGGCCATGACGAATATGACAAGTCACCTGTAAGCTGAGAAATTAACTGCCGCTTGTTCCTCTTCGACCTAACAGGTACAGTAGGCCGATTATACAAACCAGCATTCTATAACTGTACTCATCTTTATACAGGGTGTTCAAAATTAAGCTTTCACTAGCACTTTATAAATAGGCGAACAAAAGAAAACTGGTGCTATTTTTCACGTTCCTTGAGTAAGAAACAGGTGCTACATAATCAGCAGCGCCCGTTTCTTACACAAGTAGCGTAAAGTTATCATCCGGTTTCCTGTCATCGCTGTGTTTGCGTAGCGCTCGTGAAAGCTTAATTTTGAACACTCCATATAAGCTTTCTTCATACTCTCGAAGAGAATTCTGCAATAACTTATCGAGCACGGAAAGAGTTCGAGTATAAAAGCAAGTGTACATATAAGAAGTTGTGTTATAGTATTATGGTTCATTCTGATTTAGTTCGATTCACAATAATGGATTCGGACTGGTGGAGTTTTGGCAGATTCAAGAGAACTTTAAAAACACTTCGATCACATACAGGGTGCCCCAGAAAACGTGTCATTGAATTCTAATAAAAAAAAACTACGCCACCTAGAATCATGCGGCCAACGGCATTTGTTCTTACTAGGTTTTTGCCACCCCCTAATGTGCATGCCATGTAACCTAAGTTTAATTATGTAAATTTTTGCGAAGTGAACTCGGAAATTTGCCGAGTAAATGTCACTTTTTTACCCCACCAACATGAATAGCGTGCCGAATTTACTCCAATTCATGTAATTGACAGTGATATTCAGCATCTATCCTATCGGAAAAAATACCCGAACATATGCTTCTCGGGGCGCTTGAGTATAACGCGCAAGGACTTTTTGAGCGCAATCGCTGTCAGTCCGACGAAAGGAGGTTGGGAACCCAGCCCACAGAGTGATAGTAGAAAATGTGACAATTCCTGAAACTCGGAGAGGGAAGGTATGGTCCCAGCCGAAGCCGGACGCGATAAGCTATGTCTGTGTTATGTCTTCCTACCATGCCGGTGCGGGCTGGGTTTCCAAACCTCCTTTCGTCGGACTGACAATGATGAACCTCATATGAACCTCTTTGGAATGGGGTAGGGTCCTGCACTCAACGCAGGGAAACATCCCACATCATCATAATCCATTCATCTATGTTGTTGTTGTTGTTGTTGACAATGATTTCGCTGAAAAATTCGTCGCGCGCTATCCTCTGCGAGCTCCGTAGAGCACGATTTTTGGCTATTTTTTCCGATGCGATAGCTCCTCAATATTCCTGTCAATTATAATTAATTTGAGTAAATTCGGCACGCTCTTCACATCGGTGAGGTAAAAAAAGTGACATTTATTTGGCAAATATCCGAGTTCAGTTCGGAAAAATTTACATAACTAAAATTAGGTTACATGACATGCACATCAGGAGGTGGCAAAAACCTAGTAAGAACAAATGCCGTTGACCGCATGATTCTATGTGGCGTAGTTTTTTAATTAAAATTCAATGACACGTTTTCTGGGACACCCTGTATACTGTTCTAACAACGACTGAATTAAAATAATAAACAAGTAGAGTGTTGCAGAGGGTGTAGGGGCGAAAGCGGGAGACCTAAGCGCTTTTGGGGTTACCCACCAGACCTAGCAGAATGCTTTCTCCGCATAATTTATCTTCATGTGGTGAAGTACCCCTCCTGGCGGAACACCAGGCTATGAAGAATGCTTTCACCTCACATCTTCTCTGCACTCTGCATGTGGTGAAGTAGCCCCTATGGCTCCCAACCAGATTATGAAGAACGCGTTCACCTCACGGCTCCTGTGTGTGCGGTGAAGTACCCTTCGTGGCTACCCACGAGACTATAAAGAATGTTTTCTCCTCATAGTTTTTCTGCATGTGGTGAAGTATCCCTCTTGGCGACCCACCACACTATAAGGAATGTCTTTACCTCACAGCTTCTCGACATCTGGTGGAGTACCACATGTGGTTACCCACCTGACTATGAAGGATGCTCTCTCCTGATAGTTTATCTGCATGAAGTGAAGAACTCCTCGTGACTACCCATCAGAATATGAATAATGCTTTCACCTCACAGCTCATCGGCATGTGGTGGAATACCCCTTGTGCACTCTAAAAAGGGAACTTCACCGCATAGCACACTGTGCGAAAACCATTGCCACGAATGATATGGTTATCACTTCTGATTCCAAGAGAGAGGTGGGCGTACCCCTTTTTGTGTCAAATTGGATATATGAAAATTGCTATGCGGTGAAGTTCTGTTTTTGCAGTGTGGATACCTACCACAGATTCTGAAGAATGCGTTCACCCCACAGCTCCTCTGTGTGCGGTGAAGTATCCTTCGTGGCTACCCACCACAGTCTGAAGAATGTTTTCTCCTCATAGTGTCGCTGCATGTGGTGAGTACCCCTCGTGCATACGCAGCCGACAATGACGGATGCATTCACCTCACAACTTTTCTGCGTGTGGTGAGGTACCTGTTGGGGCTGCCCCTCACCTCCAGGGGTATTCAGAATGCTTTCACCTGATATTTCCTATTATGTGGCAAAGTACCCTATATACAGGCTGTAATCAGTTTTTGTATTTAGACAATAGGGCGCATGAACAGCTCACATCCTATGAAGTGATTCTAGGAAGTGGACTGTTCGAACATTTTAAGCATTATCCGTCATGTTTAACAGCCAATCCAATATGCCCTTATGCAGATCTAACTATAAAAAAGTGACATATACTCTTCTCTTTCCCAAATGGAACTTCGATATGAATTCAAGTACCTCATCCTGTGCTATACTGCAGAGAGGTGTCAAAAATAAAGTCACTTCCTCAATGGCGCACGCACAGTGAATATAGAACCACGAAGTTTTCTATGTTCATATTGCGCAAGCCTCTATGTATAGCGGTCTAAGCACCTTAACAAATATGGACCGCAATGTGAATGTTTGTGCATCATAAACATAGAAAGCTTCATTGTTTTATGATCCTTGCACTATATTCGCATATTTCTTTACTTACCGATGCCGGGAAATCTCGCCACGTCGCTCATCTTCACAGAGAAAACTTACTCTGCTCGCACGAAAAAAATACACGTCACAATAAACGGGCGACGTAAACAAAAAAGCGAAACCAAAACCCAAAAGCAGCTCACGACAGGTAGCACGCCAACTTGGATGCTCCTCCGCTAAGCGCTATGCTTTCACCTTTTTGCTTTTTTATTCTCATTTTCGCGCTCCTCAGGCAAACCCAACAGTATCATCCGGCGAATACTTGCATGCTCGTTCTAAATGAGCCGCTGTCACGACTGCCGGTTGCACGGAGGAACCGCAAAAACGAACGTCAAAACACGTCCGTCCTTCAGGAAGGCTTTTTCGACCGGCTGCCGTGCCGCCCGGGCAAGCCTAACCTCCGCGCTCAACGCTCGCTGAAGCTGAGAAATTCGAACGGGTGAGGTGACACGGGTTGGGGGGTGGGTGGCTGTACCTGGCTGATATCACTGGTCCAGGCGGCTTTTTCTTGCATGGTGGGTGCCACGAGGTGTATGGTGACAGGGGGCGCAGTCTTGAAGTCGACGATAATCTTGAAGTCTAGGCCGCCATAGTCCTTCTGCTGCCCGGATCCGCCGCCAGATGTCGCCGCTGTGTCGGCGCTGCCAACTCCGCTCGATTGACTCGATACGGAGCTCACGGAGCCTTCTGTGGATGGATGGGGGAGAAATGAAACATGAAGTGATGCTGTAGATTGTGGAGTGATGGAGGAAAAGGGTGGGTAGCAGCGAACATCCGTTTCGTTCCCTTCGCGCAAAGTAGGAGCAATTGTTACGCAGATTATTTTACAGCTCACTTCTTAAATACTCTCTTCTTCCACTTCACATACCCCGAGACACACTCGTTATCACTCCGGAAAGCGCGAAGCCTACGCCCCTGTTTGTGACGGCTAAAATAACTGCATAAGTGTCTCAAAAAGACGTATACGCCTCCCGTTTTCAACAAGTCATGGGAGAGAACGATCTCATGTGGTGCTGAAGGACTGGCTCACCCGACTCATATGCGACATGAGAACCACACTCTAAAAACAGAACTTCACCGCATAGCACGCTGTGCGCCAACCATTGCCGAGAGTGATAGAGTTATCGCTTCTGATTCGAAGAGAGAGAGAGGGGGCGTACGCCTTTTTGTGACAATTTTCATATATCCAAATGGCCACAAAAAGGCGTACGCCCACCTGTCTCTTCGAATCAGAAGCGATACCCCTATCATTCGTGGCTATGGTTGGCGCACAGCGTGCTATGCGGTGAAGTTCTGTCTCCCCTCGCTCCACCTCGGTCACGCTAGCGGACATCCTTTACCCCGCTGGTTCTTCTGCCGAACGCTCCGCAAGAAACCTCATTCTCTTCCTGCTGAAGACAGGCCTTGCTCATCGCCCCATCGAATACTCTACTCTCCCCGATGAACTCGTGCACCCTCACCGCATCCCCATATTTCAACCTCCTCTATCCTCCATCCGTCCGTCCTTCCTTTGCGTTTTGTTTTGCTTTGCGTTCTTTTTCTTTCTTTTTTTTTTGCTATAGTCGTGACGACGCCCACTTCTGTGTGGCCAACAACTGCGAGCCAATCCTGTCATTACCGCCCCCCCCTCAGTTTTTAGAGTGCAGATAGAATGGAGATAAGGTAAACAGACAACAGTAAGACATGCTAAAAAGAAATGTCCATCTTTGCGCCTGGGTTTCCCCCGTAATGGGTGTCTCTCCTGTCGTTTGCTTCCACTTCCCGCTTCTTCTACCCCTTCTGCTTTCGCCCTTTACACGTACACTCTTAGAAATAAACTTCACCGCATAGCACGCTCCTAGCCAACCATGATCTCGAATGATATCGTTATCTGCCCAGATTTGTTGAAAACGGGAGGCGTACGCCTTTTTGTTTTTGTTTTTGACAATTATGAACAGCATAAGTGTCACAAAAAAGGTGTACGCCTACCGTTTGCAACAAATCAGGGCAGATAACGATATCATTCGCAATCGTGGTTGGCTAGGGGCGTGCTGTGCGGTGAAGTTCATTTTTACGAGTATACTCTCTGGAGACGTTAGCCCTTAATGCACAAGCTGAGTTTTCTGTATCGTGCAGTCGGTCCACATAAACGAGTGATTTTTATGATGTTACGGTATTTATACTGTTTAGGGCAGGCTGCAAATACGTTATTGGGCGGAAGTGACCTACAGTTTGCAGTGACCTGTTCCGCTAGAGTACGGCTAGGCGAAAACTTGAGATTATTGGAGTTGGAGTTGGACGGACTAAAAATAATACGGAGAGGCTGAAATTGTCACGTGACAAGTTCTGCTACTCCGAGAAAACAAAACAAAAAGCAAAAAAAAAAAAAGAGAGAGAGAGAGAGAGAGAGAGATGACTAGGCTAGGCTGTACGGTGCAAACTTGAGATTATTCTTCCCTTATACCTGCATAGCGATATCAATATTGACTAGTTAGCAATTTAACTGAACGTCATGAATTAGACTACTTTTGCCTTTTAGTTGGACAATATGTTTCGTTCTGCTTGCTATATTTCCTTCTTGCTTATTTTTTTTATTTCTCCGCCTACGCGAGAACTTTAAACTTTTTTTCCCTTTGTCTATTGTTTCGATGGCACTGCCAAGTATAGCTAAATATGCTACACCTTAACAACGGGAACATAGCCTTGCGCTGCGGGAAAACGTAAACAAATGAATAAGAAACATAAATAAAAATAAATAACGCTTCCAAAAAGCCAAGGGAAAACAAAAAAATGAGTTCACTTTTGCAAAGCCACGGAATAGACGGCTCTAATTCCTTTCTTCTTCCTTTCCCTATTTTCTTTTACGCGGTGTACTGCCCATGCAATGACAGTACAGAAAATAAGCGAGACGAGGCTGCAATCAAGACGATAAAAGGCGACAGAAAAAAAAAAAAAAGAACTGGTAAGAGAAGGATAGAGTGGAAGCCCCGTCGGGAGAAGATATATGTAAAAAAAATAGAAAAAAAACACAGAAGAATTGCACAGAGGGGCAAACGATTAGAAAGGGAGCAGCTCCAACACGATCACTAAACGTTGTTGTGCAATGATCGTTGCCTCATCGACTCACTGCTCGTCGGCGCCAACTTCTACTAGATTCAGTTTACTTTAGAAAGAAGGTTACACTCACTTACGCATGCAACTCACTTACGCATTCTCAACTAAATTACTGTCACTTGGTTTGGGGAACTGATAGTAATCTAAATAGTTTATTGCGTGCACAGAAAAAGATACTTCGCATCATAGAAAACCTTCCATATTGTCATACTACCAGGGGACTGTTTAAGAAGCATAGGATTATTAATATCTGTATGCTATATGCACTCTTAAAAATCAATTTCACCGCATAGCACGTTCTTAGCCAACCATAATCTCGAATGATATCGTTATGTGCCCTGATTTGTCGAAAACGGGAGGCGTACGCCTTTTCTGTGACAATTATGAACAGCATAAGTGTCACAGAAAAGGCGTACGCCTACCGTTTTCAACAAATGAGGGCAGATAACGATATCATTCGAGATAATGGTTGGACAGGAGCGTGCTATGCGGTGAAGTTCATTTTTAAGAGTGTGGCTATAAGCTGTCTACTACATATCGAATAGCTGTTAAAGAAAATAATAAAACGTTCTTGTGACTATTCAAACTTTTACCCTCAGCGCCTCACTATCCGCTCCGGCTTGGTCCTAGCTGGGTTACGCCTCGCGTACGTACAAATTATGGCAAACAGACCTTAGACGTTACATTGTCTCGACTGTTAAATTGTACCGAAAATAAGATTGACATTGTTTGTGTAGGAAAAAAGATGTTCTGGAATATTTCATAAGTGATTGAACATGTGCGCACGGTGTGGTGATTTGTGCTTTGAAAGGGGCGTTACCATCCTTTTGTGTTTGAAAGTACTGTTCAGTGATGAAATTCTTTACCTTGTTAATGTGTATGCCTTTGCTGTTGTACTGTTGTAGCAGACGAGTCTCGTCAAGCTTCAAAGTGAAGCTTTTTGCTCGCTCCTTTTTACATCTTTGTGAATAAAGATATTATTATTATTATCGCTGCGGTGAGGGGGGGGGGGGCAGGGAATGGAATAGCAACTGTAGAAGAGCCAATCTGTTACAAAGGCAGGTTTTCTTAGATTTCTCCGCTTGTTATCTTTTCGAGCGCTTTACTTGACTTGCGTCGATCGCTCGTAAATTCAAAGGAAGAGCATAGTTGAGAGAAAATAATTCACGCGTCTTGGTCCTATACTGATCAGACCCGATGGACGTAGAATATACCTCAGCATGTCTACGTGTGGATTGCTGCATTGTTTCCGTGTTGGAATGTGAATTGAACTGTTGTATTGTATTATCAGGATATGATGGACGCAGGCGAATTCGACGTTCATTTGAATTTTTCAGTGCCATCACAAAATGGAAAGTGCATGACACTATCGCTGAGGCAATTGGGGAGCTTTCGTGAACCGTTTCCGCTCAAACGCTTCGGGAACGGTACTGCGAGTACACAAATGAGTGACAAACTACACACAAGTGACTCTTAACGCAGTCCAGTTCCTGGGCAGCAGCAAAGCCGCTGTCGAAACGTCTGAGTGAAAACGACTCGCTAAAACATCGTATTACCTTCGGAACGCCACAGAATTTGTGAACGTAGACGGGTAGAAATCCAGCGAACCGGTAGAGAAGTACGAAGGGAGTTGCCTCAGGACAGGAGGAGCCGATTTGCGAACAGTCTTTGTTCGAAATATCGCCGTTCCTGTCCTGAGGCAACTCCCTTCGTACAGAATTTGTGAATGTTACATAAAATGACGTGGCGTTCACAACAACCGAATCTTGCCAACGGCGGCCTAATGCTGTGAAACGTATTGTTCGCGCGTGTTGTTTTTCGTGAACTCTGAGGACACGCTGAAAATTTCGATCAACAATAGACCTTATATTACCACTAGACTTTGGATTGCCAACGGTAGGATGGGACAAGCGTGAGCTTGCCCACATCACGCTTCAGAAATAAAGCGCTACCTACGGCACGCAAGGGCTAATGGTGACGTATAGCGCCTCATATCGTTACGAGACAGCCAGAGGCAGAAGAAGAACAACGTCAACATTCCCGGTGTGCGCAGCAGCGGCGTCAGCCGGGGTAAACCATAACTGAAGCAGACGACGGAGCAGTGGCGCTCAAAGCTCTAATGCTGCTTTGCGCCGCGCGCTTGGCGGCGTGCGCATCTTTGTAAACTCGTCTATTGATACATCGAAAAAATGATAGAGTCGCAGACTTTACTTTGTCACTTGGTTGCTATTAAGCATTTGAGCTGATTCGTCGGACAGCGACGTGCAAAGTCCTTTAGTTAAATATAGTAAGGGCAATCTGAGGCGCTCCACAAAGTGAAGCAGATCAAGTCACGAGCTTTAGCATTCGCGAGATTTAGTGGCTGCGGATAAGTACATATACCATGTGTCCGATTCGCGGAAAATTGGGGTCGCGGAGCTAAAGGGTTTTACAGTTTGCGGTAGTCGGTGTCCTTTACAATTAACGTACCAGGTTTCGTGGGTCTGAGTTAAACAGCAGGTGATAAATCACAGTATATATCGTTTGGAGTTTTCCGTCGTGTGCATACTGGTGCAAACGTGAACGCCACTCTCGTTCGGTGAGGTACTTTAAAAGGGGGGTGCTAATGGAATAGCTATTTGGCAACATTGCTTCAGAAAATGAGGAAAACGAAACGTGGAAGTGCATTATTTGTTCCGAAAATGCGCTTCAGCCTATAGGCATCTGGAAACCGGCTGGTACGTCAATCTACGCGTGTTCTTTTGCGAGCGATGTGTAACGAAAGAAACGCAACGGTTGCATTACCTACGTAGTTGTTGCCATATCGCCAGCTCTACCCATGTGACACAAAGTACAAATGCTTCCGATACTGCTATTTGCATTGGCTTATGTGTTTGTGCCTTCCCTGAATCGGAGCTTGCGCCTCGGCAAGTTATCGTTGTGTATCAGTAATGTTTTCGTTTTTATGTCGAAGATCGTGCCCGCCCTCGGTGGCTCAGGCGGTAGCGTGTCGGTAGCGCCAAGTTGCTTAGACGCGAGTCTTCCGCGAGGGACGTTAAAATACGGGGTGCCATAGGGTGAGCTTTCATCGCACGTTAAAGAACCCTCAGATGGGCAAAAGCAATCCACCGCTGTGGATCACTCAGTCAGTTGTCAGTTGCGACGTAAACCCCCAATTACTGTTATTAAGATCGTGTCCTTGCGATTACTTTACTCGATATGAAACCTGCGCCCTTGACGTTTGTAACAGATTTAGTTTGATGTACAACGTCATAAGTTGTCAACATCGCAACGGACCTACTCCTTAGTTGTTTTAGCCAGGGTGTCGAACCGAACCCGAACCGAAAACCGTACCCGAACCGTTATTTTTGCCGGATCCGAACCCGAACCGAAATTTTAATGACAATGTTGAACCAGAACCGGACCAGAACCGTAAAATATAATAGCGGTAACCGGGTCGCAACGAAACGGTTCGGACATAAAATAAGTCAGCATAAGAGTTCTTCTCTATCCCCGCACGAAGACACATTGGAATCATCATCACGCGTCCATATCATAGATTTCGGAAATTTTCACCTAGCAGCGAGGACGTATAGTAAGTATACTTTATTCAGCGTCTTTTTAACACGTTGAAGCGCAGTTGTCCTGGTGAGCGCCGCGGCTAGCGTCCCATGCACGCGCTGTGGCGTCTATTCTTCAGAGACAAGGCGCCACGCAGACGAATGAAACAGGAATGGAGTAGGCCAGTTATGTAGCTCTATAGGACGAATATGTAATTAAGCAAGCGCCCAACATTTCCCTTTACACGTGAGCAGTAAAAATTAAACAAGTCAGAAATATGAGAAGTGGAGAAGGAGCGTACGCAGAACCGTGCCTGTTTGATTGGTCGTGGTTTGAAAAGTAAATGCAGTTCTCCTTATTGTAGCGCAGTTCTGTGCCTTTGTGTTGTGGATTAACTAGTAGACCGCTGTGAGCTCGGACAGACTAAAGCTGGCAGGCTTAGTTTCGACATGCTTCAGTACGGTTTCAGATAGATTCACGCTGCGAATGCAGTGTTCCGGCAAGTACTGTCGTCTATGGAACGCTGTCCATCTTATTAGGCTTCCTTTAAGTGTATCTTGCTGGCACTGTGCTTGTGAAAAAAGAGATTTTCGGAACAGAAAGTAGTAGGACTACACCGCTTCATCAACGTCGACTCTATTTGCAATAAGTGTTCATCCATTTCCCCTTTCTCTCGCTAAAGGGAGTACCTGACCGCTAAAAACGTCAATGCAGACAACAACAGTAAGCTATTAGCCACGCATGTCCTGATAAAAGCAGTCTTATGGAACATTTAATATGGAAGCGTTGAACCTGTTCGCTAACCGGACCGGGGCTGCGAACCGGTTCTATTTTGCGTGGCCGAACCGGAAATGAACTGGAACGAAATCAAAGCAACGCGAACCCGAACCCGAACCCGAACCGAACCCGTATTTTTTGCGGTGCGGCACCCTGGTTTTAGCATTCGTTCGTTCCGCCATTCTTAGCGAACTTTAAAAGAAAGAAAACCGCTCTCGCTCGTATAAAGTTTCATTAAAGACAGATTGCGAGGACAAAAAAAAGAAAAAAAAGAAAAGAAAAATGGAATAAGAAAAGAAAGGGACGCGGGCTCGCTCTCACATTCGACGCGCAAAATTAACTGTCCCAAGTAGCACAATGTACTGAAAACCGAGTGCAATAGGGGTGGACGGTATGTGTTTTATCAGTGTTCTTTACTTTCACGAACCTGTTCAAGGCCTTCCACCTACCCGTTCACCCCTGTTGCACTCGACTTTCAGTACATTGTGCTGCTTGGGGTAGGCCGCAAGAACACTAGGTTGTTTCGCATTCATAGCACTGCACGGGCTCGGGCTTGCACGATAGCCCGAGCCCGGCAAGGCCCGACGTGTAGGCCGGGTGAAGCATTCTCTTTGCGGGCTTGGGCTTGGCTCGAGTTTGACCATTATGGGCCCGGGCCCGTACATTGCCGGGGCTCGGTCGGGCTCGAGCCCGTGTTACCCCACTGTTAGTTAGCCACGGTCAACTTTTACAGCCCGCTACACTAGGCCGGGCTGGGCCAGGCAGCCTATAAATTCCTCGAGCTCGGGCCGGACCTGAGCCAGAAAACCTAGAAACTCTTGGGGCTTGGGCAGGGCCTGGGTCTAAGAATGTGGCCTGTGCAGTGGTCTACACGCATTATCTAGGGGTACATACGTCAGCTAACATCGTAATGCACTTTTCTTGCAGTTGTTCAATTGCTTTAAAGCTATACATTAGGAACCAGATGCTTCTGTACAGAAAAACACGAGCGAAAGAGTTGGGCACTTACCTCCATCGTCGACAATGAACTGGAACTGCTCGTTGGGGTCCTCAATGAGAGTGGCATCAGCGAGGGGAATTTTCCCGATGGCCTGCAGTGTGAGCGGAAGATGGGAAAACATGTAGCAAAGGCTCATGTGGCCTTCTGGTTGATAAGCAGCATAGCTAGCATAAAAATACTGTTAGTTAGTGATCACAGAGTACAATGGGCAACAGGACGAGAACAGTAGATCATGATCCCTTGCAATTCTAAGCATAGAAGCACCTTGAGGCTTAAAGGGGCTATGAACTCTACCAAGCTAGCCCGCAGACTGTGTCGGCTCCAAACGGCGATGTTAACTTGTTGGCTGTGACACCTTTTGTATAGATGAATCTGATAGGTCCGCATCTTCACCACATATAGCACGCTGTTAGCAAACCATCATCCCCAATGACGACGTTCTCGCTCCTGATTTGTTGATAACGGGAAGCGGAGCTATTATGCTCCATTATGTACTGTATTATGGCTACAAAATAGGCTCCACCTCTCGTTTTCAACAAATCAGGGACGAGGACATTGTCATTCGGGATGATGGTTGGCTAGGAGCGTGCTATGTGATGAAGTTCAGAAGACTGTAGAGCAGAACGTTTTGTGTACCTCCGCATTTGCGTCTGATTGGGTGCTACAATTATTCAAATGACGTAACAACAGGTAGATGTATCTGAATGGCGGTACGTCTACTGGCTCGTATCCGAAAAAAAAGTGCTTTTTTGTATTAATGCTGCACACGTTACGAACAAGAAGTGTTGAACGATAAATTGTAAATATGATTACGAAGCGTAGAAGAACAATATTACACCTATTACACCCGTAACCAAATACCTGCAGATAGGAGCTCTTACCTCCTTTAAGCCTCAAGGTTCCCTGTGAACATGAAAGAGAAGTTTCATAGTTGATCAGACAGGACGCGCACTCACGAGTGGCAACCAACTGTCTCACCAACGACCCAAAGGATCACAGTACTATTAGTTACTGTAGCGGCATTTTTGCTCCGAATGATTTGGAATATTACGCTGGAATAAGTGCAGGGAAGAACGCGTCTGTGTCGACGTGGCTGAGGATATACAGGGTGGTCCACCAACCATGATAGAAATTCGTAGTAAAAAACGTAGGCCCCGGAGAGACATACGGTCAAGGGATTTTTTTCTGCCAATAACTTTTGTCACACATTGGTCACATTATTCTTTCATTTCAATTGACGGAAAGTTAATTTCTTGAATTGAACTCCGAAATTTCCCAAGGCATCATAACGTTTTCTTTGCGGAAATGGGTTCCACGTGGTCAGTTTACTCAGTCTAGCCATAATCCCACTCGTAATGCAATGGCAATTGCTGAAATAAATTCGCCGAAAATCCGTGGAAACGAGCCCTTGGCTCCGCCTCTTTTGGACGGCTCGTAGTTTGAGCGCAAAGATGCGAAGAAGGGAGGTTACATTGACTCGCCACACGAGGGGGGAAAGGGTTACAAGCCGTCGGGTGACCTCATTTTTGATAAAATAGCTCTGATTCCCGCACTCACCGCGGGTGTTTGTTCGGTGGGTAAGGCTTGTAACCCTTTCCCCCCTCGTGTGGCGTGTCAATGTAACCTCCTTTCTTCGCAGCTTTGCGCTCAAACTACGAGCCGTCAAAAAAGAGGCGGTGCCAAGAGCTCATTTCCACGGACTTTCGGCGAATTTATTTCGGCAATTGCCATTGCATTACGAGTGGGATTATGTGCTATACTGAGTAAAATGACCACGGGGAACCCATTTCCGCAAAGAAAACGTTAGTTTGCCTTGGGAAATTTCGGAGTTCAATTCAAGAAATTAACTTTCCGTCAACTGAAATGAAATAAAAATGTGACCAATATGTGGCAAAAGTTATTGGCAGAAAAAAATCCCTTGACCGCATGTCTCTCCGGGGCCTACGTTTTTTACTATGAATTTCTATCATGGTTGGTGGACCCACCCTGTAGTACACCTCTTTTCACATCAAGTACACTATCACTATCGTACACTATCTGCATAACTGAAGTTTTGATTCTCTCCGCAATTTCCGGCC
Organism: Ornithodoros turicata; assembly: GCF_037126465.1. Lineage (NCBI taxonomy): Eukaryota > Metazoa > Arthropoda > Arachnida > Ixodida > Argasidae > Ornithodoros > Ornithodoros turicata. The sequence goes on along the minus strand of NC_088203.1, from coordinate 79,110,112 downwards.
GATAACGCACGCGTTATGAACCGGAATTTATTGTTTGCCCCCCCTGCGCGCTATACGCCGGTGCATGTTATACGCGGTAGTTTTATCGGAACAGCAAAATCTGGGGCTACAAGGGAACATACACAGAAAGTGCCCACAACCAGACCGGTTTGGACGTCCCACTTTCGGGTCAGTCACGTCAGCGCTGACCTTTTAGCAGCGATTATCAGGTCCGGGTAAGTTGTGACTCACATTTCATTGCCTTGTTCCCACTTTTGACAGCTTGAGGGCTCAGGTCATTGGGCATTCATTACCAGCTCTGCTCTGTTGCGTTTTGCATGTTCGCGGCAGCAAGTCGACACGTAAAAGTTACACTGCCGAGTTTAAGTCGACGGTTGGGGATTGGTCGAAGCTTATTGGAAATGGAGCAGCTGCACGACTTTCGACATTGTCGGTGGACCATCCTGGTGCTTCCGCTTTATGCAGCGACACGACCTACGCCTGCGTCGCCAGACCACTGTTTGCGATGACCTGGCGCAGCACTTCCACAGTGATGACGTGGAGTCAGACTTGGAAGATTTTCAGCTAGGTATTTCCTCTGTTCTGGCGGTGCTTCTAGCTTGTTTAATAAATCTGCTCACGTAAATTCACTTTGCATAGTTGTCTCATTGTTTTTTCAACGCTAAGCGGCCGCGTGTTATACGCCGGTGCGTGTTGTACGTGGTATTTTAATTCTTAGATCGGAATTTTTAGTAGGTGCGCGTTATCAGCCGAAAATTACGTACTTCATTTGGTAATGAATAAATAAAAAGGTCTGTATCTTTGGGCATTATGCCAACAACAACGGATAGATGGATGATTATGAATGGGCAAATTCGCCACACGATGTGCGGCCCGCTACCCCAAGACACGATGGACGGAATAAGATGTGTCCTGATGATGAGACAATGAACGACGCTGAAGTGAGTGGTCGACACGCCAAACACGTTTAAATGCTGCAGCTACATAGGTTCAGTGCCATTGCAACTTCTTTCTTCTCTACTTGCCTCTCCGTAGCTGTTACAGGCAGATTCACACGACTGTCGACGTTGGTGGGCTCCATAAAACTATCGATTGAAAAGTCTGTCTTTTATGCACTACTTTAAAACGAGCATGCCTTTCTCGAACGCTCTCCTAACGGCTTATGAGAGAAACAAAATGTATCGAAAATATTAAACGCGATACAGGAGAGTGGAGAGAGAGCATTGGCTTCCTTCTCTATCGTGTGTTGTGGTCAGGGGAGTGCCGGTATAGGGGAGGTACACAATACCTCAACTAGGTGCAGTTTCCCGGCCGAAGTTCGGTTGCAGAGCAGCATGTGGTTCGTAAAGAGATAGCACTGGCGCACCACTTCTTTTTCTCCTTTCAGATTGGCAATCCGAGAGCGCTGAGACTTGGCCTTCTCTGATCCCATCACATGGATCACGCTGCCTACGCCCGTCCCACACACACAAAAAACAATGGATCAGTTGTGTACGAGCTGTGTAATGAATAATGATAGACGTCTGTCAGAAGACACAAAAGGTAGTTTGTACCACATTGAAAAGACGTAAACTACAGGGCGGCAGGTTACTGCGGAGCAACACGAGCATCAGAAAGTAACAACGCAATGTTCTGTAGGTCACTCAAACGCTGCTGCACATAAAGGATATTAGAATAATAAAAGCAAACAAAAAAAGATATATTTTTGTGATATGCCTGTATCAGTTATATGTTAAACAAAACAACAACAACAACAACAACAACAAAAAGATATCATTTCATGCGTCCCTGAGTCCTTTATTTGAGCCAAAACAATTTCCAGCGTTATGTCTGCTCGCTAAGAAAGACATATTGCTCGGTTGCTTCTCCTGCGTACACTGTAGCAATGCAGAAAAAGCACGCTTTACAGGAAACCACAAGGACCGGACGCAGGATTTTTCTGACATCAACCTCTGTTTGCTGGATGCACTCTGCTATTAGAGAATCCACTTGATCTGGAAGAAACTTTAAGCGAGAGGCTTTCGGGCGAAAGTGAGATAGCGGATTGGGAGACAATCCTGGTTGAGAAGCATTCTTTTTTTCTGTATCATGAAACGAGTACGTACGTTGGAATTCGTTTTTTCTCTTTCTTTTTCTTAATAAACATATCCCCCACATCGCCGAAGTTTGCTAACCAAATGAGCCAAAGCCGACACTGCGCCATTCTGGAGCGCAGGAAAAACAGTCCACTCATTTCATGTCAGAGGCCCACGTGCTTTGGAACCGGAAAGCTCCTCATTAATTAATTAGTTACATATCTCTTCGATAGAGTGTCCGCCTCGCCGTATCACACAACTGTAAAAACGCTATTTAAAGGTTATATAGGTTAAAAAGGTTATAGTTTTTCAACGCCAAGTATACACCAACACGCTTGCATATTACTCTTATAGTCATCGTAAACTTCTATATCTTATCGCGAGCGACAACTCCTAGCCATGGACGCACAAGATGAAGCGAACACAAGGGCTTAGAAATAAAACTGCTGTACAAACTTCTCCGATTTTTTTGTTGCTTATTCTGGACCTCACTTCACGCGTGAAAGGTACACCGTTTATAAATGCATGTTACCTTGCCGGACGAACACTTGGTTAACGTCAAGCAGAATATCGCAGCCCCCTATGATCATTCTTTCTATGGCCAAGTTCTTCCGGATGTTTTCGGTTTCGCTCACTTCGTCGTGCATTTGCTGTGGGGAAATAGAAAGAACACCAATTAGGACGTTACCGCACTTTGAAATAAGCACTGTTCTTGGAGCTGCCTTGTGTATATCTGAGGACAATTACCTCTTACAACTTCTATGCACGATTTTACATCCCATAAGAGAAAAGTTTTTTTTCCTCCGTACGTGTAGGACTTTATACTGAAACTGTCGCTATTTTTAACACCGAATCAACAAAGTTAAAAAATATCGCTATGCTGTAAATATTATAGAATTAGAATAACGTGAAAGGTATAAAAACACGGTAAAAAAAGAGATTACAACGTATTTGTAATGAAACCAAGCAACACTCCCGCATGCTGAACAGTGAACAAGACATAGGAAAGGTGGTAATTACCTCAGCACACGACGTTTGCATCTTTAACGTTAGACTTAAGATGACAGATGGGTGTCGCTCAAGGACACTTAGGACTCTTGATGGCAGGTAAAATGACATTTATTTGCAACTTGAGAAACACGATAAAACACTCACTTTGCAGTAATCTTGCAAGATACACAGGAGCGGTCTCATATTACATGACAAACAATTGAAGTACAGAGAAAGGACTTTCAACAAGTCTTGCGCTTCGTAACACATTGTTACATTATTTCTGCTTCTCCAAGGGTCAGAAGTAGCGTTCATCAATTAACGAAATGCAAAATTTGTCACTGCGTATCGGAAACATGTTTATACAGCGACATTCTTGAATGGAATAATATGGTCGGCAATATTTAGATGCAACTGTATTATACGATTTACATAAATAGTCATACATAATAGTTACATAGTTATAGCACGCTTGGAGTATATAGATAGATGATGATATCTGTTCCCTTAAGATTTCCCCGCCATGTACAGAGGCTAAACTATTCTGTAACTCACATGTGGGTTTTAAAGCACCGTGTCATATTGCTTTTATACAGCAATTTATTCCGTTATTTGGAAGGGAATTTTCTCCCCCGAGAACGGACCTACCTTTGTGCATAATATGTCATTGTCTTTCCTAACAGGCTCGACTGGGAACGTTGACTATAGCGATAACGAATTAAACAAATAGCGCAGTGTGTTTTCTAATCCGTTCTGCACGCGGAGAAAAATAGTCTCTTGAGAAACGGTGTAACGCCAGCACCAGAGACAAGAGGAGGGATTTGCAAACCTCCACTGTAAGTCTTCGCTCCTGAAAAGTTTGGATAGACGATGTTGGCGTAAAGTTCCTGCATACTGTCAACCCTCGGTTTATAAATGGTTGTCGTTCGTTAAAAATCCTTCATAAATTGAGGGATTCATAAATTGAGTATTGGAATGAGGACGGGGAAGTGCCTTGTCCCAGAGGGTGTCGTTTAAAAAGGTAAGGTATAAATCGAGGGTTCACCGTATGTAAACTACTACTTTTACCAGCTTCTACAGTTGCCTACGTCCGGATCTATTCTGAAATCATTGTTTTAATTCTGTCACGCAATGCAGTGTGCATTATTATGCACTCTTAAAAAAAGGGTGTACTTTAACTCCTTTTTTTGCCACATATATAACACCCTTTTGGAGAGTACAATTACGCTCAAAAGGGTGTCTCCTCACTCCCTCAAGGGAGTAGCATAACACCTTTCTCCCTACTGGAGAGTAATATTACTCCCCGGCAGGGAGAAGGTGTTATGCTATTCCCTTGAGGGAGTGAGGAGACACTCTTTTGAGCGTAATTGTACTCTCCAAAAGGGTGTTATATATGTGGCAAGGAAAGGAGTTAAAGTACACCCTTTTTTTTAAGAGTGTGCTTATTCGTTAACGCATTCCTTTTCCCAAGAAGAGTTACTGTGTGCGCGGAAAAAAAAAGCAAAAAAGATGATAGAAGCTGCTTGATATTAATCTCCGCAAGGACCACAGGGTTGTACAGAGGGACAGGTGCTTTTTGCCTTCCACAATCAACAATTGATTAATTTATCAATAATATAATCTGGTAACAACTTCTCGTAATGAGTGACATGACTAAAGAAACAGTAAAACCAAATATGCGTTATAGTTGTGGTACCACTACACAGTATGCGTTATAGTGGTACTAATAAGACACGTGCTTTCCTTTGGCGACAAAGCAGTCACATATAAATTTGGCAGGTGAAGGTTTAACTATTCGTAAATACGTAGCATGACTAACAAACCAATTTTCACCAATAAATAAATATGGCTGAATATAAGAACGAACATGTTATTACGAACGAGCGATATACATAACTAAAAGTAAATAAATAAATAAGAACAAACGATTACACAGCACACACAGTGCATGTCAAGTAAATGTCAAATAAATACCAAATAAATCTTCAGTATTAAAAATATATACACGTACAACGGTCAAATCTATAACTAATCGAATAAATCTCTCTCGCTACGCGCATATTTTTCCAGCGCCAATTGCCCCCCCCCCCCTTTTTTTTTTCGGCGCGCAATTATACCGGTGCCCGAGGAACACGCTTGTAACGCAAATGGAACAGCTGGAACAGCTAGTCGGCACCAGTTAGACCTACATTTTTTCTTTCTACTTCTATTCTATTCGATGCTGTAACGCAAATGGAGACATTACTCCGACTTCAACCGTGACTCAAGTCTGAGTTGACGATACTTTGAGCAATCGGATTATGCCCTATAAGGTTGGCCGTTCCTGTAATGCAGGGGCAACGACGGTTTAATGAGGTTGTGCTCAACCTAGATGGAATTACGTGCGAGCTACTAACCTAATTTTGTCGTGCGTGACTGTTTTTCTTTTATCCATGGCGCCAACGATACGTGCTTTTAGCCGTTGTTGTTCGTTTTGTTGATGTGCGCATTTGGGGGCGCTCTTTAAGTAATCCAGATGGGGGCAAGCTCGGTGATATGCGGTGGCTACTTCGTACTATATACTTCGGAGTGCTGTGCGATTCGATGGATTGTATCTTTCTGTCGCTACTAATATACAGGGTGTTTCACGAAATATGAGCTAAAGATTAAAAATGGAATGGTTCATTGCACACCAAAAAGACGAACTGCATAGTGTTACAAGCGGTGTGAGGATACTCAAACTATTTTTCGTTTTCTAATTAGTTGGTGAAATTAATTAGGCAGTTTTTAATAATAAAGATTAGAGCCGCAATGTCAATGAGAAAGTTGCAGCGGGCGATACAACGACACGAAACCCCTTGATTGCAACTTTGTACCTCTAACGGATCCTTTTTTTTCCCGGCTTCAAAAACTAATTTTCGGGTTTGCAAAAAAAAAAAAAAAAAAAGAAGAAAGTTGACGCGGGATCTCTCACAGACGCGCCAGGAGCCAATTGTCAAGCCAAAATGTCAAACTGTCAATGAGAACTGTGACTAGTTTTCGTTCAATAACAGGATGCTCGAGAGCGCGCTGTGATCCGTCACTCCTCGCGCGTGTCCGCCAGGTCCCGCGTCGATTTTTTGCAAACCCAAAAGTTAGTATTTGGAGCCGAAAAAAAAAAAAAAAGAGAGAGAGAGATTCGTTAGAGGTACAAAGTTGCAATAAACGGGTTTCGTATCGTTGTATCGCCCGCTACAACTTTCTCATTGGCATTTTGGCTCTAATCTTTAAAATTAAAAAAACTAATGAATTTCACTAATTAACTAATTAATTACAAAACAAAAATACTTTGAGTATCCTCACACCACTGGTAACACTATGGAGTCCGTCTTTTTGGTGTGCGATGAACCATTCTATTTTGAACTATGGCTCATTTTTCGTGAAACACACTGCATATACGCCGTGTGTCTCAGTTAAATAATTCGCGAACCGGTGCACCAATCGAAGAACTTTCTTTTTTACAAGTATCTGTCCGATACTTGTCCGTGCGCACAGTGTGAATGAGTGGGAGGCGCTCATTATTTAAATAAAAGTTCAAATGAGTTTCGTAAAAAAACATAACTGCTAAAGCAGGGCGCCGTCGGCATTGAAATGGGTACTACCCCTTTTGGGACCTTCAGTGGACACTTTGGACTTTTAGAGAAAAATCTGCCACCAAAGCGGGTCATTTGTTGCAGTAATTAATTGGTTTCGGTTTACATATTTCTGTCGCTGCTGGTCGCGGGGAAGCTCAAAAGGACGCTCTTCCACTCCCATGTCCACCAATGAATTACGTCCTCACACCAATGGATTACGTTTTACATACCCTGCTTTAGAAGTTATGTTTTTTTTTTCACGAAACTCCTTTGAGTTTTTATTTAAATAATGAGCGTCTCCTACTCATTCACAAGGTGCGCAGGTTGTAGGTAGTATCGGACAGATACTTGTAAAACAGAAATTTCATCTATTGGTGCACGGGTTCGCGAATTATTTAGCCCGGGGATTTAGCTGAGACACCCTGTATAAACAAACTGATCTTACCCACAAAAACATGGTTTTCCTGTTCCTCTCTGAGCGAGGGAATCTCTGGCTTCCAGCTTCCCTGTTCGTTCCGAGCAACATCGTTCTCTCCACTGATTTGTTGAAAACGAGAGCTGTACGCCTATTTGTGACACTTTCGCAGTTATGTTAATTGCCATAAAAAGGCGTACGCCCCACACTTTAGACAAATCAGGAGCGATAATGGTATCATTCTATGCAATGGTTGACCACCAACATAGCCGGGATTACGTGGACGTGACAGAAACGGGTCGAGTTAGTGTAGGTGATTGATGCAGTAAGCTGGCTTTGCTCCAGGAACGCTGGCCGGAACCAGCAGGGGTTGCATCTTGGTAAAAACAAAAACAAAAAAAAATCAGAAGAAAAGCGATGTGTTAAGCATCTACCCTGTGTAATTAAGCGTCATGTTATGCATGCCTGTTATGGGGAATGCGACATAACCAGTTTGTAGCGTACATCTTGGTTATGTCTGTTCGTGCTGCTCTTAATGCAATTCACTTGCGTTGCATTTGAAATGAACACTTGCTCTCCTCTGTAATGCCCACGGGCCCTGAGGATATGTAGATCTATAAATAAATAAACGCCGAGATAATTTCGTAGTCTTCATTTGGCTTTACGACGAGACGACGTTGGTCAATGTTATCACAGGTATGTATTTGTAGTGGATACGCATTTTACGATTTGTCTCGTTAAGTGTTGTTTCTATACAACCGCCGGAAGAAAAAAAAAAATATAATGCCGGAGATACCCGGATTCAAAATCATATGGTACGCTGTTAAAACAGAACTTCACCACATAGCACGCTCCTAACCAACCATCATACTGAATGATATCATTCTGTGTCATGATTTGTTCAAAACAGGGGGAGGCGCCTATCTGGGATAAGATAATCTGTCCCAGATTGGCGCCTCCCTCCTGTTTTGAACAAATCATGACACAGAATGATATCATTCGGTATGATGGTTGGTTAGGAGCGTGCTATGAGGTGAAGTTCTGTTTTAACAGTGTACATTGGGCGGTTGCTACAACGCCTACATTATGTGGAAAGGGACACCACTGCGGACAAATAGGAGCCTCGGATTTATTATCTGGAGCTGTAAGTATGTTGAAAATTCTGAACACTATTCGAGTTACTTCATTCTGATGCACAGGGTTGGCCAAAATACACTCTTAAAAATGAACTTCACCGCATAGCGTGCTCCTAGCCAACCATCATCTCGAATGATATCGTTATCTACTCTCATTTGTTGAAAACGGGAGGCGTACGCCTTTTTTGTGACAATTATGAACAGCATAAGTGTCACAAAAAAGGCGTACGCCTCCCGTTTTCACCAAATCATGACAGATAACGATATCATTCGAGATGATGGTTCACTCTTAAAAATGAACTTCACCGCATAGCACGCTGCTAGCCAACCATAATCTCGAATGATATCGTTATGTGACGTGATTTGTTGAAAACAGGAGGAGTACGCCTTTTTTGTGACAATTATGAACAGCATAAGTGTCACAAAAAGGCGGACGCCTCCCGTTTTCAACAAATCAGGTCACATAACGATATCATTCGAGATTATAGTTGGCTAGGAGCGTGCTATGCGGTGAAGTTCATTTTTACGAGTGTTGGCTAGGAGCGTGCTATGCGGTGAAGTTCATTTCTAAGAGTGTAGAGTAGCTTCTTGAGCTTCGTAAAATAAAGTAAAGAAAAGGAAAGCTGGCACGGCAGACGCCGCAACTTTCGTCAATCGTGTATGCATTGCTAAAAGGATCACGTGAAAATTTTTCAGCTTCCTGACCTGTTCCAGTGCATTACAAAAAATGATAAGTTGATAAGTAAATTTTAAAAATATGGATAAATTTAATTCTGCACCCGACCAATTCTGCAACTAAAAAAAGCGCTCGTTCGTATACATTGTCAATATACCCTATATTCCACCATCTTCTTGAACCGAGGCAATCTTCGGGGCTTTGCAATTAACTCAGGAAGGCATATTTACTAAAAGTGGTACAACAAAACTGCATATTACGCTTGAAAGGTGTTAAAAAATGCAAATTAAATCGTAACAAGGGTTTGGCTGCTACGAAATTACGCAAGTGCACGTACAAACAAGGCATAGCATGCGATACAGGGCATTGGGAATGTTATAAGAGGGCAGCAGTTCTTTTTTTTTTTACAGTTTTTCACAAATAATTTTAGCACATAATACGTCTTTCAATGTATAGCTCGGCTTCCAAACGTACTTTATTAATCGTTTTATCTTCATTACAAACTCCGTTCTTTTTTCTTAGCGAAAGAGTGATGTTCATTCAGAAAGATGTTACCCAGGAAAGAAAGCGCTGTGCAACGACAAGGGACAAAATGAGTTTCTATCACTATTTTAGATTGGCATTATCCCAGAAGAGGATTTCGAAATATTTATGTGGTCAGACCGCTGCTAGATATGAGGGCATTCCTCTCTGATTGCCACATAAAAAGCTCAAGACCTCAGACATGAAATTGTATTAATACAAACAAAAACAAAAACAAACAAAAAAGAGAGAAAGAGGAAGAGTTTCTATGTTGTCAGCAAAGCATGCAGATGACAGAAAAAGAGAAACTTGAACGGGAGCTCCTGGCATAAATGTGTGTTTGAAAACAGAAGTAGCAATAACACAATTACAAGAGGCAAAAATGAATACGTCAACGGAAATATAGAATTTCGAGAGAGTGCTGCGAAGTTTCTTTTTACAAAAAATAATCCGGAATGGATAATAAAACGCTCCTTCGTATAAAGCCTGTGCTCGGGACCAGAAGAGTCGACGTGGAAACGAAACTGTGCCTGTCAGTGTCCGAAGCTCATGTTTCTCAAAATATGGACTCTTCCTGTCGCCTGCAGTTTCATATAAAAAAAAAAAAAAAAAATGGAATGTAAGTAATAAGATATTTGATTCGAATGGTTTGGTGAAAAAAAGAGTAAGCTAGAGGTCGACTCGTGTTCAGAATGTTCAACATACGATCAGTCGTCTTTTTATTGCGAAGGTGGCTGTCCGTAATCTATGCAAACTGAATTGCACCCTATGGGTTGTACGGGGGCTATACACATACGGTTAAATGCATAGGTAACTACATCACTATTCTTCGATTTAACACGTCACGTTGTGTGAAGAAACTGTGCGGATGTATACTATGTGCAGACGTATCACAGCACAAAAGTACGCCATAGGCACCAGACGCGTCCTAAAGAGTGCGAAAAGCGAGTGTAAGTTATGTGCGCAAGTGTAGAAGAATTGCTATGCGGCTAAATGTTGACTGGAGAAGAAAAGTTAAGGTATACATATACAGGGTGCTTCACGAGAGGACGGTCACTCAATTCCTAACAAACAAACAACTTTATTTTTAAGATGGTGAATGGGGAGTTCCATCGCTAGGGGCGATACTCTACCCCATTGCTGATGGTGATGTGGGGAATGAAATAATGAGCCCCTTCGCAATAAGGTTCGAAGTCCTATGGTGTCCAAAAATAAAAGAGCTTCGAAGGCGTTGGTGGTCTGGATTTGGCCAGGGACCAAGCCTACCAAGCTGTTCCTCCATGATGATGAAGTAGTTTTATAATTTTTTGAAGTAAAACCTATTTTTTTTAGGAATTAAGTGACATCCTCTCGTCGAACACCCTGTATATAACGCGGGCTACACCTATATACATATATTGCAATCTGAGGTGATAGTCAAAAGATTGATTATTGTACGCAGAAAATATGTGCACGCCACAGAGGCTGTCCCAAATAACACGCACCAGGATTAAAACAAAAGACGGAACGCCTACAAATGAAACCCGCATTACAGACCACTAAATATCGTTAGCAGTCGTGCATTCTAGTCCCCAGTAGGTTTTGTCATTGTGCCTAATTAATTAATTGGATATGACTAATTAGGTATCTTTTCAGATATTGGGTCAAGGGCGGAGGTGTCAAGCTCTGAAGACGCTCGACAAACTTTTCAATTGACACATCGGCCGTTAAGCCGATGCTTTACAGTTAGCTAATCGATCGTGTCTAATTAATTAATTAGGCGCAATAAAAAATACTGATTGCAAATAATTAATATAGTTAAAAGTACTATGAAAATGAAAATACTGATTACAGATTACTGACACTGCGTAATTATCCTTAATAATTAGGCACAATGAAAGTACTAATTGATTGATTCCATTCATGAAGAGCGTTCTGTCTTCTTCAAAATCTTGATGCATTTTAGCTGTGACACCGTGGTACCATGTACCCTCTCGTTTCACGTGTACCGCCATGTTAACGTTTGTTCCTTACGCGACATCGCTTGCTTAAGTAAGCCTCGTGAGACTTACTTTCTACATACGCCCAGTAAGCAGCACATCACTTGCGTAAAAGAAATGCTGCTTTGAAGTGTCTGGACAACGGTGTGGAAGGAGCTAATTTCACAGTTTGGCACCTTACAACTGAACTGCTTTATGTCGTGGTACTTTGTGTGGTACCTTAGTACACTTCACATATTAGCTCAGTGCCTGTGATGTGCATGGCATCTCTTTTAGTCCTTGTTCACGCTTTATCTTGATGAAGTCATCCCTTTTAAGTTCTTCAATGACATGGGGTGACCACTCTGGCTGACCTCGACAGGAAGTTAATCGTAGTAGTCGTGATACATGAGTGTATTAAGATCACAAGAAATACTATCTTCGCAAAAACGCCTTCAAAGTATGCGCAAGAGCGAGCACAAGTGCGGCGATAGAAATAAGATAATTCCAACACTTTCTACATTGATGAAGCCAACATGTGGGATAACACACGAGCTATTGCCACTTTATTGTTAATTGAATCTGAGTTTAGTAAAAATCAGCGATTTAGCAATTTAATTTAATTTAATATGAAAGTAATTTAATGCAATGCAAGATCATCACACAGATTACGTGGCCGCTTCAATGCAGAAAGTGTTACGTACAGTACTTCACACTACACAGGATTGATTGATTGAAAACTACACGAGTATTCACAACACTCCACTGATTGACCAGAAGTTATAAAAATACGTAAGTGTTGCTAAAGTAAACAACGTCATTAACCGCTTCAGCGACTCTATTCGATAATTCTACAGTCATACATGATAGAAAATATTCAGGTGGTAATGGATCTACACTTAGTTTCGTGCCATTTTAGGCATGCATCTAGTCTATTCTCGTGTCGTTCAGTGGAGTGCTGTGGTTTTCACTGGACATCATTATCAGTAGAATGCCCTAGTTACACGAAAGCTGTTCTATGTGCTTTACATACAACCATACTTGTACGTACCTTGAGTACGTACTTAAAAAGAGTATTTAAAAACTTTTTCCGGTATTTTGGTACTCTACTCAACACTTCTTGCGACAAGTATTTTTTACACATTTAAAATACTTTTTTCGGTATTTCCTACTCAGTACACAAAATACTTTCCTTCCTCGTCAAGCACACTTCCCGCTGTGTCCAGATTTTCAGGTCACTGGAACTTAACACTCTTTTCTCTTTCTGTTTTCGGGAATTCGGGAATCCTCGTGTACAATAGTCTGGTCCCACACCGGGCCTTGTTGTCAATAACCAACTTTGTCAGAAAACGCTTCCTATTCATATTGCAAAGTGAATCCTCAGGGGATTAGGTACAAGAGAAATCCCGGCATTTATTTCCTTGGTCACCAAAGCAATAAACACGCGCCAGAGGTTGAAAGACCCGAGCTGACATATATGAGGGATTACGAAGCTTTGGGTCAGAACATATCAACAAAGTTTACTTGGGTTCATCAAAGTTCACCAAACATTACTTGACACCAAGACGTTGCAAATGAAAGCCATGATTAAGCATGACAGATGAAGTTTATTCCTTTCATTTGTACGGCCAAGTTCAGAATACGCGTTTCATTTACTGCTAATACTAAAGTAGTTTAAAGGGCATCTTAAATACTTCTTACAGCATTTAGTACTCTACTCAAATTACTTTCACTTTTGAGTATTTTGTACTCTATTTTAAATACTTCTGACGTGGAGTACTTAGTATCTTATTGTAAAATACTTTTGCGCTGTATTTTGTACATGTCTGCATACAACCACTTTAAAGTTGAACGAAGGGTCTATATAGGCCCTGTGCTGATAACAGTTTTCGAGCAGCAGAAATTGAGCTTGAGAGAGATGCACACACGAAGCATTTAACATTCCTCGACCAGCCTCAACACCCTTACTCCAGACACATATTTTAATTTTCATTTTATCGCTTCTTCCTCCCATTCGTATTATTCCGGTTTATTTCCCGAAGGCCATCTTTGTCCTCATGCTCAGTGTCTTCAAGGTTGAACGTTCCCACTATCGAACTTTTCCGGCGATATTATGAAGTTAGTTCAACTGCGCATTTCTGTTATTAATTTCATATGCGCGATGCGAGGGCAATGAAGCGCGTTCCGAATTTCTAGGCTGAATTTCCTTCCGCTTTCCCCTCCCCTCTTTTTATCCTCTTTTCCCACGCCCCATGACCGCGACGTCAGAAGTTTGACCAATCACGACAACCAGCATCTGATTTCTGTTTTCATAAGGAGCGACCGCGTGGAGTGGCGTCCGCTACCGGTGTCGCAGGTTCGGGGTGGCGTTGGATGCTCGTAGCGATGTGCCCCCCCCCCCCCCGTTATTTTTGTTTTGGTTGTGGTCCAATTTTTCATCACTTTTTAAGGGTTTTGAGAAACCTCCAATTAACAGGGCACATTATTTGTTACACGGTCACCACGTATGACTTGGACTTCAGGAATCGTACCTGGGACTTTAAACGTAAAAATAAAAGACTGACATCGTGTAACTAGGGCATTGCACATCAATGCGCGAGTATCATCGTCGAGCTCCGTACTTCTCCGCCGCTGTTTGAGGCAGCCCACCAATGACTGGGCGAGTTTCATTTGTCTCATCAGCCAATGTGTATGCTTACAGGTTGTACGGAGTTCGTGTCCGATACTGCGCTTTACATGGGAGGAGGGGGTACACAGAGGCGGAGACGTACGCGAGAGAGCTCCTCCAGTTTAGCTCTGGCGGTCTCCAGGCTTCTGCGTTCGACGTGGTTGTGCGGTGTGTGCGCCAAGAGCTCGTGCAGGGTGATGATGTAGCGGGGAACCTAAAAAAGAAGACACACAATCAGGCGATAGCGTCGCAAAGACGTCAAAATGCGCAGTACATTGAGGGTATTGTAAAATATATCCACGGCATTCAGGGATGTATACGAGTACTTAGCCAAGCAGCACAACAGCTTGACCCAATATTGGCAATACCGACCCAGTATCGGTATATTGGGCCGAGATGTTGTGCTGCTTGGGAAGTAGCTCTCTGTACCTTCCACAATAAAAGGTTTTAGCGAGTCGTACGCCATCGCTTTGCGTACGCATAAGATAGCGCTTTCGCCATTGCGCATGCGCAATGGTAGCGTACGCAATGACGGTGCGAGAGCGTGTACCCTATTTTTCAGTGATGACGTCCGGACGCCAAACTTTATTTGGGATCATCTCTGCATTCCGGAGAATCCTGGCTAGTATCGGCTACTCCTTGGTCCTTGGTCCTCAGCGTTTCATCCCTTAACGGGTTGCTTTGTGGGTTGCTTTGTAGTTCATTACATGAGGTAAGCACTGTACTGTGAACCACAATATTTAAGAAAAAATGTGTACGTGTCGTACTTGGCGAGATACAAATCCTTCAAAGCACGCACGCGTCAAGCTTTGACGTCAAAGGAGCACGAGGTTTCATCCAATGTATCGCCCCATAGAAGAAAGCGTGCTGGTCGAACGCAATGCATCCTGGACAGGTCTTGGTCACACGTCACAGCGGACGTCTATGCACACGAGACCTCAAAGATGGCCCCGCCAGTGATCGGCGGCCTAATCGTCTGTAAACATCGCATTTTTGTGTTTCTGTACGACGTTTTGGACGTATTTCAACCACGGTGACTATTTTTTTCCGATAATCTCAAACGCGCAGTTTTGTATATAAGGCCTCGTAGTGTTGAAGACTTCCTAAGATGGGATGACGACCCTGCGTTAAGAAACGCTGAGCCGATGCGGTATACTTAAACTGAGGGGAGATGGGCTACCATGTCGCGGAAGAAGCACCGCATAGTTTAGGCTGACAAAATACATACGTTCATCTCTTGGCTTTATGCCGACGGGAATATGTCGGCAAGCGCTAAAATGACATGTGCACAAAGTCATACGACCTGAATATGACGTTTTCTATGACGTGTGACCAGGACAAGGTGGCTGTTTTGCAAAAGGCACCCGCTTGAGGGTAGTTACAAAAATAGCGGATTTATGTCACCACTCTGCAGAGGAGCCAGAGCCATGGCAACGCTGCCTAGAAACAAAGCCTTATGGCTTAAAAGACGTGACGTAACAATTTAGATCCCGCCAATCACGACCGTGCTTCGGCAGCCGTAACAATGGAGACGAGCCGTCATCAGCTGCATAGGCAGCCACCGGTAGCCGCAGAAAGCCTGTGCTTGCAATTGTCTGTCACGATTGGTGACCGACACCACGACTTCATATGTCCACGACACTGACGTTCTATGCTGACGTTGGCTATGACCATTCTCATTGGTACTCGTAGGCACCGTAAGGTCAGCATAGGTGGGCATTTTCCTGCGACCTCACTCATCCCCACCTCACGAAGGACATACTTTATTGGCCTCACTCACCCTCACCAAATTTCCCTCAGCAGTAATGAAACCTCAGTCTCCCTCACTCTCACATTCCATTTTAAATTTTGCCCTCACAAACCCCACCTCAGGGCAGCGGGATCCCGAGAGGCCCCACCATCCTCATCCTCACATGCCTTCACCTCGTGAGGGCCCTCATCCTCACGTGTCCTTACCTCATGAGGGCCCTCATGTCCTCACGGCACCTCACGTACTTTCGCCTAATGAGGACCCACATGGCCTCACGAGTCCTCATCCTCACGTGCCCTCACCCCCACATTCCATTTTAAATTTTGCCCTCACAAACCTCGTTTGTGAGGACACGCTCTAGTTCGAGCCGAACTAGAACGTGAGGGGACGCTCATAGCCTCCCGTACCTTCTCCTCATGAGGACCCTCATGGCCTCACGACCCGTCATCCTCACGAGCCCTCGCCACGTGAATACCCTCATGGCATGATGTGTCTTCAAGTCACTAGAGGCACAAGAGCCTCAAAAAGAACTTTCCGTCATGTTCAGATAAGACGTCGGCGTTGAACTAGTGCGCCGGTAGTTGGTACTACTGATACTGCGCGGCATTAAACTGTTTATAGGGTTTCGCGCTGTGCTTGGATAAATTTGGCAACAGTTGTTAATACGAACAACGCTACCAACCAAACGCCAACGCTAACGTTAAACCTCGCTGTGACAGCTATCACAGTGAGGTTTAACGTTAGCGTTTGGCATCAGCAAAGAGGAGCCCGGACCCATCACCGCATAAGTGAGGCCCCTCATGAAAGGCCTCACGGCCTCATCTGTAAGGTTCCCCATGAAAGGCCTCACGGCCCCATCCGTGAGGTTCCCCACGAAAGGCGCCTCACGGCCTTATCCGTGAGGTTCCTCAAAAAGGGACTTACGGCCTCATCCGTGAGGCTCCTCACGGAATACGTTGTACCCTCACGTATTCATGGCCTCACGACGACTGGCTTCATGAGGGCCCTCACAGTGGGCCTCATGAGGGACAATGCCTCACGACTATCCTCGTGAGGAACATTCAACGTGGTCTGGACTCACTCACCCTCACCTCATCGTCATGAGGTGAGGGTGAGGCGTCTTCATGAGGGTCCTCATGAGTGAGGACTCCCAGCTATGAAGGTCAGTGAATACATTTCGGCCTCGCAAGTCTTGCGTTTGAGCTTTAGACGACCGCACTGCGACTCTTGCGTCGAGACCGTTCGCGGAAAGAGCTTGTGGGTGGGAACCCGGTATGGCTAAAATGTGTTTTTGCTCCGCCACTGAAACTACATTGAAGTGGCACCAGTGTGAATTCCATTTAATCCACGACACTGGCCTCAAGCATTGTCTTTGCATAATTCAATTCTGAGACCTGGGAAAATAAATGACGTGAGAGAAACCTTGGCTTCCCAGTCTCAAGGCTTCTTAGCTTTTATGGGGCATTATGCGGCTATAATCCACCTTTTCACACCTCGACCTGTAATTCAGGATTCATTTCATAAACATTTTTATTAGGTTTATTTTCTCTTGTTCTTTTTTTGTGTATTGCGCACTTCGAATAAACTATAGCCCGACCAATTCACATACGTTTGACAATTTGAAATCGAACGCGCTGTATCAACGTCACCTATGACTAAAGAAGGCCTCCACGTCTCCCTGCTTCGCTACGTTGTCATATAGGGTCGCGTCGTCGTCTGGTTCAGTCAATTATACGCTGACGACTTTAAAGACGAAACAATCTGACCACGAATGGATGCCTACACGGCTGAGTGTTCGTTGCCAGGACTGCGGCCGCTAAACGCTTGACTGCGATTGGCCGGACGCCCACTGACTACGTCACGTCGGTTCTGATAGGGCCTTCTTTATTCCAGGTGGCGTCGTTGACCATATTTGTAATAGAAAATCAAGTCAGACTAACAGCAAGATGCCATGGAAGGCGTTACCTGATGCATGGGGTATGTGAGGAAGGTCTCGAGTGTCCGACCCTGCAGCAAGGTCTTCTCTTCGAGCCTTTGAAGGATGGCGGCGAATTTCTCTCGCTGCTTGCACTCGGCCAATACTTGGAGACTGTAGTGATGGTTGCGAACGTATTCCTGGTAGATGGTCAGCATCGGAAGGAGCATATCGAAGAGATCTCCTGTGCGAATGAATGGCCAAGGGGGGACCCCGCATGTCTTGCACCCAATCTGTTCTCCTTGTACATATACTATGCTATCTGCTAAGACTCCCCTAAAATAAGAACTGCAGTTCCAAATCGTACAGGTAGACCTTTTTTTTTTCTTTCTGTTTAACAACGTCACCTCGTCATCTAATCAGCTTCGTATTAAAGGGATCTAGGTGCAGCGGTTCTCAACTTGAAAGGACAAAACTCGCTTGCACGGCAGAAGAGACTTGGAGGGACATTTACAGCGGACGGACGCATGCTTTTTCCGACTTCACTCCCTATATAATATGCACCCTAGCCTGGAAACATCAATCGTGGAAGCATCATGGCCAGGAGAATATCAATAGAACGTGAGGTAAGTCTGACGTAAGCAGAAGGCGACGCTATACCGTCCCAGTTTTTGCCATCATGTTTTATTCGCATATGTGCGAATAGTGTGCGTTTGCACAAGGCACTATGCTTTTAATATACCCCGTTAGAGAGCGAAATTAAACGATAAAATCATCGCATATACCGATCGGAAGAGATTTTCTTTCGTGGACCAGTCGACGGTGTTTACGGATGGTCTCAAGCCACACAGAGACATTTTTTCCCCTTTAGCCTCGGTAACAATGTGTGTTCCGCTTTACCCTTACTAGTTACCCCTCCTGCAATGATCGTGCTGACACTCTAGCTCGGCATGCCCACGAGACTGAGCAGCCAACTGCTCTTCCCCTTACGCTCTCTATATGCGCCATCTGAAAATTCGCCGCTTCATTGCCAAGTGCACGCAGCTCTTTCGGCAATAAGCCTTACGCACCAATACCTTCCTACGATCCACTGACCCGCTAATGGCAGATGCTGTGCATGGCCGCATCCCGCGCATCGATGCGGTATGCGGCTGAATGTGGCATGAACTCCACTCCTCCTGTGCAAGATGTGCCAACTGCCTTCACCTCTTTTCCCCATGTGTCATGTAGAAGCAGACGTGCAACACATCCTCCATGGCTGCCAGCGGCACGAAGGTCATCGATCCAGTCTCGGGCGCCGTCTCGCTCATCTGGGCTACCGAGAGCTTTCCCTGGCGGTGCTACTTGGCCCTACTGAGCACGCTGAAGTCACGTCTACGCTGATACGATTCCTTCGGGAAGCTGAACTCTTGGGCACACTCTTGGGGAATTCGCGCACATTTTTTTTAATTTTTTTGCGAGATTCCGAACAACGGTGTTCGCTTGGTCAATATGTAGCAACCTCGTGTGTTCTCGTGGCGCTTTTCGTGCGCCAGGAATTTGCCGGCTAGCACCTTTTCGGCCCGGTCTCGAAACGACTGGGCAGCGGATTCCCCAGCTATATCCAGTGTCGTCACATTCGCACTGCGAAGGTAGCGAGGGCCCTCATTGGCCCGCACGTCGAAGTGCACATGGGTTAGCAGAGGACGGAACCTGAAGACGAGCGATCGCGATGTCCCTAACGTGATCAAAGCGACCAAAACCGCTAGATACCTGGCGCTCATGTTCTGGTGGCAACGGTCACGTGATCCAGCGCGCGCGCCGACCTAGCAATTTCCGAGCGCTAGGCGGTGTTGCCAGTCCTCCTCAGGTAACCGAGGATGCGGCTGTAGAGTATGTACCACTACGCCAATCTACAATGTTGCAAGCTCATTGGCCTAGACTGTGCGCGCGCTCCGATTGGTCGACAATGTTTTGAAATCGCATTTTCTTCGCGCGCATCTGCGTGCAGCGTCCCGGCGGCAGTTTCAAGTTTCAGCATAGTTTCGAAATAGCTCGCATCGGCTGGCACGGCGTCCATCGTCTTGTGCTCCGTGTTTCGGTGATGTCAATCGGCAGAACAGTTTGTGATTCTACGCGTGTTGTGCTGTTCCTGGACACGACTATTACCCCACGTACAGTTTATCAACTGCTGGAATGCTTCGTGGGTTGGCGCGGTTGGAGAGTGAAGAACGCGTTCGGGCGCCGTTGGATTTTGAGGGCTGACAACAAAGACAGGATTACGATTACGTGCCATACAAGTGCCTTCTGCTCTGCAAGCAACGAAAGAAGATGCTCATTGGCCGGCACGGCGTCCTCTTGTGTTCCGTGTTTCAGTGATGTCAATCGGCAGAACAGTTTGTAGAAGTGTTCGCTGGTTTATTCATGCGTCGTTGTGACTCAACGTGTGTTCTGCTGTTCCTGGACACGACTATTATCCCACGAACAGTCTATCAACTTCGGAACTGGAATGCTTCGTGAGTTGGAACGGTTGGAGAGTGAAGAACACGCTCGGGCCATGTCGCATTTCGAAGGCTGTTCGTTTTGTTTCAAGTTCGAACTTAGTTACAGTGCGTCAACAACGCAGTGGAATTTGTATTCACAGTGCACCCATGTATTAGATCTTTGACTCAGTGCTTTGTGTCAAATAAATATTTCTTTTAGCCAAAAGAAGCTTCAGTTATTTTGAATATCGGGTAACGGCGGTAGGCGTGAAATCCGGTAGAAGTCGATGGTAGCCAGAACCGGCCGTAAGCTCAGCCAAAGTTAAGACCCCTGATTGGCCGACTGGCATTGCATAATTTCTACAACGTTGCACTCTCATTGGTCGTGTGCCCAGTGTTGTGTGAATTATCTCAAACTATGACGGCAAGCCCTTTCAACATCACCACCACCACCACCATCTCAAACTATGGGCTCTATGGGGAGCTGTTGGAGCCTGGTGTTGCCACGAAATCACGAAATGACCACCTGAACTCGCCATCTGATACCTCCTTCATGACTATCTGCACAGCGACTAGTGAAGGAGCTGTCTTTTTATGTCTTTCTTTATACTTTTTTTTGTGTCTCAGTTTCTTCTTCTTCCTTTCCTTTATGGAATAGCAAGCCTCCTTTTCCTTCATTTTTTTATCATCATTAAACATATCCTGCCCCTAGTAGTTACAAAGTGGTTCAGTCAGGTGCTCGTAATTCGCCCTCCCCATCTTTACTAGAATCTTTGTCACATCCTGCGCTTTCATAACACGGCATAGTGGCGACGTGGCAGTTATTGAAGCTGCATAGCCCGGGTCAGTGCTTTCTGCGGCTTCTTTATTTCATTTACGTTGCATTGACCGCCGTCTCTCTCACACACGCCTGAACACGAAAAAGGAGCGGCGCTGGTTAGTGGAACACAGGAAGACAAATCGCCCTCGAGCGTCGCAACTTGAACTAACGAACCGAAGCTGCAAACGCATTCGACCGTCGTTGAGAACCGCTGCCGTGATCCACTATGTAAAGCTATTCCCCACTGTCCAGTCAGCCGGAAGTACCGACCTGACAGCGTCAGCGTTAAGCCTTTTTTTCCCATCCCTCTTATTATTATTTTTTTTTTTTACACGAGCTTCGACACGACCGTACCAGCGCACTACACTTTCTTGCATCAGCCAATTCATCGTTCAAGACAACTTTTTTTTAAAGGGAGTTCCTGTCGCTTTCAAAGCATGCGTATTTTCTCTTCCTTTTTCTTTCTCCTTTTTTTTTTTTTTTTTTGTTCGCTCAGGTGGAATTTTCCTTCTTCGTTTTCTGCTGGAGAAGGTACCGGGGTACGCGTGACGAAAAGGAATATACCGCCTACTTTCGGGGAAGTCCAGGTGCCGAAGGGTTCCGCTTTGTAAGTACGTTCCAAAAGCGCAGTGAATAAATGGCCTTCCGCTGTGGTCCGACGGAAGGCCTTCGGGATAAGCACTACTTCCGCTGTCAAAACGACAATGTGGGAGTAAAAAGAAAAAAAGATGTCGAAAAAAAAAAAGATCCGTCCGGAAACGATCAGGTCAGTGTCACCATCGGTGTGTCGCGAATTTTAAATGAAAGACTGCGCATCGACAGTAAGGTAATTAAAAGGAGA
Source organism: Ornithodoros turicata (assembly GCF_037126465.1). Taxonomy (NCBI): domain Eukaryota; kingdom Metazoa; phylum Arthropoda; class Arachnida; order Ixodida; family Argasidae; genus Ornithodoros; species Ornithodoros turicata. The sequence goes on along the minus strand of NC_088203.1, from coordinate 79,088,291 downwards.
AGAGCACTAGAGCATCGATACTACCAGAGTGCTTCCCTGCGGGACAAACATACGCACGAGGACCATACTTTCCAACGCCAATAAAAAAAAAAAAGTGAAACAGAATTAGTTCATACTGGAATAGGGAGCAAAATTTTTCTCGCTGATGGTGGCATACGTGGCATGGAACGTGGCATACCTGGATGACTTCAAAGTTCAAAGATGCCGAAACACAAGTGGACGATCTGCCGGATAAGATGACCATAAAAATTCGTTTTTGTCTAAAATTATATTCACTTAGTTGGAAAGTCGGCGAGTGGTTAGAAACTATTCTTTCCGAAATTTGGCATATTTAAATTTTGAAAATTGAGTAAGACGACTCTTAGTGAACTGAGTTACACTCGTATTTCATCCTAATTCAATTACTGTTACATTATAATTCAAATTTCCGTAGAAAATGAGTAATGTTGGTAAACTTGAGAAGGATCACGCAGGAGTATACTGTTGACTTCGAATGTTGCCTTATCTACGCATATTGTTGAATTCGACAGGAGCGGACGCTGTACTGCGTCGTCTTTAGCTTTCTTGCTTGGTGGCTTCGCTGTCTGTCATCCACATTGATGATTGATCACACTAGGCTAGTGGTATCACTACAGCTTCATTCCTTTTTTTGTTATCTTTGCTTTTCTGAAAATCTGGATACGCATTGGTGCCTTGAGAAGCTGCTTCCTAAGGAAATGTATTTATTCATCAAGAATACGATTCGTGACGTCATTTCCATACTTTCCTCTTCCATATACCACTACTGCTACTTCTTAGCATAATTTATCTTCTGCCCCCATTCGTATCCTTTATGCGTGGCGGTAGAGGTGCAGGCAGCAGGTCGGGTCGTGTCGTAAAAGCCTTTTACAACCGGCGTCGAGGCCACCGCGGCAGTGGCACCCATTGTTTGCGACCCCGTTGCGACAGTTTAAGGCCCTTTAAACTTTCATGCACCCTTTGGTGGTATCAATTTATGTGGAACCACAGTAAAAAGGGCACCACCACACTAAACAATGCAAAAACGAAGATGCGCATTCAGAAGCGCACAGCAGCTCACCGATGCTCTTCTCCAAAATGATACCCACGCTGCAGGTTCGCGTGAATAATTTGCGACTTCTGCGCGTTGCTCTGCTGATTATGTTCGCGGGAGGAAACATTTGGTCCACCGCAAGAAAAAAAGAAAGAAGTCTCGTCGTAGGATATAGGCGCTTAAAGCGGTAGGAATCAACTTAGCAACAAGATGAAAGGAGCAGCTACTAAATAGCCTAAGGGAAGGAGGACTTGATATTCTTTTTCTTAAGTTAAATTGTTAAAAGAACAAGGACTTCTGATTCTTTTCTTGCTATGCTGCATACACTGATTCTCGTCTGACCACTATTCGTTCTTTTTTTTTTTTTTTTGTAAACATAAGGTGTTCCACAATATAGAGACGACATGCCTGCATGCATTTGGGTTACAGCTATGACTTATAAGAAAACTGACTGTACATAGTTTTAAACTTAGGCCCAAAGAAATGCAACAGGGGTAATCGCTGATGGTGCTACTAGCCGTGGCATTTACTCTACTAAGGTAGGTTCTCATAACAATTAATAAATAAAGCATGGCTCTCCGGTGCCAGGCAACTATGATTCAATCTGAGATAGTGTGCCAGTTATACAGCTGTATGAAAGCGCACATATTGATCCCTAAGGTGGGAGGAAGAGCTGTTGCAGTCGCTGGCCTTTGGGCTAAGTTTCCAGACGGACCAAATCCATCAGAGATGCACATATTCATCATACTTCTTCATACTTCCTTTCTGGGTCTTATCCTCATTATGCTCACGCTGATAACGGATATTGAAAAGACTCCCATATTTCCAACCCTTCGCTTCGAGGCGCACATTCTGTCAACCTGCTTGCCTCCCATTTCGTAAACTTGCCCAAAACTTGCCCGGTCGACAACGATACATCAGAAGGGCTTTAAAGTTTAGTGCGAGGCCCACGAAGGAGATATCTGGTGAGAAATATCTGGGAAGAAAACGAAAAGTTGGCTTGAGTGTGATAGATTACAGGTGTAGCTGTGGAGAAGATGCGCTCTGCGTGCAGCAGACTGGGTCGATAGCAGATCCAGGCATCTCCTACTATCGCGCAGAAAAGAAAAAAAAAAAAAAAGACAGAAAAAATAAAGAGTTTGGGAGGAAAGCCACTGAAAATTGCGAGATGCTTCGACTCAAGGTTATTTTCAGCTCGCACTCACGCGGAGTTGCTGCTTCGGTATTGCTGCTTTCCTTTCCTCTTTTTCTCCTGTAACGGTCTCGCGGTGGTCATCCCGGCGATGGCCTTACACTTTATAAAAGAAAGGAGTAACTTTAGTACTTTTGGATGAATAGATGCATTGACACAATGGTTAGTCCCTGCCGGGACTAAATGCACGGAAGTTAATGCGAAATCTATGGGTGCAAGGCTACGGAGTAAATTTCAGGATCCATGGACCGAAATGGAGTGTAACTGCAATCTGGGGTACTCGAAGCCGTAACTGCTCCCCGAGTTTTTTTTTTTTTTTTGCAGTGTTCTTCAGTGTACGTTTACTAGCATTGAAGCAAAAAAACAGCACAACATCCCTACACGTACTAAAACGATGCACTCCTACCTACATTGGGAAGCTAATAAAAGAACTAATTTCCGACTTTGCAAAATGCGTTTGTTTACAGGTTGCAAGTAATTTCAAGTATTAGACCTAAGATTTAAAAAAAAATGTAGGAAGGGGATTCGAAATTCAGCGTTATTGGATGCTGTAAATGTACTTGCATAGCGCAATCAGTTCAAACTTACCGGCGGATTTGAATTTCTTCCGTAACAAACCCTGAATGATAAACCAGTCTGTGCATCTTAAACCTATCAAACCACTGAAATCGATCAAAACCAATGTACAAAAATTCCTTCTCTGTCCTACTTCAAGTTCATTACAGCCGACATTCTCTTCTTTAAAAACAAGCTAAACGTAATAGCCCCCTAACATCACGCAGGCAGGCATTTCCTACCTGCCCCATCTGAATAAGTGCTCCCGCAAAGCGCCGGACCAGCAATATTAAGTGAGCCTCACGGCATGTGCGAGGCAAGCGCTGACGCCTCTGCACTGGAGCGCCTGCCAGCAATAAGGCTTATGTTACAGCTCGCAGGACCTCGGCTTTGAATCTAATAAATGACAGTACATCTAATAAAGCTAATAAGCCGTTCTCGACGGCGACGCTGGGCGTAGAGGCACAGATGCCCACGTGTTCTTGCCTGCGTGGCTTCTGCGGAGCGATTGGTTGTGTTGTGTCGGCGCTGCGTTATTGATTCAGAAGGTCTGGGTTCGTCTGCCAAGATATTGACGTATTCTGCGCTGTGTCGTTTTGTCAGCGGGTGTGCGCTCTCCTGTTTGTCCTTGCCCACTGTTGGCAGACGAGGGATTTCATCTTCGTCGAATGATGGATACTTTTAGTTTCGCTTCTGCTTCTATAATGTAGATACTTTGTACAGAGAGCCGGACGAAATTGTGATTTTGGGCTTTCTTTTTACCTTCCTTCTGTATCGACTCGACCGCATCTGGACTGAATTGTTTCTTTGTTTTCTCTGAAGATATCAGACTCAGAAAACAACGCTGAAGCTTCCCGAGTTTAATATGTACAAGCTTTCGTGTGGTGGACCACGCCTTTCATTAGGTACAAGGGTACGGCCCAAACAGGTACAACATATACGTACCTGATGAAGCGTGGCCAGTGGTTTATCCAGAATGCCCAGCATGGAGGGGTGTTGAAACAAATTTGGGGGGGGGGGGGTCATTATTATAGTTACATCATTACAGCTTAATATATCATTACCGACATGTGTCTAAAGCTGAAATTGCAAGGGCACCCCTTGTAGGGGCTGCACAGGTGAACAAATTAGGGGGGAGGTGTTAGGGGTGTGTAGGGGGTCTGGATAAATTACTGAACGTCGTTATTACTGAACGTTATTGTTCTTGGATGACAATGACCTTGTCCTTTCCTTTACTGAATAAAAAACATTACGCGTCCTGGTCGTATGAAATCCTGTAATGTGTCTTGGGCCCAGCAGCAACACTTCTAACAGCAAAATTGTTGTAATACAGAGACCGTTGCTCTTCCATATTTATTATATTAGAATTTTTTTCCTATATTAAATATTAAACAGTGCTGATGTTATATAATTATACTCCAGGTCGATAATCCTTAGACCACGACGTCATTATCACCCTTAGCATTTTTTTTTCTTTTTGCTGCTATAAGCAAGTACCGTTTCATACTCACGAAGCCAAAGAAAAAAGAAAAAAAAGCGCACTTCAGTTCCGGGGGTTCGTTAACTTTGAAGGGCAACTTCAAAGGAGGATGAATAGCATACTCATACTTCGGGGTCACTTACAGAGGCCTCTCGAAGAAGGCTTTATGAGTGATAAAATCACGTCCGGGACAAAAAATGACTTCAATCTGTGCAGACTTTAATTAACTTGCGAACCGAGGTGGAAACTTCTGAAAATTTGTTGCCAAGAGACTGAGACCGAGACGATATAAACGACCTGCAGCTAATTGTTTGCGGCCCGCAGAACATTTTAGAATCTCATTCGTAACCGTCGCAGAACCCTCCTTTTGAGTCGAGCCACTGTTTTCTTTTTTCGACATCTTCAAGTTGCAAGGTTTGTTCAATCAGTCGCTTGTTTAGGAACCGCCGGTACTTGAAAATGACGGCGTAATCATGCTTTTTCTATTTTTTTTAATAAATAGGGTTGTTTTCCGTTCTTCGAGAGCATCTTTTTCATAAACTGCGGTGCCTGTATCGGACGTGCCGGCCAAGCGTGCAAAAGATGTGATTAATTCGGAAATTTGTCGTTTCCTTCTTTAAGATTACTTTCAATATTTGCGTATTCTATTTCCTGTACTTGCTGCGAATGATTATGCAGCAAACGTTCGTCGTACTCGTGTCACACGGAAACGCAAAATGACGTCAGGTGCTTAATGCAGCAAGTTTTGATGTCATTCGTGGAGTGTCACACGGGTAGTTTTAATAACATTTGTCTCAATGACATTTTCTGCTTAATGTGTTCGTCACAGCTCATTGGCCCATGTAATGCCTACACTAGCCGCATTTTCTGCATAGAGTCACCATTTTAGCTTCTATGAAACCACTTTGCCCTGTATATGACGCGAAGTAATTTCTTAAATTTTAGCACACTCGGGTATCTTTTCGGGAATGAAACATTGGAGCTGTTTTTTTCACCGAAATTTTCACCGACAACGACAAACACGTACGAAAACGCCAAAGGCTGAGGCAATCGTTTTGTGAACTGGCAACCTGTGTTGAAAGCCCTTGGTTACCAAAAGGTACCATACGCGAACCACCTGAGGCGCAATCTCATAAAATGAGTTCGTTCAATAGCGTAAGCCCTCAGGACTCTAACATCACAATTTTTTAGTACCAATCACACGCATCGTTTTCTTCTTCTTTTTTTTTAGAAAATAAAACTGAAGATTGAAACTGAACTGAAACTGAACTGAATTGAAACTGAAGAACTGAAACGAAAAATGATGGATACATGAGTGATAGTGTTGCCCGCTAGAGGGTTGTCTGGCACCAGAGGGTTTATCGCAATTTTGACCACATGTTAAAAAAAAAAGAAAAAACTGAAAAAAAAATAGAGCGACATGCCACGGGTGTGGTACTCTGCGAGCTACTTGTCAACAACAAGCTGTTAAATGGCTGCTTTCTTGTTACCCCCCCCCCCCCCCCATTGTGGTACCTTTAAGCCCTTTAAGACATATTAAAACAGGTCCATAAGAAAGTCATTTATTTTACTATTGTGAGCGGGCCATATCATCTCTATGACGTCTAATGTCACCAAGAAGGAACGTGTGGAACGAATCTCGTAAATAATGGCTTCGGATATCCGAGTGACAGTAGACGATAACGTCATTCATCTGCCTGTGTGGCACGGGCGTTAGTGATGCTGCAAGGCTAGTGGGCATACTCTACTCTCGAAACATTACGGAAAAAATCGACACGTTTATAATGAAGAGAAGCTCTCAACTATTCCGCGTTATTTATTTACGGCTGTATAATTTCTTTATTTGTCTATCTATTTGTTCATATTTATCTATTTAACTGTCTATTTTGCGATGTCAGGCGAATTGCTAACTCTATCTTAAACACCGTGCCAATGATGAGGACGGTGCAAAAATGAAGAACATACTTTGTTCAAAATATCGGCGGCACTCGTCCTGAGGTTCTTTCCTTAAAGGGGCACTGAAGAGTGCAGAACTTTATCTTTGCGCAATGAAAGATGGCGTTACCTTGACATCAATATAAAAGGAACGACATTCGTCCGTTGCGTCGTTCGTGATTTGTGGTGAGTGAAAGAAACCGCCACTTTAAACTTTTCCTTTCTCTCTCTCTCCTTCGTACGAAGCGCGACAATGCGGAGAAGCCTCCGATTGGTCTCAAATGATCTCCAACGATGATTGGACAAATAGTATGTGGAGGCCAATGAGAGCGCGCTCCGCACTGTCGACCTTCTTGAGAGGGAGAGGGAAAGCGGTTAGCTCTTCATGTCTCTGTTACTTTCATTTAAGTTTATCTGCTACGCATATACAAACGCCACAAAAAATCCTCGGCCTGATACGGCATTATGATATTTTTCATTTTCTGATTCATTATTTAAGTTTATGCGAGTCAATTTAATAGAATCTAGCGGGTTACGAGACAGCTAAACGCGAACGCGTTTGCCGCTCCACTTTCAAATATCGTCCTCCTTTCCTCAGTTTTCACTTACGAAATTATTTTTCCTCGAGAGCAACGGAAGAATTAGGATATTGCCGTGGCGCTAAACATCGCCAAGACGTGTTTCCGTCAAATGTCGGATGAAATTAAGGAAACGCAGCCCCGTCGACCGTAAAGGTTGTGTAATAATATGCAACGAAACAAACTTAGCCCAACATTAAAATTAAATTATTACCACGCTGCGTTTTCTCTCTCCCAAAACAATTATCAAACGGAGAATGAAACTCAATTCCGTCGCCGTTGTCTGCCAGTGGGTATCAAGTAGAGAAGAGCGTCGGCGGTAGTCGACGGTTTCTGGCTTTCGGTACTTGGACAGAATTCGACCAAGAAAATTAAACTTCAGCGAATCGAATGTGGTGTCGTCGAAGTTATAATAAAGATCGTTTTGCGTTCCAGATTTTGGTTGCTCCAACACCTCGTGCTGCGAGGACTTAGTTAACATTCCCTCGATATCACAACGAACATAAGACAATTAAGATACCTACTATTTTTTTGTTGAACGTTTCTCACAGTACGCGCTTACAGTAAAATTGCGTGTAAATTCAACAGACACCGGGGCAGTATTACATCTTTGTTTTATTGCTTCTGCAACGCCATAACGGCGACGCGTCTATACAGTCTTTCGGGACACAGGGCACGACACTGGACATGTCGATATCCGGCATTTACCTGCCTGCAGAAAGTTACAAGTTCATCGGGTCACATCCAAACATTAAAGATCACAAGACCCTTCACCTAAAAGCCGTCAATACTTTACGCAGATAATATTACGCGTGCTTTTTGTTGGCAATTTTCTGTTGGTATACCGAAAACCAGATCATCCACATCAAGACAGAACGTTATGCTGGACACGCGCTGGATAAAACACCACGGCAAGCGTTCATGCATGTATGCAACACTGTGTGTGTGTAGGCAGGCGGCATGAGCAGACACGATTCTGTTGGCAATGCGATGCGACAGTCATGCAAGCCAGCTAGGCGGAGGCGCGAGAAACGAAGGAAAAATAATAAAGTGTTTGGAGGTGGGAATGTGTTCTTGAAAGGATGGGCACAAAACGAAGAAAGGTGGTCAACACAAAAGAAAGGCAATGCTACTACTTCCTATAGCGGCAAAAAGCAACGTAGTGATTGCCACGAATACCGTTCCCTGAAGCGGTGGTCACGTCTCGAAGATTCTGCCGGGGAAGTGTTTTGTGTGTGTGTGTGTGTGCGTGTGTGTCTGGTGGTTCTATTTTGTACGACGTTAGGAAGGAACTGGTGTTAGTAGTTGTTAGGGCCTGTAGAGACGGCGCAAATTGAATTGCTGCATACATCGGCGGTGTAATATGGTTTACAACGTCGTGGTTCCTGCATTGTGGATGATGCCATATATGGGGCGCTTCTCAAGGTGATAGGGGGTGACACAGGGGCGTTTGAGTTTTTATCGGGCAGTACCAAAAGACTGCCTGATGAGCAACGGTGTTCAGTCACCGTTCCGTTACCGCCACACTGAACTATGGCACCGAGAAGTTACGTTGTAGGACCTTCATGTCGTTTGGAAGATTGAGCCAGTAGTGTAAAGCAAGAACAAGAACGTTCGACAAACTACAGAATGTCCTAAATAGCATTTGTGCTTTGAACGTACTTTTACATTCTGCATACAATGCACTTATATACTATAGTGTGACGATCACAAAGCATGCTCGCTAACACTTGGAAGTCCCGCCGGCACAAAATAATGTATCGCAATAAATGAAGAGGGGCATCTCGTTATACCCTATGCGGATGTATTAGGTTTGGGTTAACACCTCAATTTTTTTTAATACTTAGTTTAGCCAAATTTCGTGCGGCAATAAGCATTCGTTACAAGTTTGCCCATCTTTCGACGTTCGCATCAGTGTATTTCCAGTGTATTTAAATCTATCCCGGATATAGCGAAGTTCAGAGCGTGGCAGGAACATCAGTGTCTCGCTGTTGCTGAACTGTGGACTGAAAGTGGAGCTTGACGAAGCTGCAACCGAACGCTCAGTGGTGCGTTGTAATAGAATATCGTTGTAAGTGGACCCTACGTGTGTGACCTGTACAGCGGCCCCACTGTGTGTGTTGAGACTTTCCCGGCAACCTCTTGAGACGCGACGTCTTTTGCACACTCAACATGAAGACACTGGTACGGCGACACCGAACGAAAGCAGCCCGTTTCTTAGGAATACTGCACACTAAATAGCCTGCTAGGCTGTGGCTGCCGAGGGAGGCACCTGTGTTGAGGCCTGCGTGTTGTTTGTCGGTGTTGTGTCTCAGGTGTCGCCAGTGTATGTTCGTCAACAGAATATGTAGCGTGTGTATTTTACTATAAATGTGTAGCAATCGCTCCCTTTCTTTTTAATGCGTTGAAAATATATGTGTAAAGTACTGAACAAGACTTTCATTGATGAGCAGAAGCGGTTGGTAACACATCTCGTAGTTGACAATAAATCAGTCATCAATATCACGGGATGCTATTTTATTCGACTTAGTGAGATGGGAGGTTTCGGTAGGACGGCTGCGTACAACTTGATGCCGATTGAAATTCATGGTGATGAAAAGAACGTATCTGGGGTTCTGTCGTTCTTAATCACGTACCAGCTCGGCTGGGCCCTTGCCCTTTTGGCTCTGTGTCGAACTTCTCTCAATTCAGAACCACCGCCAGAACTTTTAGTCGCACTGAAATTTTCTACGATTTTTTTTGTATACTTGGGCATTGTGAAGAGAGCGCCGAATAAACATGATTGTATAAATAAAGGATCCGGCTTTGATATTACCCTTTTGTTCGGAGGCCTCCTCTTGAGGCACTATATCTCAAAATAGATGATGAAACGATTTCTTAGGCAACTTGAGGCCTTGTATGTGATTGTCCCTTGTATGTTGTTCCAGCCTCAGAACATCAGTTCTCTCATGTTCAAAATAGACGCAAGGAATGATGAAAGAGCTAAACGCTGCAGTATACTCCTGAGAAATGCAAAACGACAAACTGAAGGCTTAAAAAAAAGCCAGGGCAGGCAAGCTCTTGTCCTTACATTACCAGTCGAGAGCGTTCCATTACAAGAAAAGCTCATCGCACTTTAACGTACTTTACTTTCGATCGAAGGAAAAGAAAAGACGAATAACAACGCTGTTCCTCTGTCAAGACAGTTCATATCCAATACGTGCTTTCACGAGAATATTGAACACTTTCATTCGTTTGGAAAACCATAGAATTGCGCAGGAAGATGGCTACGTCGGAAATTTGAGCAATATTGATTTTTTGTCTATTTCGTTTGGTAGAAGAAAAGAACAACGTCTGTGAGAATGCGGGAAAATATGACGAAAAAAGTAGTCGCCGTGTTTGGAGACACGTTTCCGCAGCAATCACTGTGGATGTCAGATTACCTGTAAGTATAGTGTTTTCGAACGTCCCTGGAGTGAAGAAAAGATTATTCTGCTTATCGAGTGCAGAGTACCTACTGCCAGAGAGGAAATCGCTACGTAACGAAAAATAGGAAAAACACCGAAAGATTAGGCAGATGCATCGTCTCTAATCCATCCTGTTAGCTGTTGCGTACTGTTGTCTTTTTCCCCGCAGTTCTTAGTCTCCTAATCATTCTATTGCTTGCGTTTTTGGTCTCTCTGACTCTGGCGTGAAGACCTGGCCGTGTTGTATTAAGGATATCATTCCGCTAGTCTGAATCATTCTGGCACGAGAGAGGAGTTTCTTTTGTGTCTTTCTGGTCCCTTCTTTCCTTCTTCGGATTGTTTCTGTCGTGCGCATTGAAGCACGAAAAGATGAAGTTCGGTAGTGCCAGGATAACCATTATTATTTTCTTCACTTGGTGCGTGCGCTTTCTAGCCAACCAGAAAATCACTAGGAGGCTGGCTCCATGTTTTGTTCTGTTTTTAAACGAAGGTTAAATGATAGCAAAGTTTATCTTGACTGTCAATCTAGTAGAAAGCTTCGCATTCTCTTAAGGGCCGTGCTTATCACAAAGTGCCATCTTCATAATCGCGGCGATTTGAATTGTGTGCGAGGAGCCCCAATAAAATGTGTACTTTTGACGATGCATCTCCACGACAAGATTAGCGCTTCCTGTCTCTTATTATGCAGATATTATTGAATAGGAAAAGTCGATGTTTGTGTTTCAGATAAACATAAAGTTCTGTGTGGGTTCGAAACTTTCACCCTGTCCATTTTTCTGCTTTCCTCCTGCTTTCTATGTTTTTTATTCTCATTTTCTTTCAGTCTGGGTGACCAAAACCCAAGCAGCACAATGTACTGAAAGTCGAGTGCAATAGGGGTGGACGGGTAGGTGGAAGACCTTGAACAGACTCGTGATACTCAAGAACATTGATAAGACACATACCGTCCACCCCTATTGCACTCGACTTTCAGTACATTTTGCTGCTTGGGAACGGTCACCATGATCATAATCACCTCAAGCTCTTCGTTAATCTAGTGGAGGTATCACGGCCAATCTTGGTAACTCACATCCCCATTTTTTTTTCTTATCATCCTATGAACCTTGAGCCTGTCCTTTCCTTGAACCGATGACCATCATTATTCCGATGTCATCATTCCGATTTCATGTAACCGATGTCATCATTATTGTCATCATTCATTGAACGAGGGCGTCTTTCACGAACCACTGCTGCTCATACCATAGTATGCAGTTTCATGAGCTGCTGATCATAATGTTCTGCCTTGTGTCCATGTAGTGTGATCCTAAAGAGTATACGCTCCACAAGGCCGTTTAATACTATGAAAGCAGGGGTGGGCAGTAATGGTAATACTTTGTAGTATAACACTATTCCTGTAATACTTTTGAATATTTGTATTATGTACCATAATACTCATTTTTATGTATTTCTATCTGTAATACAATACTCAAATTGAAGTATTACATGCATTATAATACGGTAAAAGGTCTAATACTTGTTCAGAAATCTCGAATACCGGGTGAATAATCAAATTCAAACTCAAACTCTCTTTTGTAATCCGCAACAGTGTGTGTGCATCTACATAGAGTCACTAAATATTCCCCTGTTTAGTGACTCTATGTGCATCCAGTCAGTCGTGTAGGTCGTCGCACGAGTTTGAGCGGCCTATTTTTTGTCGTCCAAACTGGACCGAATATAGACAACGCCAGACAGAGAGCAAAGTGTCAATTGTGCTCGAAATTCATCGGCGCATCGAGACCCTCCACATCAAATTTGAAACTTCACCTCAAAGTATGGAACAATAAGTCGACGCCTGTTTTTACTTAGTTGGTGAACAATACAAGCATGACACCGTAAATGATCACCGTTGCCGGTCGTTGATGCATTATTGTGCACCAGCTATGACTGAGTGCATGAGCATCATTCCAACAGCGCTTTCTAGAGCACACTTGCAGGCCTTGCACTTCGTCCGTTTTTGTTAAGCCTATTGCAATATTCCAGAGAATGCACCTTTCTGCTCATCTGGAGTATGAAAGAAGCAGACGCGCACTGAAGGACGAGAAGATGCTCCCGTGAAGACGCACCTGTCTCCAATAAACAATGATTAAAGAAGACAATGAACGCCTCAAGTGGGCCGCAAGTTGTGTATATTTCCGCCTTTTCTTTCTTGTTATTCCGCATCTAAGGGTTGGGTTTGTAGAGCAGATATAAAATAGAAGACGCAGTCAAGAAGATAACCGGTGAAATGAAATATAGTAGAAGGTGTAGAATATACAAGGTTTCTGGCTGACCTTTCCTGTCAAAATAAATAGACCCCTCCCCTCCCCCGCCCCCTACGCTTCTTCATGAATATCTAAAGAAGCGTAGGGATAGCATTACCAGTATTACTCGTGTAATACACAGAACTATTAGTATTATGCATTATAATACCTTAGAATCAAAGTATTATATTATAATACTCACTTCTGGCAGTATTATGTATCTGTATTATAATACAAAACATGAGTATTACTGCCCACCCCTGCTATGAAAGCTGGATGAAAAGCTACGCCAAACAAAATTTGATGTAAATTTCTCTTCTTTAAGGCGTTCCAATCAAGAGCCTACTGGTTCTGCATTTGAAACGGATCCCTTCAATCACGTAATATATAAGAGTGTGAATCAGTACCTCACAATGTCTGCATAGGAGTGCTTGTCAATAAGTGCCTTCACCTCAGACTTGAGTAGGTCTAACGAGGGTCATCTTGTTACGTTGTGATATTTTATCAATGGCATATGCTTGGAAAGACGGGTGTGATCGCAGGTGATCTTCCGTGTCAGTGTTTTCTGTGTGGTATACAGTGTGGTATAGTACCTTCTCCGCTGTTTTTGCCACAATAAGCTCACAGAACACAGGAGGCAGCAGAAACGGGATTTCTTACCTGTACCTTCAAGAAAATGTGGAAGGGGATGGAGATAGGAATTACCAAAGACAAAGCGCAAGGTATCCACAACCTTTTGCCATCTTTTTCTTTTCTTTTTTTTTTTACTTTTGTGTGTCTCTAATCGGAACGAAACGTTCTACCAAGGACACCGAAACGTTGAAAGAAGTGCTGGAATCAAAGAAAACCAAAATGCTAAAAATAACAAAACGATAATGGAGGTGGGGATTGATCTGAAATAGTTGGGACAAAAGAAAAAAGAAGAAAAGGACAAACCTAAAATAAGAAGGACAACATCAAGTAATGTTCGTGTGTGTGAGGGTTGTAATAAATCAGGCTGAAATTAATCATGAATGTGGGAGTAGCGCTAACGCAGGACAAGGACAACACTCAGGACAGACAGAGAGACTAGCGCCTGCCTCGTCTGTGTTGCTGTCCTTGTCCCGCGTTAGCGCAACTCGTACATTCGTGGAATACCCACTAGGTCAAAGATCTACTCTTTTGAAATATATCTTCTCGCTCACAAGAAGCATGGGGTCTGTTAAAAAAGCCTTGCATCTTCCTTTTTGTTTTGCTTTTGGGAATAGCAAGTCTACATCATGCCTAACCTTTCCCTTCTTATTTTTTTCATCAGCATTAAACATATCCCTCCTTTACATTACGCGCGGCTGTTTTTACAGGTACTGCATCTATGATATATAATGAAACAGACAAGTTTAAGAAATTTCGCTCCACCGTGTTCACTAACGCAAAAGACTCTAGTAAACTAAGCCCCAGCTACATTGCTAATATGAGATCTCAAGAATATATTTTCTTCAGGTACATAGCAGGGATGATTGTGCAATAGAAACGCAGTGTGAGTCCCTGTGTTGTGAAAGAAAACTCAAAAACGCGAACTCAGGCGAGAAGAAACAAAACGCAGAACAACGAAATGAAACGGAATAAACGGCATGCTGCATTTTAGGGAAGGGAAATCTTTAGAACACGTTTAGATCATTGTTTATGAAACAAGCATTGTCTCATTTCAACACAGACCAAAGATACACGTATGAAAATATTTTAGCACAGTTTTTAGCATATTTTGGAACAGATAAAGATCAAGAGAGAAAAAGAAAGAAATGCATAGCATTGCCTTGTTTAGTGGACAAAAGTAGAAGTAGAGAAAGAGATGCAATGACCCACAAAAGTGGTCAAGAGTTTTTTTTTTTGTTTTCTTGGAGGAATTCAAAAAGGTATAGAAGTGAAAAATATATACACACGCACAGAAAAATGATCAGTGCTGAGAGAAAAAAGCTACATGTGCTGCACTACGGGATCTAAGTCCGAAAAAAAAAAGGTGCTGTGAAAGGCAGCGGTGAAATGGAGAATGTGCACTGGCATCGTGAAAGGGAGAGAGAAAAAAAAAAACAGCGAGCGTTGTGCTGTGGAAAACGTGCTGCCTCGCTTTCTCCCAAAAGAGTATGTCTTTCAAAAAACTGTTTTCACGTAACGGTGTAAACTTTCTGAAAACTTTTGAAAAATCAATGCGTGTGTATACGTTCGTCTTCGGCCGAACTTCAAGCCCCCCCCCCCCCCCCCGAAAAATAAAATAAGAACGATTGAGGATGACAATATTCCGACCTAGAAAACAAATTGACCAGAGAGAAGCAACACTCGCTGGTCGAACCGTTCTTAGTTTATCGATTCACGGTTAGAACGCTTAATGTGTAGTCATTGCCTGTTTTGATCAGTGCTTGCAGATCGCGACATTTCTTATTCTTAAATAAGGTTCAAATCCGTGCGGGTTGGTAGAACATTCTAAAATCGTTAAAACCTTATTATCTTAATCTTACCCCGACTGTTGTATTACCAACCCCCGCTTATAATATTCGCGGCTACTATCGATTAGCTATCGACTAACTATCGATTACGTTAACGATGTAAGTATGAATATTATTTAGTTACTATGCAAATATGTAGTTGCTTATTACCTAGCAGATCTTTTCCAATTTTATCTACGAGCCTACGAATAGGAATGTTCCCATGTGGGGAACATTACATTATACAAGTTACGTTATGGTGTGCAGCCAAACACACCATAAGCAGTTGTAGCCTGAAATTCCGCTTCGTTGCGTTTGAGCCAGTTCAAGCCATATACGCGTAGAACAGATTGAATGCTCTATGTATGCAATTCTTCAGAACGTTTGCTCTTACAAGAACTCTTATGCAATCAATCATGTGAATTCTATGCCACCTAGACCTCAAACGAAGGCGACTGCATATGCTAAAATACTTAAAGACCGGGACTACTCATTACCATTTCCATCCATTTTCCATTTCCGTTTCCATCTTTTTTCTTTCTATTTCTAATCTAATCTAATCAAATCATTACAGCAGCGTGAAACTCGGCCGAAGAACTACGACCACCACAAGAGAACAAAAAGTTCGAAATCTATCTGAGTGACGCCATCGGGGATAACGATGCGTCACAGTTAGTTTGACCAATGACAAGAAAAGGAATGCAAATACAGAGATGAGAAAGGCAGAAGAAAAAAAAAAGTGCAAAGGAAGACGCTTACCCAGAACTAACGTTGGCCAGCTCTCCATTCTGGCTGTGAGACCTTTCAGAAAGATTTGGTGGAGGAACATGAGAGTCTCACTGAAAAAGGAAAGAAGATGGTTGATGGATGCTGTTGTATAGGGAAGCCTCTTAGAGTAGATGAACGGTGTCGGTAAAGCGTTCTTTTTGTTAACATTCTCACTTTCCTGTTCTCATTTCGTGGTGTAGGCTATACTGGAAGCAATTTGCTCGACGGGCATCGAAATGCTAAGTAGACGCTGCAGATTACTTGTGCGGATGAATTTAATAATAATGGTGATTATGTCCACAGTTTGATCGTCCCATGCTTGGGAATACGTGCACATAGAAAGCACACAAAATAGATCAAAGCACTGAAATTACGAGCGAAGTATTTGCGAGTGAAGAATCGAGATCAGATTCCTTTTACTGAAAGGTTTAAAGGAACTGTAAAGTGAGTGGGAAACCTGTAGAGACTGTATGCTTTTTCGAGAGCTTGAACTTTGGACGCTTCAGACACGTAATAGTTCTACTGTATAGTGAGCATTTTTTTCGGCAATCGAATTTCAAATATTGATGCGCAAAGCGAAGCTTGCGGACTCCAGACGCGCGCCAACCCTGAGGCGACTCCCGCGCCATCTATTGAGAACGCAAGCAACTAGACTAGAAATGAGCTCATATCGGCTCACTGCAGCAATAGACGCGGACGCAGCAGCTGCAGTAAGCCGATATGAACTTGTACCAACTACCCCGCTTTGTCCCTCTTCTCTTCCCTTCCCTTCTCTCTTTTTTTTTTTTGCTTTGCATTAAACATATCCCCTCCCCCCCCCCCCTCTTGTGCACTAGACATGAGGCCAGATCGTGCGTTTCTCGCGAGTGCAGTACGCATTTCATTGTCGAAGGTGCACGGATTGTGTAACCCGGAACACAAGAACGCAAACCAGACATCGTATAAATAACTTGGATGCGCAAACAGTAGCGATACAGCGAGCGGACGCCACTTGAGACATGGAGAGAGGGCAAGGCCAAAAGATGGCGCATATCGCACAGATTTTTCTCACACGCACGGAAATCGAACGTTAGAGCCGTTAACAGTTTATAAACCGAACTTCTCAAGAGTACCTGTTGTTCTTAAAAAAAGTGTAACGGTAATTAGTAAGCTGTCTTAAATGCGTTACGTTGTGCTTCAATGTCACGTGATGCCAATCCGGGGCAGACGCCGACTTTGTCCTTTGCGAACGTCCAGGGTCGCCTCCTTTCCGTTTCTAAAAGTGTCTAAAATTAATTAGTGCGAAAAGTAGGAAGACCTGAGAAGTGATGAGTGGTGTGTGTGTGTGTGTGACCACACAGCCGAGTTCTACGTGACGGTTTCTTGAAACATTTTAGTTCTATTTCACTTCACAGTTCCTATAACCACCGATTCTCCTATATCTAAGCACCTCTATACATAACGTCAAAGCAGTTGTGTCACCTTCATATGCGTGGTTCACGTTATACCTTCCAGGCATCGTACTGCACCACTGGGGTGCGCAGTACTCGGGGTAAGAATTATTTTTCCGTGTGCTGCAGGAGGCAAGATACAAGCCCTTCAACAAACTCCGACGTCGGACCGAGAGGCGGCGCAGGGGAAACGGGAGTTTCAGTCATTCCTACCGGTTCCCGTAAGAACGTGACTCTCCCGAGACTGCATCACAGGTGGAGATGGCTGCCGTTATGGCACAGCTGAATGAGTTCTGGAACTCAAATTTCGAAGCGCCTATTACTCCCTCTGCAGTAAAACTTGCAATGAAGGTTCACATCAATGCAAGCAAGCGCCGTTACGTTTATCTGGCGTAACACGCGTTACGCGAGTCAGATGGTGTGCAGGTCACGTTTAGCCAGCCACCCCAGTGACATGTTCGTTTCAGTACGCTCTGTCTTGGTTCACTATTACAACGCAATTACAAATTGGTTCACTACCACGATGGGCAGTTAAGTGTGGCAACTAGAGATGTAACCGCTTGGAAAAAAAAGAAAAGAAAAATGAGGAGACTGCAACATTGGGGAAAAGACCTGTTTATTTATTTTCTTCAATGAGCTCAAAGTGGAAAGACACCTGCAAATATTTTCGGACGGCATTTTTTGCGATATCATGATGGTCACTGTTAGCTTCGGTTTTGTTTTCTGAAGGCAATAATGTAGCTTGCGGCAACGTTAACTTCAACGAGGCGGCGGCTGGCCGGGCAGTGGGAGGGCCACCATATCGGCGCTAAACATAACTATATAGGGAAAGAGCATTGTCGGCTGTCCCACTGGTGCTTGGGGGTGTCTGTCGAGAAGCCTCCTCCTCACAATAACCCTCCTCCGCGTATTCGAAGCGGAGCGTCTTCTTCTCGACGAACACCCACCAAGCGTGAGTGAGATAGCCCACAACGCTCTCTCCATATACTTCTATTTAGCTCAGGTAGGATGGCTCTCCAACCGTTAAAATTAACGCTCCGCCGTGTTCAAGTTAACATTGCAGCAAGCTGTACCTCAGGGCGCAGCAGCCAAACATAACCATCACCATTTTCGGATGGCACTTATGTGTGTGTGTGTGTGTGCGCGCGCTTTTCGCACTTTCCATGTGATTATAACGAACTTTTGCAAATCGAATCGTCCACAGGGCACTATAGGACAATTGGAAAGATTTCACCATGTGGCAAACATTAACTCCAGGCAAAAGGCGAGCGCTTTTCCATATCCCCCGAGCAATATGCTGCCAGCATAGGCAGGTAGACCGCTCGTCTACCCAACGTTACACCCCACCCCCACCCCCCCATGCCGGACTACGCAACTTGGTCGCTGGGGAGGCGGGCGAAGACTATAGGGCACGCGCATCCCAAACTCAATCAGGGAAAACCAGCGAACGATTTACATTGGGAAACGTCTCCTCGCCTAGTGGTGCGCACTCAGAGTGACACAGCGCTTCGAGCCGGTGCCGCTGGATGCGAGGTGCTATATCCCTGTCCTGAAAATTTTGCAGCAGCTCAGCTCTTTCGTTTTCGTTGTTTCAATGACCTGCAACGTTACGGGGTAGATGTACGAACAAAGTAAAAGAGTGCACGGGAATGCAAGCTGGCCGGTGCAGACCAGAGCAAGGCAATATTTCCTTGAGTCTGAGAAGACAGGGATGGCCAGCACACGCTCAACACCGGAATGGACCATTCAATCGTTGCTAGTTTTCAGACTGTCACCTCAAATTCCAGGAAATGCTGCTTTTCTGACAAGAATAAGTGTGCCTGACGGCACGTTTTGTGTTTTCCCCAAATTAATTTTTTTTCTAAAAAAACGCGAAGAAAACAATTTTTTCTTCAAGCCTTCGAAAATTTCTGGAAATTTTACATCTCTAGTCAAAACCCTTAAATTTTTTTTTCTCGGGTGCAAGATGCTGGAAGCTTCATTATTGAATACAAGTATAGGTAGGTCATTTTACCTGTTCAGGAATATAGAGTTGACTTCGTCATGTGTGCAGGGAGGCTTCTGAGAACTTGCAGCCATCTTAAATGGCCTTAGGAAGCAGGACACTAGCAGCTGGAGTTGCTCCACGTATTCCTCTTCAGCCTCCACCATTCGGAATACAAGACTGCATTACAAAGACAATGTAGCCATTATTATACGAGTGTACTTTCACGTCGCTATATCGATTAGCCGTTATCACTTCTGTTGACTTTGGTTCCGATCGATCGAGGAGGAAGGAAGCAATAAAGGTTAATCGGAATCATGCAAATCCTGTCATGCAATCCAAATGCTGCTCTGAGCTAGTGGATCATAATATGCGTAGCACGCCGTACTAAGGGCGTAATCGAGATAAATACCCACCCGGTGGCTCATAAAAAGCAGCAATGTATTTACGTTTTTCATGAGCACCCTCTAAGCACATTGCATTAGGGAAGTACAATACCTGCGACGCTAAAAAAT
This sequence comes from Ornithodoros turicata, assembly GCF_037126465.1. Taxonomy (NCBI): domain Eukaryota; kingdom Metazoa; phylum Arthropoda; class Arachnida; order Ixodida; family Argasidae; genus Ornithodoros; species Ornithodoros turicata. The sequence continues at coordinate 79,068,619 of NC_088203.1, read as the reverse complement.
CCCGTTACGCAAACTTATCCTAGCACAGGCGCAAGGTGAACAAGTATCGAAGACAGCGAAATCGTGAACAACAACAACAACAACAACAAACACATTATGAAGGTGCCTGAGCTATGGACATTTTAACGTTCAAAAACAACAACAGCAAATATATGTGGTGACAATAATTGAGAAAATTTAACACTTTCATTTGTGACTCATTACAATTTGGTCACTATGAAACGATGAGGTCATAGGTGGACACTGAGACTACATCCAATACCTTGGTATGATAACACCTGTCCATGCACGTGATTCTCAAGACTACATACGCCGCGAAACATCCACAGCACATGTAACGTTTTCTTCAACTGCCACCATTCAATCCATAGCATATTCTTCTTTTATTTATTTTTCTTTTTTCTTTGCGGAATAGCAAGACGACGTACCGTTTGGCTGACATTTCCTCCCGTTTTTTCTTTGTTGTTCTAATAAATATGTCCCCCCCCCCCCCCATAGCACAGCCCTAACAGTCAACACATTACTGACGCTAAGCATCTCGTGACCAGATAATACCATGTCACTGTACGAAGGCATGAAAGTCCATAAAAGTCATAAGTCCAGTTCAGCCAGACCCAGTTCAAAAGTGCTTGATAGTGAGTATTCTTCACGACTCAGATAATTTAAATTTGAAACCCGACAAGCGTGTGCATGAAAGGCAGGAACCACCTGTGTCACATCAAAGTTATTTCGAAAAAAGTTGCTTTAATCAATGATATCGATCAGCGCGCATACTCCACGGGCAATAGCACGATTATGGCGATGCCAGATAACAGAAAGCTTGGAAGCTCTTATCACGTTTCCAGGAACAGTTACATTTCATCACCAACGGACGTAAACGCTATGGAAACTAAGGTAAGGTGGGGCAAGATGAGACAGAGATTTTCACTTGATTATGAGACTTTTATTTTTCGCGTTTTTCAAAAATCTAGCCACTCGCACATTCTCAGGGATCTAGAGCTTCTGACCTGTAAATGCAGAACGGACGTAGCCGGTCTAAAATAAGCACAGAACAAGAGATTCAAAAATACAGATTGTCTCATCTTGCCCCATCCCTCGGGGCAAGATGAGACACGCCGTGCTAATGTACTATACAAATAAATTTTTGCAATCCAAGCAGAAAAAGTAAAGCCCGTTGGTCCCTACGCAACTCCCATGAGTCCACCGCCCACGTGGTGTGCATGCAATAAAACCACACAGAACCCGGTACGAACAAGACACCGCCAGTCTGATGTGTCGCTGGTCGCTCGCTTTTGCGTGCGCTGGAAATATCCTCGGAAACAGGAAAATTTGCTGGAAAATCCCAAGCAATATGCAAAAAAGAAATTTCTGAGGGACTAGCATAAAGCCACCTAATAGTTGACTTATCAGTTTCTAAATTGCATTACATTTAATTACATTAAATTGTCGCGTCTTCCCCCGTGCATATCGTCGGATGCATTATTTTTTCTGTTCAACACCGGATAACCAAGAGTGCCCATATTTTGCATATATCTAGCAGAATGAATAAATAAATAGGATGTGGGCTTACATTGACAAGAAAAAGGACTACAGAAAATCGCGCCTTTTTTGCGGGTATTTACATTCCAGGCGGAAGAAACCGATTTTCTTTTTCTCTTCAACGCACCCACCAATTCCCATAATTCTCACATGCAATAAAGCAGACATGCAGGACCACCCATGAGAAAAGTTTCAAGCGCATGAAGCAACGCGTCTCTGAGACAGGCGGCGTAGAGGAAAAAATGTCGCACCTTATCCTATATGGGTCTATGAAAAGTGCCTCTCCTGAGCTGCTGTTGTTCCTTTCAGGGTACCAAGCCCAAATTTTGTTACGATTTATGCCCCAACTATCCCCGGTCAACGCGAACGTCAACCGGTCACGTGCCGCGCGCTTTACCATAACAAATACTTTCCGCTTAACGGCGTCAGCAGAATGCTTTCAATGTACATGCCTACTGCAGGGAAGCGATAACAAATCCTTGTTGCCTACATTATGGCTAACCTTTCCCTCCCCTATTTTTTTATCAGCATTAAACATATTCCCCTTATTGCCTGCCGGCTGGCGCGTGGCATTAGAGCTCACACCGAAGAGGGGTTCCATGTTAACCCTGTTTGAGTTTGCATCAGTGAAACGTACACGCCTCTGCCGCCGCAAATGGCGTTAGTGGAATTGTCGATTCCTTCTTGATTCCTGCGAACCCCGTTCCAGGTCTGTGTACCTTTCGAAATATCTTTCGCGTCCGCCGGCAGAAATCCACCATCGTGTAAATATTCGGGCTTACTGTTTACGGAGGGAACATTGTAAGCATACGTCTTTCGGCACGGAGAATTTTCGCCGTGCGGCTCTATCTGTAGACGAGGCTCTCAATTCTTTTCCAGCGGAAGCGAGGCTCAGTGAAACCCATTTCGCACTATCGAAATAGTTTCTCCGTCAGGATGAGCTGGCGCGATGTTCTCTTTTGGAGCCACCTTTCCTCCCTTTCTTTAAAAAAAAAAAGACATATCCTCCCCCTTCTGAGACCGTATGTTATGCGCGAACCGATTCAAAGCTCGGTCTCTGATCTGTTGGATATTTGGTTTGCGTCTGTTCCCGTGCCATCAGCTTGTTTACCATTCCTATACGTGCACGTTCTCCGCGTATGAGCCGGATTTGTGTACGAACGTGTGATGTTTCGCACGACAGGGGCTGGTACGAACCGGTACAATCTAAGGAAATGTACACGGGCAACACCACCTAAATAGAGAAAGCCTGCGCATTACCTCCTCTCCCTCCTTCGCTACCGTGGACATATACAGGGTGCTTCAGGAAAATCCCCCGGCTGAATAATTCGTGAACAGGTGGCGCCATTCAAGAAATTTCTTTTTGGTAAAGATCCTTGGGACATGAGCTATGAACTGAGTAGTGAACGGCTCATTTGCATACACTCTTAAAAATGATGATGGTGGTGGTGGTGGTGGTGATAGGGCTTAAAAATGAACTTCACCACATAGCATGCTCCTAGCCAACCATCACCCCGAATGACAACGTTCTCGCCCCAGATTTGTTGAAAACGGGAGGAGGAGCCTATTTTGTGCCGTGCATAATGAGCACAAAATAGGCTCCTCCTCCCGTTTTCAACAAATCAGGGTCGAGAACGTTGTCATTCGGGGTGATGGTTGGCTAGGAGCGTGCTATGTGGTGAAGTTCATTTCTAAGAGTGTACGCTCACTAATTAAATAAACATCATAACTTTTAAATTTTACTTCGCACGCTTACGGAACCTCTGTTTTACGCATCGGGACCTTCAGAGAAAAATACTGCGAGAAAAAAACCGCGTCGACACTTAGTAATTTTTCCGAGTAATTAATTGGTTTCGGTTTACATATTTCTTGCGAGGAGCAGTGCACCAATGCGCTCTTTGAATCGGCTATCCGGCTGTCAATTTCGTGTTCATCCGCCTGGTTGACACACAGGGGTGACGGAAGATAAGGAACAGCCGCAAGACCGCAGGAGACTGTTTTTGTGTTCCTTCTCCTTCTCTACAGGCTCCACCTCCCGTTTTCAACAAATTGGGCGAGAACGTTGTCATTCGGGATGATGGTTGGCTAGGAGCGTGCTATGTGGTGTAGTTAATTTTTAAGAGTGTACCCCACTAGTTCACAGTGCTCGCGGCGCATTCGTCATCATCCATGATACGAGCACGATATCTCACCCATACGGAACGACAGAACCGCCAGGGCTGTTTACCAGTCGCTTGATAAGGAATATTAAAGCATCTCTTGCGGCTCTTCCTAGTCTTCCATCAACCCCGTGCGTGAAACAGGCGGACAAACAGGAAATTGACAGCCGGGTAGCTCATCTAAAGAGCGCATTGGTGCACTGCTCCGCGCAAGAAATATGTAAACCGAAACCGATTAATTACTCTGAAAAATCACTAAGTGTCGATGCGTTTTTTTTTTTCCTCGCAATATTTGAATATTTGAATATCTGAAGGTCCCGATGCGTAAAACAGAGGTTCCGTAAGCGTGCGAAGTAAAATTTAAAAGTTAGGATGTTTTTTTAATTAGTCAGCGTATGCAAATGAGACGCTCACTATTCAGTTCATAGCCGATGTCCCAAGGATCTTTACCAAAAATAAATTTCTTCGATGGCGCCATCTGTTCACGAATTATTCAGCCAGGGGATTTTTGTGAAACACCCGGTATAGTCAGAATTCGTCTGCTACTGCGATTCACGGTTCTGCGAATTCAAGAACCCGCAAATGATTGCAGCTCACCCGGAACCTGCAGACCTAAATATTTAGACAAAAAGTGCAATACACTTTCCAGAAAATCGCTTTGGAGAAAGATTGAGACCGTTTTGCGCTTTATTTCCAAATTTTTCCCATTTAGTACGCGGGGACGTTCAATCACAACTCGCAGACGACGGTAGTTCTTCTCCATGGCCACGACCGCTGAAAGCACGTTCGTGATTGGCTACGGCCGTTGAAAAGACGATCTTGATTGGCTGACTCTTAATTGCTACGTCAAGTCGACGAGCGCGCGAGTCCCGATGCCGGCTGTGCTGTCTGGGGTTTTTCCTGGGTTTTCCTCAGACGCTTTCAGACATATGTCGGCACAGTTCCCCTAGAAGTCGGCCCAGGACGCGCATTTCCCCAGGGCGTCAGTCGTGACGTTGCCCATATACGTGAGGCCGACAACGGCAAGCCCTTTCACCACCACCACCACCACCACCACCACCGACGAGCGCGCAGACTTTCTGTATCTAGGTGGTGTGACACGGGGCGGTCTGCACACGTTTAGAAGTCAAACAAGTTAAAGGGACTATAGCATCCGTCGCGGTCGATTCCGAAACTACAGTGCCATTTTACCCCCTCGTTCATCACCGACAATAACGCCAAAAATCCGACGCGAATTAATGGAGTTGTTTCTGGGCAATTTGGTGCAATGCATGTCAAGAGCAGCGGATGTTGAGAGTATTCCGGAATTCCCTGTCTGCAAAACGTAATTGGGGCAAGGCTAATCAGTGAGCACCCTTTGGCGCGGACAAGGTCCAGGGAGCGGCAGAGAGACCTTGCCGTCCGACGGCCGGGCGGGAGTGATGGTGTCTGTATGTCGAGCAGAAGTTTGAGATCGGCTCGTGGAATGCTGTTTCTGGTTAGCGTCGTACGTGTTTGTACAGCCAGGTGGGGGAATGTGTGCGCTGGGGCTTCACTGAGCGGGATCTTCTTGTGCTCCACAAAACTCTGGTTCGCGGCTCACTGCTATACAGCTTGCCCGTATTGCACGGTATATCAACCACGTCTGAACACAAGCTTCGGTGTACACTGGCGCGCAGCATGCGGACGTGCCTTGGTGTCCCGCGCAGCACTGAGACGCTGATGGTGATCGCCGACGCCGAAGAAATACCTATCGATGTCCTCAGCCGAAGAGAAGCCATTCGACTGTTGCTCGCTCACCACCGGCTCCACCCTCCGGTTCAAAAGCTACGGAGGCGGAAGAACAGTAAACTCTCGCTATGTGTTACAGCGGCATCTGGCAACTTCCTTGGTTTTACTGTTGCCCCGACCGCCCCTTCAGTGTCACCATGGACACTGCCGAGCACATCCGTCTCGACATACATCCCTGGCCTCCTGGGGCCGAAGAGTCGGATTCGCGTTCCGGTTCTCAAGGATTCAATTTTGGAAATGATGAATACAAAGTACAGACGCCGCACGGATGTGTTCACAGATGGTTCGTCTACGTCGGGTGGCTGCTTCGCTGCTTTTGTCATACCGGACGAGTCAACATCATGTGGGTTTTGCTTGGCTCATCGCACTTCGTCGACCTCTGCAGAGCTGTATGCCATCTTGCTACTTCTAAAGTCTGTCTTGAACTGCCCTCCTCGCTCCTGGATGATATGCACTGACTCAATATCAGCCCTGCAATGTATAGGAAGCATGAGAATCCGCGGCTCTTTGGTCCCGTGGTAGTGAGTATCCTGACGACGCTCAAGGTTCTTGGGAAGCAGGGACACCGGTTGACCCCACAGTGGGTCTCCGGCCACAGTGGCATTCAGGGCGACGAGGAGGCAGACTTGGCGGCTGTTGCGGCCCACCGTATCTTCAGTGCTGTGCCCATTATCCTCGCCAAGAAGAGATAGATGCTTCTACTTGTCTGCGTTGATGTCAGCCTTGGCCCGCCAGCAGTGACGCCACGACATCATTCAATGATCACTCATCCAGGCAGTGGACCGTCATTCTCATTCGAGATGCCAGGTGGCTTCCCTCGCAGCTTAACGTCACTTCTGCGGAGTCTACGATTCAGCGACGCCTTCACCCCTGTGTTCCGGGTTAAGCCGGGTTACAGTAACACGGCGCTGTGCCCAACTTGACACACCACAATACTTCATATCACCGAGGAATGTGACCGGTACACGTGTGAAAGCCGGGTGCTTCGACGCCAACTTGAGATCCTTTATCATAGACCATACAGCTTGTCCAAATTAACGATGAAAGAAGAAAGTCGCTGAAAAGGTTAGCCAGCTGTAGGACTCGAACCCACATCTTCTGGATTGCCGGTCCAGGTCTCTACCAATTGAGCTAAGCTAACACACCTCCTCAGCAACTTCCAAGGGTGCGTCATCTGAAGGGACAAACCAGCCACTCTCTCTCACTCATCCTCCTTTCACTCTTACATTTTTGCTCACTCATACACACATTCATACGACGGGATCGACGCAAGCAGCAACTGTTGAACATCAGTTCTCTCATGTTGTTCAAATTAAATAAGATAAGATAAGTTTAACTGGATTGTGGTATATTGGAGCTAGGTGGCTGTCCTAAGGGCGCCTGCAGCTCCAGTTCTTACGCGTTAAAATATAATAATTGGGAGTGATGGAATTTAGAAGCGGTCTTTTATACCGCTGTCTTTTAAGAAAGCGCAGAGCGCTTTCAGTGCTTTGGATTGTTGATGCCTTGTGGGCCACCTTCCGATAATCTTGCAAAAGGAGAAAGGCCTGTTGTCCAGTGCCTCTAGTGTCTGCTGGAGTTTAAGTCTGGCGTGGCTATACTCTGGGCAGTGCATGATTATGTGGTGTGTATCCTCTGGTGTGTATTACTTGGTCCGTCCATGGAGCTCCCCTGCGCATCGGTGCCGGGTTCTTCGCTCCCTTTTTGCTTTCATGCAAGCCACTGGACTCCTCGAACAGCTCTAAACAGAACTCCGACCTGCCCTCACTTCGCGTTCACCATAATTCATCCTCTCATATTGACCTCTGTCAAGTGGGGCATAGGGTCCTCTGGCTACCACGGGGAAACATCCCATGACATCATCACTTCTCCTTCATTTATTGTTGTTGTTGTTGTTGTACAGCAAGGAGCGTAACACCGTGTTCCACGGAACATGGTGACGTCAGCACTGACATCGGTATGCGAAAGTCGGCGTATTTACCGAAGTCTTTTCACTTAGTATATATATCGGTGCGAACGTCAAGCAGACGACCTCGGAGACAATCACATGCGCTGCGCTCCCATTCGTGTGCCCGGCTTACGTCATTCTGGCTTAGCTGCGGAGGGAGTGCGAATCTTTAAAAGTCGTTTATTTAATACGTAAGCTGTTTTCGGAAGAGAAACTTGGTCAAGTAGATTGTGGAACCATGCCGAACATTACCGTATCCGTATCATACACACCTTTCCGGATGCGATAGTCCCTTTAAAGCTCTGTGCAACGTTACTTCGGTATCTGATAAATTGGAAGGATGTCTACGAAGGTTAATTCCCGCGGTACATGTAAATGACCTTGAAACGATTTGAAAGAAACGGCTGTTATACAGAGAATTTGTAACAAATAATGCGCATTGTGTGGTTACATGCAGGGTGCCCGTACAAATCTAGAATTTCATAGGGGAATGCATATTTCTTTTCTTTTAGCAATTAGAATATGCCGCCATCTATCCTCGGTCACGTGGGCCTCCTTATGGCAGCACTAGCAACCTCTTGGGGCGTTGTCCTGCTTTTTAATTATGAAAGATAAACGTTCGGTGCAGCGGCAGCATTTCCTTGTTATTGGCGCGTTGATGCCGTTGGCGCTTTCAGAAAAAAAAAAAAAAGAAAAACTAGAAGAAGACTCTCGAGCCTGTATACCGCGAGGAAAATGGCCCCCGAAAATATGGCAGATTTGGAGGCCACTTTTGGCGCTCCGCTAGAAGGGCACTCTCTGCGTGTACGAGCTAAAGGCGTATTAGCTAAAAAACAGTAACAGACGTCTTAGCTAAATCAAAATGGAACAGAAATAAAATCACTCTTTCAAGGCAGAATCCATACAACCACGGAAGATCGCCGTGTACCTACGACTGATAGCAGAACATTTCACATTTACAGGAAGCCATTTCTCCAGTCACAATCCGCTAATTAGTTCTTATTATCCGGAACGCAGGCAGAAGTTCATTAGTGACGAATCACGGCCATCGTATCGCAAAGTAAAGAGGCCAGTGTGGCAACAACACAGCGTTCCTCCAGATGTAACAGATGCTGCCAGGTCCCTTTATTTGTTACAGCTCTAGACCTTAGGGTGACCGTCGACCGTCCTTCTTCTGATCGCAAACAGACAGGCGAAAGAAAAAGACATGTCGTCTATTGCGAATTAGAAAGAAGAACAGGAGGAACAGCGTAGTACATTAACTTCACTCTGGGCGGGGGAAACGGTATATAAAGATGAAAGGGCAAGGGGGAGATGGTGCTGCGTTTGTCTTGCTTCCTCGGGTTATATCTTTCCAGGGATGGGCATAAATACATTTTTTGAGTATTTAAATATAAATACAAAATACTTTGTTGACAGGGGCATTTAAATACTCTTCATAAATAGTTTTCAACATGAGTATTTAAATACAAAATATAAATACTGTATTTAAATACCGTAACTACTACCATAAATACTGTGAGGAAGATGTCACCTGGAATTATAGAAATAATTATGATCATAAGGACAAATCAGCAAGAAAGAATAGCATTTATTTGTTAGATTATCATGGCGATTTTAATATTAGAAATTTCTCGAAGACTGCTTCTTTTAGGCATCTTCTGTTCGGCCGTACAATCAGATTCGCAAAGGAGAACAGCATCTCCACAGGTGCCGATGAACAAATGCTTGTATTAAATTTGACGACGATGCTTCGTAGAACAATGTAATCGGGTAGTCACGACCGTTGTCCGCAACAACAGTGAAAAACGCGCCATCTAAAATGGTTTGTCGCATGCGCATGCTAGCGCAAACCCGGCATAATTGCGCCCTAAACTTGCCCTTCTTCCCGAAAGGTCAAATGCGGGCAAAGATATGAGTCAGTATATTCTGTATTTAAGAGTATTTATAAAGTATTTAAAAGAATAAATACCCGAAAATTGGTATTTAAATATCATTATAAATACATTTTTCAAGTCTGTATTTAAATACAAAATATGAATACATGTATTTATATTTTAAAATGTATTTTAATTACAATGTATTTAAATACTGCCCATCCCTGCTTTCAACACAATGGTGAATATCTGTTGCTGGTCTAGGGCCATGCCGTGCATATAGATGTCGTCATAGTTTATCGCTATACAAATGAGAAATGTAGGAATTGTATGTGTAGTTACTGTCAGCTCACGGTTACAGTTCTACGTCATCTACTGCTGCGGAGCTCCATGCAATGGCACTGGTTGCTGAGCTTCATAGAAGCTTTCGCTAGTGCCAGATCACGGATAATGTGTAGTGATTCTAAGAGTGGCTTAAAAGCTGTACAAAGTATGTCCGTGTCCGACTCTTTCCGCATCTGTGCAGGACGTGATTGTAACTGGCAACTCTTGCGTCTCGTTCAGGCATAACGTTATGGCGTCGCCCACTTGTTCGGACTGTGGTGTACTTGAAGACACAGAAGGTGTTCTCATCTCGTATGCGCGGTTTTGTGTCGCACTGGTGCATTCAGACATCTCTCGCGGCTCTGGATAACCGCCCTGTCAACATTTTCACTGTTCTGGGCAACGTGTGCTGCACGCCCTGGTGTCTTTTATGAGGGATAAGGGGGGGCGAAGCGGAGAACCTCGGGCCCAGATCTTCAACTTGCCCTTATCCCATAACGCGCGTTAAATGCATCACTTCGGCCCGTGATTCGCCACGAGCTCTTGCGTGAGCCTACCAAAGCGGCTTTGGAGCGCGCGAACTTTAAATATAACGATAACGATTACTATCGCGGCCCAGGTTTTGACTGATTCACAGTGGGTGATGACTATTGTCTATATTGATTTTACTCCTCTTCGTGCCTGGGTACCTTTTCGTACGTTTTTTGTCACCGTTCAGCGACATGTGAGCTATGATTTTCGTATGCGGTGTGGAGTAAATAATGGTACCGTGATGTTACACGTAGGGTTTGTCTGCGCAGTGTGGCGACATGGTTGCACGTGCCGCAGGGTGTGGAGTAGCCGGTGTCCACATTGGTGGAGCCAACTTCTCCATCAAATTTCCCCCTTCTTTTATCATCATCATCATCATCTTCGACTTAAAAAGAAGAATGAAAGAAGTATATCGACGAACATTATAGCGTTTACCACACAGCTCGTAGCGTCTCAAGAACCGGCCACTACGAGTGCGTCTGAGGTCAGATGCCACTAAGCCGTGCTGTGTCATGAAGCAATCAATTACGCAACGTGAAGTGCACCGCATTTTGACACTGCAAATACAAAAAAAAAGCTTTGTTTTGTGAGGCAGAAACATCAGTTACGGACGTGCCGTTATCCGTAAGTGAACTCGGCGTATTTGTTGCGTGCGTCCTTGCCATTCTTCACTGTCGATCGGCTAAGCTGATTGATTGCGTAGCCCTTCGCTGCTTCCGGGCTCAATCTACTATTTTTGTGGACGGGGGAAGTGTATGGCGCCATTACTGACAACGCAAAGGGAAGTAATGCATGGCAACAGTAATAAATCGGACAACGATTCTCCAGTGGCACTCCGAATCGAAAATAATCTTTGTGCAGCTTTGTCACTATGCATGTTCCGAACGTCTTATTTTCGGCTTCTTCTTCGATTGCTCTTTTCTGGGAAAAATATGATACATACAGAGGAACAGGCAATTGAAACTGAAGTTAAACTTAGCCGTCAAAGAGAACGAATGATGTAAGCGAATGAAGGGTCCGTGGACACTGAGTCCGCTCGTTCACGGCCGCGTTAGGGTGTTAACCAAATTAATGCAATACACCTCACCAATTAAAGGAAATGTGGCGTGCAACACCCTAAGAAGAAAATTCACTGCATCTCTGTATCAAACTGTGGTAGCCGAGCTGCTGCAGGTAACGTTAACTTGTACTCAGCCTCCGTCCCACCAGTATCGCTCATCCTGCCTTTGGCTCACTTTGAAATCGTCAACTCTCTTCTCCCCCCCTTATTATTTTTTTTGTTTTTGTTTGCAATAGTCGTGACGATGCCCACTTGAGTGTGGCCAACAACGGCAAGCTACTTCGACAACCCCCGCTTTGTAGATGTTGTGTTGTGGATGGGTCCCATTTAGAGGAGCAACACCGTAACCTCTCTTGTTGTTGTATTATAAGTGACTGTTCAGGAAATTAAAGGTGAAAAAAAAAAGAAAAAGAAAACTGTGGTAGCTCATTCGGTAACGTGTTGGCTTGCTGAGCTCAAGATCGCGGGTTCGATTCCGGCCGAGGACGGTAGCAACGTGGGGGAGGTAAACATTGCTGTGTGTCGGTGATTTCCGGCGCACGTCGAAAGAACCCCAGGTGGTCCAAATTACCCGCAGTGCAGCATGTAGCAACACAAATAGGCTGACTCACCTTACGTGTAAATCTATTCCCAATTACACATACTTGTTATACTATATTTGTACCAAACTTGTGTCAAACACGACGCAATGACTCACTCAAACTCACGTTTGAATGCGATAGCTTTCTAGGGCCATCGTTTGCGGTTAATCTTCGCAAATGCAGCTAGTCTCCACACCCTAAAAACAGAACTTCACCACATAGCACGCTCTTAGCCAATCACCATCCCGAATTACATCGTTCTGCCCCCTGATTGGTTAAAAACGGGAGGCGTACGCCCCACGCTTTTCATAAACCGGGAGCGATAAAGGTATCATTCTGTACAGTGGTTGGCCTTCACCGTGCTATGTGGTCAAGTTCTGTTTTTAGAGTGCAGAAGACCTAAAATCACTTTTTTTTCTTGCCGTGCACAGCAGCCGTACGATATTATTGATGCGTTGATTGACAGCCAAGTTGCGAAGTTCTCAGTAAGCCGTGTCATGGAGCACACGACCGCTACATAATACACACAGACTGTAGCCGAGGAGTACATACTTCGTTTTTGGCATCTTGGATGAGGCTGTTCTCCTTCAGCGTAAGTCTTCGATGCCCGGTACACAATGAACACCAAGCGCTCGACACGAAACGCGTCGCACTTGTGTTGAAAAATCACTTGGTAAAATATGCGTGTGGCAGTCTAATTAACCGGTACCGTTCCAGGCATGCTAGTCCTTTCTTTACGTAAAATTTACGTCTTTCCGACCCTGGCTGACGCTGACGAAATTCCATGTAGCATTCTGGAGTTAGGAAACATAGCGTGGCGGAGAGCACAGAACCAGAAAATCTGCAGAGCCACCCTTTGGTGTCGATAACACAGCATTAAAGCTTCCACCTGGTTGGTACAACGGATGACTTAAAATCGCTAAAAGAGTTCAGGACATTTCGCAGCCCACGTGCGAAGAAGTAACAACGATAGCTATGTCGTGCACGCGCAGTAAGGGCGAGATGAGGCTCACGATTGTATTGCGCACGCACATGTAGACAAGTTTTTTTTTTCCGTGAAGTTTTTCACACATTCTGCCGTGAACTCCCTGGCCAACGGTTGGCGGTGTTGCGCGTGTGCGGGCGCCACGTCGGTGCGAAACCACAGCCCATCACAAACGTCACAAACATGTCCAAACCAGTTCTTGAAAAACTTCTCTGCAAAATCCGCGTCGGCCTGTGCAAACTCCGACGGACGCGCACTCATTTCACGTGCACACGTCTGGGACAGTTTACGACAGTGCGTTCCCTCACTGCTGGGTCATGGGGTGGTGGTGGTGGTGGTGGGGTCATAAAGTGGGAAGGTGCGGTCAGCCTGCTCTGGAGTGTCGGCTCGGTGCACCCAGGGGAGGGAGAAGAGCGGAGGGTGAAAGAGGAGGGGAGAGACGACGGTGGCACAGGAGAGGGAGAGGTGTGCTAACCCTCTTGCTCTGGGATTTGGGTAGTCCAAGAGAACTACACACCACAGAAAACATGCGAGCATCCCTCAGTAGCCTTCATTGAGATGCTCCCTGTACCACGGTATCTACGAGGATTATTGGCAAAGTTACCCCATTGCCCGACCACTGCTGTGTCATGTCGTCGTGCAACCAATGCGCGCCTGGTTGCTTGTCCCCTTGTTGTGCTACACCGTTTGCGTTCTACAGCGGCGTGTCGAGCTCTTGTATCTGTGTGTGTGTTTGTCTTCCCTAAGCGCTTCTAGTATACTAGTCATGTTTTACCAACAGGCCCAGGCGGACGTGTTAAGCACCAAGCAACGGGAGTCAACGTAGTCTGCGAGAAGCTCTCCAGCTGTTTCTGAAATGTCAGCTGGTGCTGCGACTTACCATTCAATGTCATGAACTCATTAAGACAGTCATCGCCACGAATGTCACGAAAGTAAATCTACGACCACAACCTCGCGGACCCCTCTAACGGAGAGAGCCCCCATTTTTTTAAATAATCAATCACATTTTCTTCTTTCGATCATTTCTCCCAAGCATCACCCGACCGGTGAGGTCCAGTGGTACTATACCTGGCTTACACCCTTGAAGCACGAGTAGAGCCCTACCCGGCCCGGCACGAGTAGAGCCCTACCATCGAAAAATGACACGGCCCGGCCCTGGCCGGGAACCAGACGTGTGAGCCTTCCCCTTCCCCCCTTTCATCCCTTCCCCGAGCAATGTGCCGCCAATGTAGGCAGACAGACCGCTCGAATCCTCCCGTCCCCCCCCCCCCGGGCCCGGGCATTCCAGTTCTTGAGCCGCCCTGCCCGGTCCGGTGGCCCAGTGAGTAGAGCACGGCCTGGCATCTCCAGCTATGACTTACGCCTTTCTAGCGATAACCAAACAAATTTATTAGTAAATTTATCAGAAGAGAACATACTACAACAAAATATATCCTTCTGTGTCACTGTACTCTCAAAAAAAAACAAAAACAAAAAAAACACACACACACACACACAGTGTACCCAACTCTTGTGCAGTTCCAATGTCTTGCAATTCCTGAACAAATTTTCGAAATGGGAAGACTACGAAAGGAAATCTCGGAAGGGTAAGTTAGATCAATGAGGTGTAAGAGACGAGTATATACGAAAAGAGATGCTTAGGAGAGTAGCGGTTCCTGTCTCTTTATCTTTACGCTGGCTATCATTTACGCCCTTTGATGTATACGGTCTAACCAGAATCTTAGCAGGGCAAACTCAGTCTCGGAAGAGTAAGGCGAGATGATCGGAGTAGAAACCAGCAGAAAAGAGTAGAGAGAGAGGGAGAATAAAAGTCGTTGTTACACTTCATTTACTCTTTTTTCTTAGAGTGTGCACGCCTGTGGCTCCTACATAACTCGGACGATGCGCTGCCACTATGTCTACTCTTTCGCCCACTAGCAGAACCAGCAGGTTTTAGTCGCCCGCTTCTCGGAAGCATTAGCTCTATAGTGATGGTCATTCTCACAGGTAATGCGCGTACTGTAATTAAATCGCCCAATTCCGCACACTGTGCCCAGGGGTGAACAACAACGAACATTTCAACATCCCCCGTCCGAAAGCATCCTCTCTTTCAAGAGTCGAAAATGGCACACAATGCCGAATCACTCACGATAACAACAAGCAAGCACCACTCCCCGGATGCTTTCACACTTGCGGAGCGTGGAAGCGCCATAACAACTGCCCAGCCCAACTTTACGACCCCATAACGTGCGCAAGTTAACCTCGCATTAACACGTGTACATCCCTCCTGCTAGGACAACACCATTGCCTCTACAGGCCATCTTCAGTCTCACATTGCCATACACACATAATCTTCAAAAGTAGCGAGTTGTAACGGGGCACGCTGCTTAATCTCTTTATAGGATCCCATGTCCTCCAGGTTGCGTGGGTTAGAGCTTAACGCACGAACCTTACGGGGGGGAGGGGGGGGGGAGAGGTCTCGCGTGCCTTGGATCCCTTTGAACGTTATAATCCTATTTTGTAACGTCGTCTCGCACGGTACTGGAACGGTACTTGGTCTCATTTATGGAGGCAGACTCGGATAATTGGGTAATGCAATATTTGAGTCGGACGATGCAATAAGGGGAGGAGCATTTTTCCGTTTGCGCGGCATTTGCAACCCTGTTGAAGTGAGTTAAGGCAGGAAACCCAAACGTTTTGATGGAAGGGGATTAAGGATTATTCATGAGAGGTGGGAAGGTATTAACATAGTTTGCTGGCAGCCCTGTTGAAGTAAGTGTTCATTGGATAGGATGATCCAGACGGCGGCGTCACACTTCGAGGGTTTGGCACAAAATACGTTAACGTAATGGATGTAATTGGTGATAAAGTCGATGAGTGTCGACATCAATGGCCGATCATGGACAGTCCAGCTTGGGACAAAAGTGTACAATAGACCGGAGTCTGGCATTTCTCCATTGGAGCGACCCCCTGGTAGCAAGCAGGAGTGAACACACACACTAAGAGATGAATGGAATAGCCGGTCATCCGTTTCTTATCCCATCTGCTCCCAATAGCTAAGCAGGCTGCAGCTCTGATGAAGAAATACGCCAGCGCCGCATTCCATAACCTTTTATCCCAAGCCGTACAATCGGGGCAGGCCTCCTGTATGTGACCACATTCCTGATCTTCTGAAGAAAAACTCTGTACCTCCCGTTGTTGCTCACCAACTTACACTGGAGCACCTTAACTCCGCGTACTATCAACGACTCCCTGTGTACACTGATGGATGAGTGTCTCAAGGCGGATCTACTGCAGCCTTTTATAAGCCACATGAAAACCTTGAAGTGGCGCACAAGCTCCCCTACGAAACGTCATCTACGGAGTCCGAGCTCTTCGCCATACTGACCGCGTTGAACCACATAGCGGTATCACCGCCTGGCGCTTGGGTTGTGTTCACGGACAGTAAGGTGGCGCTAGAATTTCTAGCAAATTATTGTTCCAGAACAATCGGCGGCCTAGACACCATGATAGTCGCAATATACAACCGACTTCTATCCTTTGGTCATAGCCTGTGTTTCCAATGGGTACCCAGTCACACCGGCCTGCACGGAAACACACGCGCAGACGCCTTAGCACGTCGGGCACATGGGGACGGCACCTTCAATAACTGTCTCCTACCACTTTCATCCTCATCGTGTCGGTTACAGAAACTGCGACTCCGTCATAACGGCACTTGGCAGTTTCAAGAGGACGCTGTCTGACTGAACGACCATCTCCGGTCTATCGACCCGTCGATGGATTTCGTTGCCAAACACCACTGCTCGCGTCAAGAAACGTCCATTCTACGCCGACTACGCCTTAATGCCGCCAGGACACCTCTACTCCTCTGTAAAATGGGCCTTCTCCAGACGCCCAAATGCCCCACTTGCGCTGTTGAAGCTGATGTTCCACACCTTCTCCTCGACTGTCACAGATTCGACACCCCTCGAGCCACGCTGAGACGACGCCTACTCGAGCCGCGTTGCACGCGCTTTTCTCTGGCCACTCTGCTCGGCCCAGTACGAGATCACACACAGCGGTCTGTGACCAAAGCAGTTCTGACTTTCTTGAGAGATTCAGGTCTTATGAACAGCCTGTGAACTCAGTCGTGCAATCTCATTCTTCTGTGCCCCACTCTCACCCTCAACGCATTAACCTCATGCTTTCCTTATAAAGTCATCTTCTGTGATCCATCTCATCATTCTTTCGCCGTTTGTTAGTCATCTTTTTTTTTTGTTGTTGCCATCTTTGTCTTTAATCTACCTCATCCTTCTTTCATCATTTGTTAGTTTATCCTTTATTTGCTAATTCTTTTTCTTTTTATTTATTTCCTCTGTCTTAATTTTATTTATTTATTTATTTCTTATTCCTTCCTATTTCTTTCTTTAATTCTTTTCTTTCCTTTTTATTTATTTATTATTTATTAATTCTCTTCCTGTATTTATTTATTTCTGGAATAGCAAGCCGACGTCTCGTTTGGCTGCCTTTCCCCCGTTTTTTTTTTCCTTTTCGTCTAATAAACATATCCCCCCCCCCCGTACAATCGGGTTTCATTGCAAAAAGTGCTAACTATGCTGAGATCGGGCGATATCGGGTGAAAAAGTAGATTTTGGAGTGAAAAATAAAGTTTCTCGCATGTCACATCAGGACGAGATGCCGAGCGGCTACGCTCAATGCGGCGTGCTCAGCGTTCTCCAGTGTCCATATTGGTGGCTAGATATGCTACGTGGCAAGTCCCTTTTCGGGGTTTCTCGGTTTTAACCGAATGATGCATATTATTACCCTGTACCTTACTCGATGATGCATACCAGACGGTGTTTGAAGCGTCAGTATTGCTGTTTCTCCTGGAAGGGTATGCGATGTCTGTTGGCGTGTCCCCAGAAAGGATGCAGATTGCTAGAGTATCAGATTTGCACACAGGCGGGTGGATATCGAATTATCGCCCTATATCTATGCTCGCGGTATTTTCCAAAGCGTCGGAAAGGGTGGTACATAATAGGCTATTATCATTCTTCGAACTTCATTTATCGTAAATTCGCACTATGGTTTTCGTAAACATAGATCCACAGAACTTTCTCTGTTGAAATATAAGGAAATAATTATTAATGATTTTGAGAATCAGAAACTTACAGTTATGACTGACAGTTCAAACTGACAGTTCATTCGTTGACTTCACAAGGGCTTCTGATTCATTGATTCGTAATATGACGCAATCAATAAAAAAAAAAGAAGAGGAGGAGAAGAAGAAGAACACGTAAGATTCATAATATTCTGAAAGCGAAAATGACCTACACTCTCAGAAAAAAGGGTAGAGCAGTTATTTCCAGGAGGTAATATTTGTCGTATATGTTGTGCCTAAAAGGTTGCAAAGTTCCACCTGTTACCTCACTCTCTGCCATGAGTGATAGGGTTACCACTTCTGATTCGGTGAGAGAGAGAGAGAGAGGGGGGGGGGCGTACGCCATTTTGTAGCTTTTACCACCCTGTTACACCCTTTCTCAGACGCTATGTTGATCTAGACAGTACAGACTTTCCACACACTTTTTTCCTACAGGGATTACGGTGTGCCGCGATGTTCTTCTTTCTCTTATCAGCTCGTATCTTGGACACCGAAAATAGTGTATAGTGATAAATAATATTTGCAGTGATGGCCACTAACTACTTCTACAGTAGTTTAACCATAACTACTAACTACTTTGTGATTGAGTAGTTTAACTAGTAGTTCAACTACTTTTCAGGGGAGTAGTTAAAACTACTTTTTTAACTACTGCAATGTAGTTTAACTACATTCATAACTACTTAACGTTGTCCACCAACACCAATCCCATGTAGTGTTCTTGGACACCTAAATATGAATCACAAGCAATAATAAACTTTGGCTAAAGCCATTGCTACGGTCGTCAAATACAAAGCTTGCAGCGGGATTCCTTCTGTGCCTACGCGATAAATTAAGTTGCAGAATTATTTCACAGCAAATGATGCTTCACTAGACAAGCATTAAATACACATGCACGACACAATTGCTCTGCACCTCCGTTCTCATCAAACAAGTAGCTCAAGGTAAAGGTCGGAAGCACAATCGTGCCGTAAAGCTTGCGGCAAAATCGGAAGTAGTTGGCGCCTTCAGTAACCTAACTACTGTAGTTAACTACTTAAAATAGTAGTTTAACTAGTAGTTGCCACTACATTTCTGCAAGTAGTTGATAACTACTTTTTAACTACAAGCAGGTAGTTTAACTAGTAGTTTAACTACATGTAGTTAACTACTGTTCTTAAGTTTAATAAATTTTCCTTTAACAACTACTGGCCATCACTGAATATTTGTTCTTCACTGAAAGACATCAAGCGTGGTGTGCCTCAAGGGTGTATATCGGTATCCTTACTGTTCATTATGTGCATTAATGACATTGCTAGCTTAAGTCCGGAAACGAAATTGGCAACTTAGGCTGACGATACCATGTTCTTCACTGGTACAACTGGCACGAGATTGTTCACTAATGCGAACATTGTAGTGCGAAGACTTTTTGTGTGGTCTGTCAGCGATCTGTTAAAAATTAATGTACGTAAAATTATAGACGATTTATTCCAACAAAAAAAAAAAAACATAAACATAAACATGTTCCAATATTTGTTCCAATTTACCTGCGGCATGAGAAAGTGGAGATCGTTGACACTGTTAAATCGTTAGGTGTTAATTTTTCTGCAACGATGACTCTGAGTAACCACATTTGTTCAGCACGGTCCAAAATATCAACTGCAACGCGTATAATATAGAGGAACAAGGACAACTTACCAGTGAAAGTGTGACATTTCTGTTCACGCTTTATTATGTATTCGTACTATCTCACATAAATTCTTGTTTCCATGTACTGGGTACAGCGGCAAAGAGTGCTTTTGATAATATTCTTGTAGCTCAAAGAAGAAAAGAAAGCTCTTCCGTCTCGTGGAGGGTTTACCGTATAATCATACAACTACAGTACTCTTTAATAAGTATAACTTCATTCCCATCCATCACATATACCAATATAGCTTATCACTGATCTATAGAAAAGCCACTTTTGTAAAATAGCACACTGTTCCTTGAGATAGCCAGCCACGATCTTGTTACACATATTTTCATCGTCACGCGCAATCCTGTATTATCACAAAATGTAGAACAACATATGGTGAACAAATCGTGAAATATACACTCCGTACTTTGCTCATATTGCTTTGATATAGATGTACTGAAATCATCCAAAAGATTAGTTACAGAATTCTTCTAAATTAAAATTGTTTTCAATTGCCCTGCCTAAGTGCTATGAGCAACGCTACAATGGCCGGTCCGTGGATTAATTTCTACAATAACATTCTCAATATTGACACTTCTGTTACCACGAGGATTCAAAACTTTCTTAGCAGCCGCAAGCAACACGTTGAGGCCAATTCCACTTGGCAAAAAAAGAAAAGAGATTGATTTTTTAATTTTTTTAAATCAATCAATCATTTAATCTTCATTTGTACCCGTTTCTTCAGGCATTCCCAAAGGACAGTCAACAAGGCTCGTTTTTGGGCTAGTTTGTGTAGCATCATGGATTGTACTGCGCTAGCTGGAGAAGGACAAGACAGACGAACACAGTCCTCCAAGACTGTCCTCCACTCTAACTTTCGTTGGTCTTGTCCTTCTCCCACCTAGCGCAGTACAATCCATGAAGACTCAAGGATAGGTCCGCTTCTCTTTTTAATTTTCATTAACGAACCGCCTGATGGCTTATCTTCTTGTACGCGAGTGTTCGCAGACGACTGTGTCGTCTATCGCACTATCCGTAATTATTCCGCTCTATCACGCTCTTCAAAACGACTTGATATGAAACTGGTGCTCGACACGGCAGCTACCGATTAATATAGATAAGACCACGTTCTCCTGCGAGTACTATCATACAAATATCTTGGTTTACACTTTTCACACGAATATGTGTTGGTCTAAGCACCTCTCGTAAGCCATCTCCAATATACACTCTGGGATCCTTACGCCGTATGTTTGGTCAATGTCCACTAACTGTTAAAATGACCGCCTACACCGCTCTGGTAAGACAACGGTTGGAATATGTCTCGGCTTTATGGGACCCGTACCATGTCACCTATAGGAACGCCA
Source organism: Ornithodoros turicata (assembly GCF_037126465.1). Classification (NCBI taxonomy): domain Eukaryota; kingdom Metazoa; phylum Arthropoda; class Arachnida; order Ixodida; family Argasidae; genus Ornithodoros; species Ornithodoros turicata. The sequence continues at coordinate 79,047,711 of NC_088203.1, read as the reverse complement.
TTGACGCTGTTCGGAATCGGGCTGTTCCTCATATTTTGAACAATTACTTTTACAATTGAAAGCATTTCAGCTTTGAAGGGTCGGCACTCCTTACACACCCTAGACCTGCGCCGTAGGATATCCGGTCTTTGCCTTTTTCACGGCATTTTTCACAACTCTGAGCTCTCAAGAACTCTCTCAACAAGCTCCTAGTTCCAAACCTACATCTTAGCATGTAGTAGGTTTATGTGCAATATTTTTCTTTCTTTCTTTTTCTATTATAATGTTGATCATCTGTTCTGTATTGGGCATGTGTATTTAGTGTGTTCTGCTTTCAAGCCCGCCACAATGTCTCGGTGTGCGACTTTGATAGAGTTAGTTAGGTTGTTACATGCTCTATCCTGTGCACATTTTTTTCCTGCACAGGTGGCTTGTGCCCTCTTCGTTATGTAGTGCCCTCACGGGCTTTTGACGTAAAAAATAATAATTTGACCCACATGCATAGGTGGGGAAGTTACTTTTATTTTGTAGTGCACTACCGTTACTCACTACTTTTTCGAAAAGTAACGTGTTACGTTATTCGTTACTGTTGCGGTAGTAGGTAACGCGTTACTAACGCCGTTACTTCTGATAAGTAATGCCGTTACTTTTGCATTACTTCACCAGTTGTCCTTGTAATATGTACAATTTTTGGTTGAGTCACATAAGTGCATTCCGCAAATCAATACAAGCAATGTTGGGCACAAACAAGGGTCACGCATGTACACAACTTACATGTACGATTTACTGCAACGCAGAAGTAGTTGATGTTCAAAATTTTCATCGGTGAGCTTCGCCCGTTGGGCTGAGAGGACGCCTAATGACCAGTGAGTGCTCCTTGTCAAGGTTGATAGAGACAGTGACCTTTTATCTCATACAGTACAAATCCAAACAGCCAATTCCTTGGTACTTTGTTACTTGTTCAGAGGGTAGAGGCTATTTTTCTGCCGCTTTTGCCCCATTCATCCGAAAAATACCAGAGGGAGTGAAAAACAGAGGTGGTAAACAAAGGTGACACCTACCAGGGTAGGTCAACAACCCTTCTTTTGCGTTCTTCGTGGGTGTCGATGTGTCCTTCTTGTCATTGTTGAAGGTGAATAGAAAAAATCGGGGACTTTCCCGGATTCTGCAGGCACGGTCCTCGCTCAAGCTTTCAAGTTCCCGAACACGCAGTAACGCATAACGCCGTTACGCGTTAGTTGTTAAAAATGTAATGACGTTACGTTACTCATTACTTTTCTCCCAAATGTCATGCGTTACCATATTTCAGTACTCGAATGTAACGCGTTACCGGTAACGCACTACTTTGTAACGCGTTACTCCCCACCTATGCCCACATGACGGTTCGCCAACGCGCGCCGAAATCTCAGCACACGATACACGGTGTTTAACGTTCTTCGCGGAAGCCTGCCACCAAGTTACTGGCGTCCCCAGCTGGGATCGAACCTGCATCCTCGGGATCGAACCCGCATCCTCGGGGTCAATACGTGGACACGCTAACAACTTATCCTTCGAGGCTGATTTCAGAAAAGAAAAAAGAAAGGAAAGAACGGAAGGTCGACCCCAAGAAAAACGATTTTGATTAAAAAGAAACGAACGGAGTAGCCCTTGAAACTGGTACAATTACCGTGGCATGTTTTTCGTTGCCAGACAACGCTTTTTCAGTGGTTATGCGGCGTGCAATTATTGTGATTTGATTCGATTTGACGAAAGGAAAAATAAAATGTTGACCCAATTATGCTGGTCCATTAAACATACGTTCCTTTGCCGCTGTGTTGCCTCTTGTATTGGTCAAGATAATTCTCCAACTTCAAATTTTCGTTTGTTGTTTCAAATTTATTGTTTCTAGTTTTCCTGTCATAATGCACATTCAAACCATTTTTCAAACAATACAACAAGGATATGAAAAGGAGGGGGGCATGATTGGCGAACCCACTGATGTTTTGTGACGGCGCCATTTATTAAGTGGCGCCATCGTAGCGGTTAAGCGGCGGTAGTACAGGTGAAGACAGGAAAAGGCTGAACTAGATGTTGAATGCACTTGCCTGTTTCTTTTCCTCATGTTCTCTGCGTGTGGAGAGCTGATGTATTCGGCTACGATTTGCTTCCATCGGCGTCGACAGAGCCACCCGCGGAAGAAGCTTTGCACCTTTAGGATGAAAACAATGGCGCAAGTAAAAGGCATGCTCTAAGCTTTGCGCTGCTTTTTCACATCGCCTATAAGCTGTCTGCAACATCATCTGATTACATCAGCCTCAACCTCACACGTGAACAAGTGTGGGTACACTTGTGAGAAACGACGTATACTTCGAGCAGGTCTGCCTGCTTTTAAAGCTATCACATTAAATATTCGCGTACAACATGTAAACAACTGCAAACACGTAACTATCAGCCAGCAACACAAAATGCATTTGCGTTAACAAAACATGTCAATATAGGCTCCCCCGCCAGTCTTGCGTTCGCCGCGTTCTCGCATGCCCCACTCCCAACGTGCGGACTACATTATCCCCTGGCGGAGATAGACCTCTGTGATTGTAGCTCTTATCTTCCCTAGAAATATAGTACGGCGAACATCGCGCGTCTAGCATGTCAGTAAACCTATTGTCACTGAGAAACATCGAATCATCCGTAGATGTATTTAAAATGGCAGCCACTATTGGTACTTCGAGGCAGGGGATCAGATAGTACACCACAGGAATTGATGGTAAATACAGTGTCCCCGCAGATAACACAGTATCGCCTGTGCCTTCTCAACTGCTTTAAGTTCCTACAAGGGGCCCCGTCAAAGTTTTATTTTATCGGTCCCTCTATTAATTTTCATTGTGAAATCTAAACCAATAAAAGGGCCATTCTGCCTGCGGTTCACTCTCTATAAAATAGACGCGAACTTACATTCGTAGTGGTTCTCTCACTTTCTTCGGGTACATATTTCCAAATTTGCAATAATACTTTCAGTGTTTTACGAAGCTCGTTTGCCGGTCGGAACAGCCCTTACGACCCCCAGGGGCTATTATTAAAGCGCTTTCACCGTCTCCGCCGTTCCCGCACTTTACATTAAGCAGGTTGCTGGCTGCACAAAACCAGGCTCACTCGTTCAATACAGCGCAAGCTGCAGCTACGTGCGTTACCAACAGCGAGAATCAAGAGGGAGAAGAAAAAGGGGACGAGTCTGGCACCGGGGCCGAGCAAAGACGGAAAAAAAGGTAGCTTCTGCCTTGCACATGGACTTGAAGAACTAAAAGACAGAACGCAGCGTATAGCAGGGATAATGCGATAATAAGAATGAAGAAGAAGCGTAGGTTAGAAAGACAGCAGAGAAAAAGAAAGAATGCTGGAAGCCAACGATCGAGCAGGCAGGCAGAGAGAAACAGAAACAAAGGCATAGAGAGAAATAAAATAAGAAAGGGGGAAAGAAACTGGGAGGACTCACAAAAAGGTAACGCGCGCGTTTCCCGCTGACCGCTATAAATATAGATAGCTAGATAATGGCAAAAAGGAAGAGAAAGAACGAAAGAAAAAAAAAAGTACAAGCCCTACGTACCTTTTTTATTTTCTTTATTTCTTCGCTATCTTCGTCTTCGCTGCGGTTCGGGGTCAGCCTCCATTCTTTCTTGAGAGCGCACAGCTGCGAAGAAAGAGACAAAATGAAAGATTCCGAATGACTTCTTTTTCCGTGCGCTTTTCTACGTTTGGCGTAAGTACTGAATTCTGTAGCAGCCCATTTTCAAAGTTTGTTTCGAGCCCTCTTGTTGTTCGGAAACGTCGGGTCGAAAAAGAAAAATAGTAAAACAGACAAATCCGTAATTTAAGGTTGGAGAAGGTCCCCAGTGGATCCGAAATTTTAAAGCGGGCACCATTGGAAACAATATAGAGCAAATAGAGAGCAGATCCAGGCGTGCCGCATCGTTCGTGAAAAGTTTGCTAGTTCCGTAAATTGTCTTATCAAAGAGGGAGTCGTGGAAGGTGTATGATAGCGGGAGAGCGCAAGGGTGCAATATTTTGGTTACTTTTATTTTAGTTAAGCCCAATTTTAAATCGAAGGCGTAGCAATTGCGCATGCCGATGTCGGCCGCGTCTCGATGTTATGTAGATTGCGTCAGTTTTTGATAATATGCAAGAAACGAAGCAGAACTTTTTAAAGCGTCATGAAGCAAGAGAATGTGCTGCGTATTCGCTGAAATTTGCGTAAAAAATGAACGAAAGTTCTGTAATGATCAAGTACCGGTTCTCAAGTTCAGAGTTTTGCTCCGTTTCCTCAAACAAATGAAAAGTGTCTGCCCTGCTACATTTTGAGTGAGATGTTCTAAGGTAGCGTTCGGCTATATGCAAGGGGAGAGGTGCATCTATCTTTTTTTTTTCTTTACGTGAGTCATTGACACAATGCTGCTCACGGACCGGCCTCGCTAGCTCCGTCGGTAACGTGTTGGCTTGCTGGGTGCAAGATCGCGGGTTCGATCACAGCCGAGGACAGCATGAATGTAGGGAGGACAAACATTGCTTCCAGCACCGTGTGTCGCCATTATCTGGAGTCCTAGCCTGCGGCGCGTACAGCGTGTCGCCACACTAGGCTGACACACCTTGCGTGTAAATACACCCTTGTGCTCCTGCCAATGATGATAATAATAACAATAATAAAAAAAAACAGAAAAAGAAAACGTTTGTTGTACGTTTTATTGGAGACTAGCTGGTCGACATCGCTTTCACTGCTCCGTACGTCCATGTTCTATGACAAGTGGATAGCTCTGGATAATCTCACATACCTCGGCTCGGAGCTTCTTAATTTCGATGGTGAGTTCCTCGCACTGCTGAGTGTACTGCCATTTCGCTGTTTTCTCGCTTTCCACGATTTGCACCAGGTGCAAATGCTTCTGTTCTAGTTCTTCTTTCTGCAGTACCATTTTGCTGAAGCTGGAACAACAAGACAATGGCCTAGATATAGCTTGGATCGTTAAGTGTTCAACGTTTACACAGGGAGGGAAAAGCGACGGCGGTAACCGGGTCGCAGGTTTATATTCCAAGCTGCCATGCACCGTGGCAGCGAAACGAAGACATGACATATATGGCACTCAAGACCTGCATTAACTCATTCCACGCGCCGAAGGATTTTAATTTAACGGTGCGTTCCTGCAAAGCAGGGATGCAGTGCCCCGTGTGACAGGTCGGTATGTCATCACTGAATATTTTGCATAAGGATAAGTAGGTCAAAGAAACGTTTGTCTTATAGGAGAAGGAATGAATATGCTTCACGCCTACACGGCACGTGGAAGACGCTCTTCGCGATACACACACTCTATTGGGCCTTAGGCAGGGCGCTTCACAGATGTCAGAGCTTAATGCGGAAGCAAGCGTTTCTACCTCCCCAACCATGACAGTTTGAAGAATCAGTTCTGTTTTCCTGGACGCTCTGCCGTGCAATACGATTGCGTGCATGATGTAACGAAGCGCATCTATCAAACTCACACAACCAATTTAAAATACGCAAGGAAACACTGCCCGCACACATCAGTCATTTCTTCCGTACCGTTTCGACCGCTTCTGTTCGCAGAAGACGTAACTCCTTCTTCGCCAGTGCAACACTATATCACCACACTCGGGAACAAGGAGGGTACGAGATCGACTTTAATTAGCCTCCAAGACCTCCGACAGTGGACATCCTTCTGCTTCCTATCCCCTGGACGTCCACACGCTAGACGGACACGTGTGGCGGCTGCAACTGACAGCTTGCTGTCGCGAAGTTCTTTCACCGGAGTTCTCTCGCCCGCCCAGCGTAGTGTCCACACGATTGAATTTTGATACCTTCTTTGTACGTGCGCTGGGATGAAGACGGGTTTTCTTTTTCGGTTGAAAGTTAAGGTGTAGTTTGGGAACTGTCTTTGGTCGGCACGATTTATCAGGTGGAATTGTTTTGGAGCATGTTAGAATAGACTGTAGAATAATAGCAAGCAGTGAGTTGTTGCGTGCAGTCGATTGTGGAGACGGTAAGTTCAGAGATTTGTGATGTGGAGCACGTTTACGTACACGAGAGATAAGTACGGCTTTTCTCCCTTCCATGATTTCAAAATCGGAACTTGTTGATTTAAGAAACCTTACTACAGAGACGCCGCTCGTGTACAGCTATAATTTTGATCATTTCATATTCCATATTATTATGTCAGACATTACTGCTTTGAGTTGAACGTTTTTCCCTAATTCGAGCAGCAAGCATTAGATGTTACTTATCGTAGGTGTTGTTGGGGACGAGGCGACTAAACATAGAAGTACAACACAAACAGCCCTCGCAACGCCAAGTTGAATACTTCAAGGAGCGGGATGAAGTCAGGTGCGACCACGTGCAGATGCATCATGCATAATGTCAATGTGCATTCATGCGCTATCGGGGTGACGGATGTTCTCAGTCTTCATTACGCACATTTACGAAAATGTTTGTTTTGAGCGATGTTTATATTTTCCAACGTATGATATCTTACAGTGACAGCAGGTTTTCTTTCAAACGCGTCATGTCAGCATGTTGGCGAACTAACTACTACTACTGATGGTTTTGTACTTACGAGGTGCCCTGGTCGTTGAAAGAAAATTCCGGAAATAATCAAGTCGAACAGGCGTTTTTGTTGCAACTATCATCAGCGTTTTGGTGCTTATTTGTGGGTGTCAGACAATAGCAAATTGCCTCCATGTATCCGTCCCCATTTCTCAACGTGGAGATGCCATCATCACAGAGACAAAGACACTGGGTGGAGCCCCGGAGCGGCGCGTCAACGGAACCAGGGTGGGTGATTAATAGCCGCGTTGCACGAGATTATAAGAGCCCTCGACAACACTATCTCCGTGACTTCTGTTCTTTCTCCTGCCACTGCAGAGGTTGTACACGAACACCTAGAAAGCAACATAACTATGGCTAGCTCAAGAATGACAAACGCAAAACTTCCTTCATGTGTATAGTGCAATCGATGAGAATACGCGAAATGCTTCGAGCGCTCTTCAGCCGTACGTGTGCGTTTGTGATCCGCGTTTCCCTGCCAAACTTTTATGTAGAAAGCGTGTCTATTTGAGTGTGCGTGTGCATACGGCAGCTAAGGGAAAAGGACAGAACCGGAGTCGTAGTCCCGGAGGGAACGCGTGGATCGGTCCGGCCGCAAGTCCTTCGATTACTGCCTCAGCGGCAACAGCAACGCAACGGCAACACATCGGCGAGGTCGTTGCGTTAGGTAGGAATTGCCGCCACTGGAACGTCTCGGCACTCTTTTGTGCCCTTTCACTCTCTCACATTGGGGTTGAAGGAAAGAGGGGTCTCTGAAAATGCGCAATGAACAAAACAAAAAAAAGTGTTCCTTCACGAATTTTTTGCGGACGATGTACTGAACGGATTTTTGTTCTGAAAACGGCTACGATATCAGATATCCGAAAGGAGCAGATGTTCTCATTGGGACAACTTCGTAGCTTTTATAAATAAAAAGTTAATTAACGATTTTTAGGTAATTAGTCATTTGAGGGTCGAGGAACATATGGCCAAGAACGTCCGCCGGCCCAGAGATGATGGAAGTGAAAACATGATGTCTATAGCCCTTATAGTTTTTAAATAAAAAATTCGTATCGAAAAAAAATATACCCTGTATTAAGCACACACAGAAAAAATATTGAACGTCATAACCTAAACATAACAAGTACTTGGCAACTTTTCGAGTCGTGAAACATATGCTACCGCTTCTGAGAACTGCCGCAAACATTTTGGAATATTCTGAACCAAAGTTCGAATTTCGCGAACTTTTGCGAACTCGAAACTCGAAAGGTTCGCTACATCACTGGTCATGAGGCATATTGATTGGTCGTTTCACCTGCCTACATAGTGCCGGTGCAGTGAAAGCACGCTTTACAGGGGACCGCCACGGACGAAGAGACATGCTCTTTCTTTGTCTTCATTCCCTATATTCGTGGAACGCACCCTGCATTAACACGTTTCCCTTTTGCGCTGCCGTATTATACAACATGGATGCGTCGTTACGCGTAGCAATAGTGTCATTCATTTTATGCCCAACGTAAAACCCGCTCACCTGGCGGTGTCGATGGCCTGGACCCAGTTGTTGCATTCGGCTTCGGTTTCGGCTTTGAGCTCGTACTGCCGGGCCCCTTCCCGCCGGTAGCTGATCGTAAAGCTGTACTGTGGGAGATGAAACGTTAACATTGAGAGAAGTTTACGTACGTAATTTCTAACGGCTGATCGATAAAGAAACAAAAATCAAGAATGCACGAAACCTTATTTTTTCTTTCTAGTGAAAGAATATACGTAACAGAAGCAGCACCGCAAAATTCGTCCGGATTATAGCTGGTGACAATCGTAAAATCATCTCTAAATACCACCACACGTCTGATTTCTTTATTACCTGCACATGTTCTCAATTGGACACATAGAACTATAGACGATTCGCAGCAGAATATTGCTTGTTTGAATATTACAAATCGTACTGGTAAACACTGATGTGTTAACAAGCGCACATGTGATTTATAATTGAATAATTGCGCAGGATTCCCATTCCGTGTAATAGCATCAAAGTAGCTTTAATGTCGTTCATCAACAAGACTACTTAGAGCGCTGAGAATTAAAGTGAGACGACAATGGACAGCAGTGTACCGCGAGGCGAACATTCTCACGAAAAGCGCACGTAGCTACTATACAGGGTGTTTTTTACCCTTTACAGATAAGAAAAAAGAAAAAGGCTGTGACAGCAGCACTGACGCTATTTTTCGGGCAGGTTGAATTGGGGAAATAATCCCTAATTCATCAAGGAACAGTGATCTATGCACACGAGTTATCCGGAATGATTTGCTGTTTTTGATGGCGACGTTGCCGACGCGTAGCCGACACGTCTCTTATAAAAATGACTGTTGTTTTTCTCTTAGCATCGTATGCATTTTCTATGTACTCTATCGTCTTCGTATTCTTATTTACTTGCATACCATAGAGGTTCAATAAGGACACAATAATCGTGTTGCAACGCAGGCTTAATATAAAATCTATAGACCCTGTCGCAATAAAAGCTCTACAAGAAATCAGTGGCCAATTCGCAACATATTTTTTACGGGATGTTGATACAGGGCGTATAAATTTCTTATTGATTGCATGAAAGCTTCGTGTTGATTGTATATAGAGGTTCTCCAACCATTTGTTTGTAGATTTTCCACGATAAGGGCTCAATAATAAATCAGTGACCAATTCCCAAAAGACTTGCTGAGGAGGTCCATACAGCACTTATAAATTCTTTATTGGATTCGTCTTTATTTATCGTACAGCTATTGCTACAGCTATGGGCTACAGCTATTGCTACAGCTATGGGCGAATGTCAATAGACATTTTATACAGTAGCGATACATTTTTTTATACGGATCATAGCCAAATGTTATTTGTTTGTTTTTTTAATTTTGCGCCCAGTGTTACGCGCGTGGAATGTAATTTTTGCGCCAAACTTGAGAACTAACGCGTCTTTGGTGGGAACTTCGGCACAGCGTTTCCCGTATTTTTCCAAGTGCATTTGGGACGAAAATTGACGTTCTCAGATTGCACATCTGCTGTTTTCCGTACCTTTAAAAACCCGCGCCTGCAGCCCATAATTTTCGACACCGTTCATTCGCGCATCCTGCCCAGTACACTGACGTGAACACCGTCGTAACACCGGTCAAATTTTCTTCCTTCCTTCCTTCCTTTGCTCTTCTTGGTCTTTCCTCTTTATCTGACACGTCAAAGTCTCGCTCCTTCCTGAGACACGACCGCCTAGTCTTCCTCCATCATCCCCAATTTAGATAGTGCCATCTCTCCAAGTTAAGACTTGGCTCTATGCAACCATAAAGGTGCCTGTCCCTTCCGCTTTTGCCGCGAGGAATCTATACAAACCAGCCGCGCTCTTCCATGTGTATAACTATCGACCGTCATCTTGATCCCATGTACGTTGTTTCCGCGCAAAGCCGATTACAGAGCCCGTCGAGAGTATGTAGTGCAGCCTTTTACCAACTCCTTCTCCTGATTCCCCTGCGCACTTCCCCTTTTTCAGGTTCGGTTCTTTGTCTCGCTTGCCACGAAAGAACAGAGCTCTGTTATTGTTCCCACGACGTTCTTTTTTCGTCTTCTTGTTCTTACTTCGTCTTTGTCTCTGAAAGTTATAACGGCTTTGAACCATACCTAGTCCGCTCCGGTACGCATTATTTCGGCAGGATAGAATAGAGTTTTTTATAGCTTGCATAGGTTTTGTTATGCACGCTTTTATTTTTGTTCGCTTTTATTTTGCGTGGATTCCTGGTTCAGGAGATGTCTTGCTGTTAGCGGCTTTCAAACGTCGTCGCGGTCGGATACGTTTCTCTCTGACGTTGTTGTCGTTCTTGGGCTTAACGGCATCGGCTGGGGCAAACGGCTTGGGCATCGTAGTGTTGAAATAACTCGTGAGATGGTGCGAGAAAATATCATCTATATCACCTTCGTCTAATCGCACGGGAGCGAGAACATGGAGACACGGTAGACAGTTTGCAAGGATGTATTAAAGACACATTCTCGTGAAATATTTTATATGAAACGCCGGAGGAGCTTTCATGCTGCTAGCGTCGCCATCGCAACCTGCGCCGGCGGGGCTGCTAAATTTACGTCTCGGAAGTGACGTCACGATAGCCATCCATTGCGACTGGATGTCTTCGCGGTAAGAGCCAAATGATGGCAGCAGCTCCCCTTGAAGTCGGTCCAGGGCCCACACTCTTAAAAATTGACTTCACCGCATAGCACGCTTTTAGCCAACCATAATCTCAAATGATATCGTTATCTGCTCCGATTTGTTGAAAACGGGAGGCGTACGCCTTTTTTGTGACACTTATGCTGTTCATAATTGTCACAAGAAGAAAAAAAAGGGAGGGGGGCGGCGCACACCTCCAGTTTTCAACAAATCAGGGCAGATAACGATATCATTTGAGATTATGGTTGGCTAAAAGCGTGCTATGCGGTGAAGTCCATTTTTAAGCGTGCAGAACCCGTAAAAGTCGCATCATGTGAATATACCCTTACGGCGCATTCCATTGGCAGAGCTGGGTGACCAGCTCGTGGTCCAGCGTGGACCAGCGTGGATGAGTGGTTGGCGTGCTGACCATGTCACGTCGAGACTGGGAGGTACCCGGGTACGAATCCCGACACCGGCTGTGCTGTGTGGGGTATTTCCTGGGTTTTCCTCAGACGTTATCAGGCATATGTCGGCACGGTTCCCTCAGAAGTCGGGCCTGGACGCACATTCCCCCAGAGCGTTAGTCGTGACGTTGCCCACCTCTGTGAGGCCGACAACGGCGAGCTCTTTCATTAGCACCAGCGCAGAGTTGGGCGAATATGTTTCGCCCTGGGAAGGGGCAAAAACTGTTCTATTGGCGGAATCGGAGCACGCCTTGCATTGGCGCATTGGCGGAGCGGGGGCAAAAACTTTGCTCTAAGGAGCAATGGTTTTTGAGTAATTTCCTTGGGGCAAAGCAAATTTCAAAAGCTCGCGAAATGTTTTCTACTAACTTTATTAAAACATGCGTTCATTAAGAGCGCTCGATGCTGTGCGTGTCTTGTGTTTGTCCTCTTTTTAGCGCTTTTACGTTATGGAAGTTTTCTACTAAATATCACTGTAAGAGGAAAACGAGGAAAACAGGGAACAATTACGGTTTCTAGTCCCCTGTAGACCGAAATTACTAACTTGCTATTTTAGTCGCAATACTCTGGTATTTTGTCATAGGAAAATTTAATGAGACAGGTATGAGACAGGTATGGTCACATGTTCAGGGGCTGCAGGATGACGCAACGATTATGTACAACGGTTATTTACAACATGGTGATCGATGAAATGATATGATATAGTTCACGGCGGCGTGCCCTTGATCGTAACGCAGCCACCTCGGGCTGAAAGCGACGGATGGAAGCGCCATCGACGAAGAAACCTGTCATCTCCAATAGCGAACAGTTCCCGCTGCAACTCAGTAGTGAGCAGTATGCGCGCTCTCCGCACCAAACAAAAAATGGGCACATCTCGACGACGTTGCGCGACTGCCTTACAACGAGCCTCCCAAAGCACAACCGCGCCGCAAGCTGTGAGAAGTACACTAAGGCGGTGTGGGTGACGTTGGTTAAAGCGCACTGGGCATACTATGTTCGTGCTTCGTCGGACAAGGTTCCAAAAGACGCGAGCAATGCGGCAGGCAAACAACACGTGCATGTTTGTCTCACGTTCACTGCAGTAAGGGCACAAATCTGTCGCTGTTACGTGCCACGAGTACAGGCGGTCCCGTGTGGGTTGCACGCCCCACGCGAAAGACCACATGGTGTCCCGCAGAAATCCAGGGAGCCATGTAAACACCGTCCATGCTATGTTTGACGCCTGCTCAACACGCACTCGAAGGCTCTCGCTCGCTGACACGGAGTCCAGCAACAGCGCACCAGCCATCGAAGAGGGGGAAGCCGCAACGAGGCTGCCATCAGGAACAAGGGGCGAGAGCTGTTGGTAGTACGTATGAACCGCGGCGTGAAACCCCAATGGTGCTACCGCCCGTGAACCACTGACAGGGTTTGGCCCGAGGAGTTCCACCCAGTAGGTGAGCAGCACTTTCGCCGGCGAGTCTTCCTCAGCGTGCACAATTCGCAACGTGGTGCTGAGAGCGATGCCCCGATTCATAAGCCCGATATCTGGAAGGCTCATCCCGCCCTTAGAATTCGTAAATGCCAGCATGGTCCGTAGGACAGGGCCTCTCCGCTTTCTCCAGAACAATGACAAGAGGCAAGAGTGCACCCGAACGACGACTGCACGTGGGGCAATAGAAACGTGACTAAGATGCCACAAGCGTCCCGGTAAGACAGTACGTGCGAGGAACGATCGTTCACAGTACGACAGGTCAAATGCCTGTGTCGCATCACACTTCGTCTGGAGCTCCTCCAGCGCCCTGAACCAGTTATCGACCTTTGGGCCGCGGCAGTCGAACACAATGCCCAGTATTTTTAGTGACGCGCTGAACTGGAAAGGCAGTGATGAATACGGAGAAAAGCTCCCGAGTGGCATCAACTTGGTCTTGGCGAAGTTGAGCATCCCACCGGAAAGTGCAGCATAGGACTCGTAGACTCGAAGGACCTCAGACGCAGAGCTTGCATCCCGCAGAAGAACCGTGATGTCATCAGCGTACGCACTGACCTTCCATTCCCCGGATCTGGGAAGCGGAAAACCGCGAATGCACGGGTTGGTCTCAATGTTCCATAACAGGGGATCAATTGCCAAGGTGAACAGAGCTGGAGAGAGTGGGCAGCCTTGCCGTACGCCCCTGGAGACTGGGAACTCTCTAGACAACTGCTGCATCATGTACAGGCTGCTGCGATGATTGCGGTACAGCTTGGCGATGGCACTGATGAGCCATCCAGGGAACCCGTACTCTCTGAGGACAGCGAACATGTAACTATGCACCACACGGTCGAATGCTTTCTTCTGGTCAAGTGAAAGTAAGCAACCATCCGGTACACGTGGAGTGGCGTAGCTCAGTGCGTCTCTCAGCCCTGACAGCGCGGTGTACATCGTGCGGCCTGGCACTGAACAAGTCTGAGAATGGTGGATTACTGCCGGGAGAGCATTTTGGATTCTATTGGTCAATACGGAAGTCACTATCTTGTAATCGCTGTTCAGCAGCGTTATTGGCCTCCAGTGTTCGGGACTACCAAGGTCGCCGCTTGTCTTCGGGAGCAAGACTATATGTCCATAACCAAACGACTCCGGGAAGTCGGCACCTTCGAAAGCCCTTCGAACAACGTCGAAGAGGAACTCCCGAATGCAAGGCCAAAACGTAGCATAGAATTCGGAAGAAAGCCCATCAGGTCCTGGACTCTTGCCAACTGCCGCACATCGGACCGCCATGTCCAGCTCTTCCAAACGCAGAGGATGTTCTAAAGCGTCGTGGTCGATCCGGGGAAGGACCGGAAGGCCCTCGAAGAATGAGCTTCGCGAACTGCTGACAGACTCGTCAGTGTACAAGTTCCGAAAAAAGTTTTCAAAGCCGGCGAGCACCTCCCCGGGGTCTTCAGTCACACTGCCGTCTGGTCTTCGGAAACGAGGAAGCTCACGCTGTTCGGTGCGGCGCACGGAATCCAGGTACCGGACCACGCCAGGGCCAGCAAGCGCCTGAGACCTGAAGTAATTTTGTCGCGCCCGTCCAGAAGAATCTTGAAGCAGTAGACGGTAGCGGTGCTGCAGCGTCGCGAGATACTCCTCCATCATGGGTGTCAACGGCGCTCCTCTGCTCACAATACGTATTTTGGCAGCTAAACGCGCAAGCATGGCTGTTCGCGCCCGCGCTTTCCGGCGTCCCCACGTCTGAAAGAGGTCGCGCACCCAGACTTTGAACTTTTGAACTCATCCCACTCTGCTGGAGTTGGCGACCGACTTGCTAGGTACTCTGCGATTTTACCCTTGATCTCCGAAACAACATAGTCGTCATGGAGAAGCGAAGAGTCGAGACGCCAACGCACTGCTGCCGGGCTGCCGGGACGGACTGCTGCCGGGAAGAACCAGTGCTGCCGGGAAGCTGTGAAACATCTAGAATCAAGATCACAGCATGATGATCACTAACATGAGCGCCGAGCTGGGCAGTGCTGATTACGCTGCAGCCAGTAACGTACGGCTGAAGGTCCCCAGGTATGTAGAAACGGTCCAGACGGGACGCAGAGCCTGCACGTGACCACATTGCCACGAATGTATCCCCATGCACCATCGTCCAGGCGTCGCGCAGACGGTGCTCTTGCAGCAACCGACGGAGCTCACGCGCGTTCCAAGTTGGGCGTCCGCGCCCGGGGCCACGAACGTCACAGTCAGAATCCACCACACAGTTAAAGTCACCACACAGGACGGCACCACTAGGTGGTATGAAACTCGTACGGAGGTGATAAAAGAAGGTGTTGGTGTCACTTGTGCGGGATGGAGCATACACGGTGATGAACGATAGCTTCTTCCCCTGGATAATGAAGTCGAAGCGAAGGGCGCGACCTTCCGCATCATGCCTCGCAAAGCAATGAGATTCTAGGCTCGGGTTGAGAACCACAACGCCCACACCACTCCGATGTACAGTCCCGAAGCTGAAAAACGCGCGGACGTTGCACCTCGCAGTAAAGCCAAAGACGTCAGCATACCTTGTGAAGTGCGTTTCTTGCAAGAAAAGTAGATCGCAGCTCAGGCTGCGAGCGAACTGAATAACGGAGACCTGTTTGGCGGGCGACCGGAACCCTTGGACATTTAAGGACATGACGCGGAGAGCCATAACAGTGAGGATGAAAGAGCTGGATACACTCATCATGATTCGCCGTCAGACGCAGGCGGCATGTGGACGCTAGGCGGGGAGCCCGTACGTGACTTCGTCCGACCACACTTCTTACGCTTCGGCATGGGAGCAGCAGCCGCGTCCCCAGACGAAGACAAATGCTGATGTTTTGCGGCTCGAGGCTCAGAGGAGTTCTCATCGACGTCCGAACTCGCGATGGAGTAGAGGGACGTTGAAGAATCATCCATCCCGTCATCATCAAGCACTGGCCAGGCCTCTGGGCCCAACAGATTGCAGTTTTCTTCCGTGCCTGCTTCAGAGCCACTGAGCTGGGGAAGACCGCCAGCCGCAATTACTGGCACTGTGATGTCGGGCAGCTTGTGAGTGCATGACGTGTCCAAGCCCACAGAATCAGGTACCGACTTAGGAGAAACAGCATTGTCCGTCACCCCAGCCGCCGATGCCAAAGCCGGGAAGTCGGAAACGCTATCCACAAAAGTAGGGGTAGCTGTAGCAGCAGTATCGTGGGCATGATCTCCGGTATCAGGCACTGCCGGTTCCAAAACTGGGAAGCCAGCAACACTGTCCACAAGAGCACGGGCACGACCTCTATTATCGGGAGACGGGGTCTTGGGCCTTGAGTGTTCCCCTTTCGCTGCTGAGGAATAGGACCGACGCAGAACGCAGTCGACTGTGGCATGGCTCTCACCACATCGAAGACAGGGGGCTCGGCAGCCCACAGTTGGATGACCAAAGACTCCGCATCTCTCACAGCGTGATACCTTACAGTCGCCTCGGAAGTGGCCTTCCGGGCCACACCTACCGCACACTTTCTTTAACCCTTTGTAGTCTACCATAGCACGGTCCAACCCAACCAGAAGGAAGTTTGGGACCGGCTTCCTCATATCGAACTTGACTACTCGGATTCCGTTGCGTATAGTTGGGCGGTCTTTGTAGACCGGGAACGAAAGATCCTTCACTATTCCATACGGTGCAAGGGCCCGCACAAGTGCGTCATCCGACACGTATTCTGGTAACCTTTTGACTGTCAAATACGTGATCCTTGAGCTTGAAACTGGGTCAAGAGAGACTTCCTTGTCTTCATACACCACCTTTGCGGCTTCGAGAAGAGTATCACGGGCTCGCCTATTTTTGGCAAGAACTTGGAAAGACAGACCACCCTGGTGTTGAATGGAGTGTACATTGTCGTGACCTACCAGGTCACAGACGGCATCCATGACGCCATCTACGGAAGCCTCGTCGGGCACGGTGAAGTTGAAAGCATGGTCCTTTGGGGGCCTTACGGTGCTTAGCGCGCAGGACAGTGCGGCGGACATCGTGAAGAACCCTGGGGTGGACTACAAGAAGTCAAACCCCAGGCAAGCGAAGTTAGGCTTAGTATAGCAGCAGGAGCAGAATGAGCGAACGTCTGTACAGATCAACGTCGTCGTCGTCGTTTACTGGTATTTACTCCCCAAGCAAAGCAAATAGTCGCTAAACTCTGCATAAATCGGCGTCATTAGTTTCGAGGGGGGGGGGGGTAGCCAGTTTGACTTCGTCGAAACTCACATCCCCATTTTTTTCTTCATTCACATCACATTACATCACGCGGGGGGGGGGGGAGGATATGTTTAATGTTCGGAAAAAAGGAAAGAGAAAGGTAAGCCATACAAGGAGATTGCTACTCAAAAAAAGAAAAAGAAAACGACAAGAGAAAAAAAAATAAAAAACACACACACAGAAAACTATACAGAAATATAGGGGGCTAATGGCTGTGGACACGCATTTAGTCCTCCTTTTCAATTTTCAGTTTTATCTTTAGAGTGTAGGTTGGAGAAGAGAGTATCGGGAACGAAGGGAATAGAGCTTGAGAAGGAAAGCCTGGCGATAATGAATGTTACCAGACCTTTCCCTACAATCCGAAGTCGATGCATATAGGTCTGCACTGGTATTACGAAACGCTTCCGTTCAGTCACAACATAGTGTCGACTTCAATACCAATACCAATATACTGAGTCGCGTATAAGACGTCATAGTGCCTCGTTAGCTTGCGCTTTATTGAAGAGCATCCGCTTATTACTTGATCCACAGGCAATATCTGTTCGGAGGCAACTATAGGAGGCAGACAAATTGAATGTGGAGGAATGAGTGTTATGTTCCGAAATGAACACCATACTGGGGTGGGATTTGTTGTCTCTACATATGGAAACTTGCGACTTAAATATCTATACAGTACTTATCACACACTCTTAGAAATGAACTTCACCGCAAAGCACACTCCTAGCCAACCATGATCTCTAATGATACCGTTATCTGCCCTGATTTGTTTAAAGCGGGAAGCGTACACCTTTTTTTTGTGACAATTATGAACAGCATAAGCGTCACAGAAAAGGCGTACGCCTCCCGTTTTCAACAAATCAGGGCAGATAACGATATCATTTGAGATTATGGTTGGCTAGGAGCGTGCTATACGGTGAAGTTGATTTTTAAGTGTGCAGTCAAACTGCCCCTTAGATCGTTCCAAATATTTATTTCCACCTGCCATGCGTATCATCTAGGATAGATCACATGAAGAAAATTTCTGAATGTAGAACAAGGACCGAGGTATTTAAATATTCATTTTCCCCGTGGGCAATATCTCAGTGGTACCCCCTGTAAGCTCTGCACTGTACCATGGGATGGAGCTTTCTCGCTCCACTGGTGTGTGACGTCCTCAGGTCTGCCATCACACAGGGTCATACCATCAATTTGCAGTGGATCCCAGGTCACTGTCGCGCCCCAGGGAATGAAGATGCCGACCTAGTTGCAAGACCGGCTATGTGGCGCATGGTGTACCGACGCGTACGACGTAGTTTACCCAAGGACGAGAAAATGTCAATCTGTGCACTTACAAGACGTGTGCAGCGAACACTGGTGAACAAGTGTCCCTGCTACGTCATTCCTGCGCCAGGTGGACTCAGATCTCCGCTTTTATATGCCGTCAGCGGTTCCTCGACCCATCACATCGCTGATCTACAGGCTACGCCTCAACGTGCCATACAGCGGCCGACTATTGTTTAAGCTCGGCAGGGTTTGTTCCCGTTGTTCCGTGTTGCTTTTATGTTCAACGATTTCCCTAATACATGTTTTCGATATTTGGAAACATTGATAATTTATCGGTACGTGCAGCGGGATTAATATCCATATTTTATCGATTCGTGTATTGATATAAATGTGCATTCACACGATACCGATATTCGTTTACACGAATCTCGATAGCTACATAAAAATATTGATAAAATATCGTTATTTTATACAACTTTCTCGCGAATATTGTTATATAGCTAGCGCATATCGTTATTCTAATCCATATTTTTCATTGTCTTGTTTCAGCGATATTTATTGATATTCAAAGTTCTGGTGCTGTTGCAGTTCTGTGAGCGAATATAGCATGCTATGCAGACAATGATATCTATTGAACACGAGAAATTGATGATCTGAGGCTGGGGGAACACATAGAAAGAACAAATACATACAAAGCCTCAAAGTGCCTAAGAAATTAATGATGAAAGATGGCAGTCACTGAAAAGGTTAGCCAGCTGTAGGACTCGAACCCACATCATCTGGATTACCGGTCCAGGGCTCTACCAATTGAGCTAAGCTAACACACCTCCCCAGCGACTTCCAACGGCGCGTCATCTGATGGGACAGACCAACCACTGTCTCACTCATCCCCCTTTCACTCTTACATTTTTCTCACTCATACACACATTCATACGACGGGAACGACGCAAGCGGCATCTGTTGAACATGAGAAAGTGATGTTCTGGGGCTGGGGGGGGGGGGGGAACACATAGAAAGGACAAATACATACAAAGCCTCAAAATGCCTAAGAAATTAATGATGATTGGTAGAGCCCTGGACCGGTAATCCAGAAGATGTGGGTTCGAGTCCTACAGCCTGGCTAACCTTTTCAGTGACTTCCATCTTTCATCAATGATATCTATGTCACGCATTTAACTCGATATTTATTGACATTCAAAGTTCCGATACTGTTGCACCTCTAACAGCGAGTTATGCTGACACGTGCATTTACGCTACGTTCTACGCAGATTTGAATGGAGGTTCGCGCGAGAACCAAGTTTGTGCCGTTACGTTGTGCTTCCGGGACATAGTCGTGTGTATCTGAAACTGAGATGGTTCGGAGGAGAAGCATGTTCGTGACGTGACTGACTAACTGTCGGATGTGGACGATACATTCGTCCTCGGAAACGCTATTATATTTAACGAGGTATATTATGCACAAGTGGCCCTGGAACGATAAATACACGAATGGCACGGATAGCGCTTCCAGAAATGGCATGTCCGTCAAGTGTAGTAGGGCAAGGACGACAACTTTCGCATCGAACCTCATGAACAGCTTCAGAACACTATGCCATTCTATTCTTTCTATAGTGCATAGTCGATTTTAGCCCGCGAGAATGGACGGTGTGCACCGACTCAAAATCTGCGCTGCAAGCTATTGAGAACGCAGGCGTAGGGGCTCGTCCGCACATTTTGACGGATGTGTTCGTGACTTACCAGCATGTGTACGAAGCGCGACACAGACTGGTTCTCTAGTGGATTCCATCCCATTGTGGTGTCGTTGAGAATGAACAGGCTGACAGCGCCGCAGAAGCAACTCTCTCATCTAGGAGACGAACGAGTAATGCACTGCTGAGAGGAGACCGTCATACAACTCTTCGACGTCTAGTAGCACCCCTGGCTTCCCGCCAATGGACAACTGACATTTCCAAGAGTTGATCAACGCTCGCTTTCTGGACGCTACGAAACGCCCCTCGTCACGACTCTACATTAATGCATCGGATGCGACTGAATGTGGCTTTTACAGCTCAGCGGCGTTACCGCTTGCGACGAGTTGACTCTCCAAGATGCCGTCACTGCGGTGCTCTAGGAGGTCTGGAGCACATTCTTCTCCATTACCCGCACTATCAACCTTTCAGAACCACACTTTCAGTGTCTCTAAATCAGTTGGACTCTCGCCCTCTCACTATCTCGAAATTGCTGGGTCCATGACCAAATCCAGCCCACCAACGCTCTGCTATAAGAGCACTTCTAAACTTTTTCGACACCGTAGAACTTCGGTCCGCACTGAGAGACGTTACATAATTTCATTTCACCACATTACCGCCAGCAATAGGGTAGAGCATCGCCCATGGCGATGAAACTCCCCAACCATCATAGTTAAAATAAAATTGTTGTTGTTGTTGTTATAAACTTTGCCGTTACCATACTTGTGTGTGTCAATAGGGAGACTCTTTTTGACTCCGACTCGTTATCACCACGAGCCAATCAGAGCGCAACGGGTTGAAGGATACAGACGTACGACTACGGTAGCTAAAGCGGGTTCCTTTTACCGACTCCTTAATCAAATGTAATGCCGCCTCGAGTGTAGAGGCTTTGCAGGAAAGCTTCTTCTATGTAAAAATACGAAGCGATTTTTTCGCTTCTTTCCTGATCGTTTCAAGATCTTTTCACTGTCTTTTTTAGAATATCAAGCAGCTGTTTCGATTATATCGAACTCATGCTGCAATTAAAGGTGCTTGCTCGTTTATATTCAATTAAGACTACAGGATTATGTTATGCATTAATTGCTCCGTCTGTCCACGAACCGATGAGATCGATACTACTGGCTTCATGTATAGAAGCAAAATCGTTAGCGAAACTCTAGTTAGATGGAAAGCAAGCTTCTGCCACGGTCTTTTGTTAAGAAGGTAGAAAAAAAGCAATTTCCCGTTAACCAAATAGAAACATCTGAAAGCTCTCGACCAAATACTTTGGCGCGGTGGGAGGAATATAACTTGGGTGCTTCTCCTGCCTACACTGTTTCAGTGCAGTGAAAGCACACCCTACAGGAGACCGCAAACGAACACACGGACACAGGCTTTGTCTGATTTCACTCCGTATGCATACTACATTAAATACATAAACAGTAGGCATGACAGTCACACATGATATAACAAGCAGAGTATCAGTAACCAGATCAAGCTGTATTGAATATCATCCATGTTCCAACAGCAGAGTCTCCGTATGAAGTCACTGTCGTAGAGTAATCCTGTTTGGTTGGTTGGTTGGCATAAAAAACAAAAATATTGAGACGTTGCTGGAGATGGAGTAATCCTAATGCAGCTTCTTCTGATAGCTAGTTCAGGTAAACGTGACCGACAATTTTTTATCTAGAATAGAATAGAACAGAAGTAGAAATAAAAAAATGGGAACGTAGGACGCACTGGTGAGACCAGCTGTTCCATGATGCTTGATGTGTGAAAGCAATGAAAGACATAACTTTTACCTACGCAACAACGATATAATTCCTTTATGCCATTATAATTATAACAGCGAACGTTTTCTTGCCCCAGCAACTTGCAACCAACCTAAGCGTGTGCGTAGCGATTCAATTATACATTCTTGCGCGTGCTACACAGCAACGAGTGACGTCACAAGACATCGATCTTTAAATTGGCCACTGGTTGGCTGTCGCTATGCCGTGCGCCCAAGTGCTACAAATCGCGACGAAACTTTACGGAACACCAGCGGAACACCAGAGAATGGGAGTGCACGGAACACACTTACTGAGAGGTGCACGGAATACCCAGTCACCTGCCTGTAACTCTATATCTACTCCCGTTTGCTGCAAGGTATCGCTTCGATGACGATATGCATCACTCCGGTGTTCCGTAGGCTTTTGTCAGGACCTGTACAAAACTATTGGCGTCCTGGGTAGATTTCGGACTCGCATCATCCTCGTCGATTAATAGCTTATCAATATCGACCATGAGCTGAACTTTTTACTTATACCTAACGTACGTGACCAATGTAAACGGTTTTAACGTGCCGTCGCGTGACGTTTGGAGCATTCCAACCAACAAATAAAAAAATAAAGGATTGGCAGCATCATTTTGCATTGCGCCAAACGACGTTTCAAGGCGGCAGTTTTATTTGGCGATATACAGGGTGTTTCTTTTATCTGCAACAAATTTTAATAAAAATAGGAGTTGCCTTAGGAGGCTCTTACTTTGTCATTGGATTACTCGACAGGGCTGCTACTAGGAAACCATATTTGTTCTCAATTAGGGGACTAATTAACAGATATATTTTCATCAACTTTTTAATTATTGACTTTAGGGGGCATATTGCAATTGCGATATTAAAGCCTGATGTGCGCATGATGTGCTCGAGGCACTGATGAAGCACAAAAGTAATCGCAGCGCGCGCTGCGGACCTAAGTATTTGACCACTGTCGTCTACTGTAAACCGCAAGTGGTCGACAAAAGAGCGCCAGGGATGTTGATATCTCCGCCCTCACTCAAGGTCACAGGAACGTCATACGCGATGTAGGGAACCCTTATCGACGTATGTTTCACTATCTTTGGTTTGTATTTCTTTTTTTTTCTTTTCTTCCTTCATGTGTTCTGAGTCGCTCGCCGTATCACTCCTTCCTTTTCTTTTTCGTTTCCCCCCTTTTTTCTTTCCTACTTTTTTGTTTCCCCCTTTTCCTGTTTCATTTCCCTTTCCTTCCTTGTCTCCCCATCTTTTTGGAATAGCAAGCGGGCTCTCTGCCTGGCTAACCTTTCCTTTCTTTTTTTCATAATAAACATATACCCCTCCTCCTCTCATTCTCACACGGCTCTCACCCTTCCCCGATACGATATGCGCTGATACGTAGCGGTGATGAACAAAGCTCCTTACAGGCAAAAAAAAAAAAAAAAAAAAAAATGAAACAAGAAAACAAAGATCGTGAAACATACCACGAAAAGGGTTTCCCTGGATTGCGTGTGACGTCTTTCTGTGACGTAATGTGAGGGCGGAGATATCGACCTCACTGTCGCTCTTTTGCAGACTACTTGCGGTACGTGCCAGACAACGGAAGTAAAATACTTAGGTCTGTAGCACGCGCGCTGTGATTACTTTTGTGCATCATAAGTGCTTCGAGCGCATCATGTGGAGGTCAGGCTTTAATATCGCAATTGCAATGTGCTCCCTAAAGTCCATAATTAAAAAGTTTATCAAAATATTTTCGTTAATTAGTCCCTTCATTGAGAAAAAATACGGTTTCCTAGTAGCAGCCCCGTCGACTAATCCAATGAGAAAAAGTAAAAGCGTCCTGAGGCAACTCCCCTTTTATGAAAACTCGTTGCAGCTAAAAAGAAACACCCTGTATAGCTCATGCGGTGGATATAATTACAATGGTCGCAGTTTCAGCGATGACGTGGTGCTGGCACCGTCACGTGGTGTCACGTAGCCCTAACGTTAGCAACGGACGGAGCTACACGGTTTTGAGCTATCCGATTTCAGATAGTGACGATAACGCTCACCGTACGGAATTTCATGCTTCGGGCCCCATAGCGCGATCAAAGACCGCCGCCATGGAATAATAATTATATCAAACTCCAAATGTATATTTTTTTACAAGCACTGCAATCCCCCCCCCCCCCCCCCCAGCACTGCACAACACTGACGCGCCACTTCTCCCTTAATCCCACCTTTCCGAACCCGCGTCATCTCATGTATATCTTCCCCTTCCACGTATCTGCATCAACGACCCGTTCCATACTCGGATCTTCGTCGGTGACAACGACGTTTCGTTAATAACGCTTCACTACCTTCGACGTAATTAGCACGCTCATCCGTTAGAAGAACTGATGTAGCCACCACACGAAATCTCGCTACCGTTTCAATAGGCGCTCTCTCTCTCTCTCTCTCCTTTTTCCCCCCTGTTCGCCTTTTGGGCGTGCATATTTTTCGGCGGTCGAAGCAGAGTTGGAAAAGGGGCTGGAGGTATGGTGGGTCGAGATACGGAGATGTCAGGGCGTTCCTAGCGCTAATTTGCGCGAGCGAGCACTTGTTTGGCGTACCATCTCATTAGCTAGGCCTTACCCGCAATTACGCGGTGCTCTGCGCATACGCTACATGAAGGCTACATTGTTTTCACTGTAGACGGATAAAGCGACAAGTCGAGCAGAGAGAAAAGAGAAGGAAAACGCGGGCTTCGTTTGATAGGTCGATCGTATCTATAATAACTTGGCGTGACAAGTGAGGGATGATGATGATGATGATGATGATGGTAGGAGAAAAAAAATGGAGATGTGAGCCCGCTCGCCGCCGGAAAAGCTACTCCAGATCTAGTAGAGAAAAAAGAAGAGAATAAAAAAAAAACGTCTGAAAAGACGAGAGCTCTGCTATGCTCTTAACGAAGGTAATTATGAGTGAGCGCCGTGCTCCCCGACGATGAATCGCAGGCCATTCGCCCAGCACTTTCACGACGTCAAAGGGTCGGCCATCAAGACGGTCCAGGGACCTCTGAAGTTGCGAACGGGCAGTGTGAAACCGCGCATATTCGATAAGAATATGTTCCGAATCTTCACGAACACCACATGCTGAACACAATTACGAAGGTTGAGAGCCTATATTGAACAGAAATGCGTTGGTCAATGGGACATTGAGTCGAAGGCTGCGAAGCAAAGTTTACGAGTGGCCAAAGGGAAACGACCCATATGATTTGTTGCAGTAATTTGATAACATCGTCCACAGTTTGGCCCCCGGCTAAAATTCGAGTAGTCACGAAGAGGCAAAAGCTCATGAAACGCCGCGACTTGTACTCCTGTCAGACGGGCAGTCTTCAATGATGATTGAAACAATGGCCATTGAAAATGGGCGCAACGCCACCAAGCGTGTAACGTGTCAACTTCCCAAAGAGCATTGAATCCAATCCTTCCTGACTGGTTGACAGGCTGACGCTTGGTGGCGCTACGCGTTTGTTCAATATAGGGTGCTTGAATACTAGCTCCCTCTGTGTAGGCTGGAGTCACCCTTTGTGGAAACGAATGCCGCAAAGCCGCTTTGTTGACGCCCACGCTTACCATGCATGAATGCTGTGTACCGAATTCATCCACCCTCCCCTGCTATGTATTTACTCAACTTCAAAGGGTAGTCTGTCGCTAACTTTACAGCTACACTTTTCTGAACGAGCGGACTACGCAGTTGTCTTCGCCCTATGCAGAGGGAGCTAGTATCGAAACACCTTAGTTCAATGGCAATTGGTTTCAATGAATGATCATTGAAGACTGCCCGCCTGACAGTCTTAATCATCATTGAACCAAGTGCAACGTGCGCAGCGCCACCAAGAGTAACGTGTGAGACTCTCTAATGAAGGATTGAGGCATACACTGGCTTAACATAACATAAGGACACGTTTACTGTGACGTTTCAACGCCCATGCGGGCACCATCATCAGACGAAGAACAAACGGTAAGCAATCCGAGACTTCTTGGTCCGATTCCAGTTTGCTATGGCGAGGGGAAAGAAGGATTTTTTAAAATAATTTGTGCGGAACCTATACTGCTTATAGAATGCCTGGAATGATTCAGTCGAGGGCTGGCCCGTTCCGATGAATGGATGAAGTTTCCTGTGTGAAGGCAGCTTTTGTTATTGATGATCAGCCAAAATAATTTAAAGGAGCTATAAACTCTACCAAGCTAGCCCGACGACTGTGTCGGCTCCAAACGGCGATCTTAACTTGTTTGCTGTGACACCTTTTGTACTGATGACCATGGTCATGATTTAGTTGTTGTTGTTGTTGTTGTTTTGTACTGATGAATCCTATAGGTCAGTATCTTCACCACATATAGCACGCTCCTAGGCAACCATCATCCCGAATGACAGCGTTCTCGCCCATGGTGCTGGTGGTGGTGGTGACGAAAAACCGGCTTGCCGTTGTTGGCCTCACGTATGTGGGCTGCGTCACCACTGTAGCCAGGATGAGATGAGATGGTGTGATAACAGATGAACGAATGATTTGTTTATAACATCAGGCGGAGGCCATTATGTACCATTATGTACTGCTACAAAATGGGCTCCTCCTCCTCCTGTTTTCAACAAATCAGGGACGAGAACGTTGTCATTCAGCATGATGGCTGGCTAGGAGCGTGCTATGTGGTGATGTTCATTTTTAAGAGTGTAGAGCAGGACGTTATGTGTACCTCCGCGTTGGCGTTTGATTGGGTGCCACAATTCTTCAAATGACGTAACAGTGGATAGAGGTATCTGGATGACGGTACGTCTACTCGCCCGTATCCGAAAAAAAAATGCGTTTCTGTATTAACGCTGCACATCTAATGAAGGAGAAATATTGAACAATACATTGGGTAAATAGAATTACGAAGCGTAGAACAACAATATTACACCTATTACACCCGTAAATAAATACCTGCAGATAGGAGTTCTTACCTCCTTTAAGTCACTGCACCCTATTTCTAAGGCTAAGCTGAGGAAGGCCACTTTGCAAGAGAAGTTCTGATGGAGACTCGTACCGAGAATATTTGTTGTGGACGAAACGTAGATGATAGAAGGTCGAAAAAAAAGTGGTCGGGAAAAAAGAGGCGGAATCTTTTTTTTTCTTTTTGTCGCTTATCAACGTATGGTGGAATGTCACCCGCCTTGTTATTTGCGCGTCTTGTGCTGCACGCCGGTCCGGCGATAAATTGTTCTAGCTTCATGGGGGTAGAGCATGTCCTCCTCTTCGCGCATCTTTGCGACTAATTTGGTGCGCCGTTGAATACCCGAAACTTTGAAGCCTCAATTTCGGGACTTTTTTTGGGGCAGTTCCATTTGCAATATCGAGCGGATTTCTTGGTGGATCTGACTAAGTTCGCTAGGGGCGCTCTAATTCTGTTAAAAAAACGGTAGGTTGACTTGGGAAATTTTGGAGTTCAATTACAGAAATTCAATTTCTTTTAATTAAAATAAAATGAAAATATTTTTGCAAGGTGGCAAATTTAGTTGCCACACAAATGCCGTTTACCCCGTATTTTTCCGTCGCCCCATTTTTTTTATAAAGTCCGAATGACACGTTTTGTGAAACACCCGGAGCGAAGCTGGCGGAGGCTATCTGCCTGAGCGAGCTGTACAGGAGACTCTTTAGTCTACATTCATTTACTCCTCTAGGTTGTAGAAAGGGAGCCGTAGCAAAAACTCATGCATAGAGTTCAGACCCGCCTCGTGGACTGAGTTCAAAAGCTGTGAGAGGGTCAAGCCCGGTTCGGGGGGCATCCCGGACCGCTGGGCAACGGGCCAGCATGCCCCATGTCACCCTTTTAATTGCATATTGCAGGAAAGATATCGACCATCGTGGAGGACAGTACCAGTCGCTCAGTGCAACATGGGTCCTGCAGGCACCTGTGGTGCAGGTCAAAGCGCTTGGCCACCACTCGAAGATGTCTGCCACACTACTTGTCCTTCCATGATAGTGATAATCTGGGCTTTTTGGTGGCGATCCATGATTAAAAGTGGTAAAAACTTATACAGTGCAGTAGTAAAAACAGAAGAATACGAAGGGGACGAACACCCAGAGCTGTGTGCGGTGTTCGTCCCCTTCGTTTTCTTCTGTTTTTATGTTGATGTTCATGAAGAAAAAATACTAGAAATACGTACAAGAAAAATACTAGAAAAATACTGTTTTTAGTACTGCACTGTAAAGGTTTTTACCGCTTTTAATCATGACTCGTCCTTCGTTCGCTCAGTCTGGATAAGCTTCATTGCACTGAGGGGAAAACAGACATCTAGCACACATATATACATTCTGGCTCCACTTGCTCTTGGTAGTCCCAGACACGTCGATCGAAATACGTCGGCAATTTGTGGCGTTTTTGGCCTTCCTGGCCTGTACTTTTTTCTGGAGGGGGGCGGGGGTACTTGCAAGATTTTTGGGGTTTTTGGGGGTGCGGGGGGGGCGCTGGGAAAATCCCTGCTTGTCGTGGAATTACCCACATGTAATCGGTAGGATCTTGCTGTAATTGCAGTGAACCGGCTTACGTACCGACCTTCGTTACTAGTTAGATTAGCACGTTATACTCCACGAGCAGCAAAAGGTAAACTGGTATTCAGCCAGTACATGCCCAGAGGTGCTTTAATATGATGTTGATATTAGAGAAAAAAATTTAAAGAGAATACTGAGAGAGGTGCTTTGGTTTAGTTCGATGGCAACAGAACGTAAGTTTTGCGAAACGAATCTTCCGCAAAACGCACGTGAACCCTCACCTCAACCGTACCTCACCTTGAACCCTTCAACTCTCTTCTCCCCCCACCCCCTTTTTTTGTGGCTATTGTCGTGACGACGCCCACTCGTGTGCGGCCAACAACGGCAAGCTATTTCGGCACCCCCTCCCCCTACTCACGTGACTGCATTGCACAGGGTTTAACGGGTTTCCTAGCGCTACTGGCGAGAAAATTAAAAACTGATTTTCTCGGTAATTACAAGTTATCCTCACACCAAAACTCAGAAGGCGGAACAAGTATGTGTTACAAACAAGCCATGCTATTTGGAATGGAGTCTACAATAAAATATAAATAGAAGTACATTTTAACCCATAATACCCTGTCCTTTTAAATGTACTGCCAGTGATGAGGACTTTGCCCATAGAAGAACAGTACCTGTTCGAAATATCGGCATCTCCCGAGGGCTTTGTTGCAGTCTCCTTTCACCGAATAGCTGGTGCTTTCACTTTTCAATATCCTTCAAGAGTGTCTCAAGTACTGCGTCCCCATTCACCATCATCCTTATATTTGTTGTTGTTGTTGTTATTAAGTACTGCGAGCATCATCCAGCTTTGAAGGCGTCGTTGGACTGCCACGATTCCAAGTCTTTCAACATAAAAAAGTGCAATTGGTTTGGTTTGGTTGGGCTGGGTTGGATTTGGGCTGTGCATCACCAACTGCCTGCCATGAATGCAGACGTGCATCTAATCTCACTGATATCTTGTGACCTTATTTCCATCACTGCTTTTGCGCAGCAACTGACCATAAGTTGTCATAAGTTGCGTGTTGGCGTCGGATATCAACAGATGGGTCTCCCCCCCCCCCCCCCCCACCTTCCCTCATCCGATTATGTCGTCAGAACTCCTCCTTTCAATTTTTAAGGCATTGACAGTTGTTTGTTCTTGAGTCTAGATTACCGTGTCGAAGTGTGCTGTTCAAGTTGTTTTTCTTTTTTTCTTGTTGTTGTTTTTCTTTTTGTTGTCGGTGCCGCAGCATATCTTTCTAGACTAGCAGTTCTGGGGTAGGCATTATTGACGGCGTCGGGACTCACGACTCCGCAGTTTTCCCTTTAAACTAAACTGACGAGAACAGTGTTTTGACCGTACATAGCCGGCAGCAATGGGGATGTGTGTCACCCGTGGCGAAGAAACTCCACAATCATCGCCATTAAATTAAAGTTGTTCTTTGCTTGATATATCACGAGTGCTGAGAGCGAGCAGTAAAGAAGGTAGAAGATCTGTCTTGTTTGCGCGACAGTATCATGTGATACGAAGCGCAGAACTTGTGACAACAGACAGAAGAACAGGGTGTGGGATATGTTTATTAAGAAAAAGATAGGAAAGGTCAGCCAGACGGAGGCCGGCTTGCTATTCCAAAAAGAAGAAAAGGAAAGGAAAAGAAAAAGAAAAACAGAACATGCAGGTGCTTATGCGTATATTGCTGTTCTTTGCCTACTGTCATAAATTCTGAATCTCGTGAATCTCTGAGTGCAGTCATTTTCAATCTCACCCTAAAGGCCACCATTGCACAAGGCCGTTGTGCACAACGAAACTAATACCCTAGCCACAATGCAAACTTAGTACATTAAACGGAATTACATTTACTTCATCTCCTAACCATCATCTCTAATGACATCGTCCTCTCCCCCGATTTGATGAAAACAGGGGGCGTACGCCTTTTTTTTTTTGTGAGAACTATGCACAACATAATTGCGACAGAAAAGGCGTACGCCACCTGTTTTCAACATACCAGGGGAGAGGACGATGTCATTCGAGATGATGGTTGGCTAGGAGGTGAAGTAAATGCCATTACGTTTAATCCATTAAGCTTGCCGTGTGGCTAGAGTTATAAACCGACGCATACAGAAGTAGAATTTTGCTGTGAAACACGTCTGTCGTGTTCACATTTTGCTGCGTTCTGCAGCGTTTGCTGAGGCAGCAACCATCGAACAACTTATCGCACAGGTGCAGGAGGTTATAAGGCCGTGCAGAAGTGACAGCTTAATGGAAGTTTACTTTCATGGTTCCCCCGAGCGCAGGGCCAGGCAATGGTTCCTGTTTTATTTGCATTGCGAGGACCAGGAGTTGGAAAAAGCTCGGTCTCTTGGTCCGTATGGTAGTATAAATAAGGGAATTAGTCACTTTACTGCGTTCTCTCATGTAGAGAAGTTCCTTTCTGCTGAACTGTTTAAGTGTGCTATTTGCGCAACTGATTGCGCTTCCTGTCCATGTGGTGGCGACGGTATGTGTATTTGGGTCTTCGTCGTTAGGTGGATCTTTTCCTATTCCGATTTCTGAGTCGAAGCCGACAACTGAGTCGTTCTGTCGCTGACTGCGGCGGTCGTAATTCTATACAATGTCTTACATTGTAACTCCTGTAAAGTTTGCTTTTCAACAATAGCCAGCCTTCATGAGGGGAAGCCATTGTCTAAACAAATGTAGGAGTAGTGTTAGAAGAGCCGGAAGAAAGACGAGCAGAATCAGACCTTCATCTACATGTACCTGCTGGTACATGTACATCATACCTGCATTTGTTGGTATATTACTTGGTCTGTTTGTCCCGTGTTTTTATTTAGCGCTGCCAACGCTTCCGTGGTCATTGCCTACAATCAGCGTTGTTATAACGCACTAATATTGTTCTTTGCAACGCTCCCCTCCCTCTGTCATATATGTGCGCTGTGACAAAACAATGTTGTACTACAGCTTATGTTCGAAATATCGAGATGAAACCATCGTATCATATATCGCTCGAGTTCTCTCGATGCAGGTAATATCCTCTGTTATGAACCAACGTCTACTCGCAACGTTGGCTATGAACATATAACTGGCGGTAACGTTGTTCAGGGTCTATGGATACCCCCAGACTCAAGGAAATGTTAGCATGAAATAGCTTACGCTTAGCTTGCTTGCTTGCATTCCGGTATGTCCTACGCGCCACGGAATAGAATGTCTCAGTTAACTGTATAGCGTTTGGAGAAAGTTTGAATTCGTTGTTAAAATTGAGTTCTGTTCAGAATATATTTAATGCATTATGCACATACAAGCATCTGCGTGTACACATGTGTATTGAGGTCTATTCGTACATTTCTGCACCAAGCTCACATTTTGTCCCATATCGCTCGGTGTTTTGAAGCAGCCTTACCAATACTAGAATGCATAATCAAAGGCCATTTGTCAAAAATGCTTAGGTAGTTCTTAAATCGATATATCTTGTTACGTTCAAAGGCAATAAGAGTCCCTTATTAACAGTAAAAGATCCAGAAAGTTAGCAACTACTGTCTTTATACTGTGCTGCAAGTACATAATAGCAAACGATTACTGTACTATAATATTAAGACATGTAATGTACTCAACATTTGAAGACATGGTATACGTCATTTTTGAGGCACTATAAGAACAGAACTTCACAGCATAACATGCTCTGCTCCAACCATTGCGCCGAATGATACCGTTATTGATTGTGCTTTGAGGAGAGAGCGGTGCATAAGCCTTCTTGTGGGGATTACGGCAAGCTAGCATCGTAGCAGTAGCCAGCTGTAGCAAGCCATTTACATGTCACAAGTCGGCATCGTCACCACCACTTTGCCTTGTCGCGGCGAACACGTAGCCCACTTACCGCAAAAAGGCGTATGGCAACCACAACCACACACACACACACAAAAAAAGGAAAAGAAGACCAGGAAAGAGGACAATATTATTTCGTACGGCTATCGGATTTGATTGGAGGCAAACATAATACGCAGATCGTGGCTCCACGAGTGTGGATCCAGGTACCTCAGCTCACGTTTATCACTAACGGGTGATTTGTATAGCACACACCTCCAATGATTGCTAGGGTTAATGATTATGTTACGACACAACAACAACAATAAATGAATGAAAGAAAACTGATGATGATCAAATAACCGAAAATTCAGCTCCATCTGAGTCCTCGGCTAAACACTAGGGTGGATTAATCCCACACGCATCTGCACCACGTGTGCGCGGATGTGCTGTCTCCGCTCACTTTGCAATTACCTTGCAGAGGTATTAAGGGTCTTCCATTGTCGTCACTAAATCGCCTCAGGAAATTGAAGACGTTGAACGGACATTTTGATATTGTAATGTGTTGACGCACTGGAAGAGCCGACGACGAGGGTTCGGAGCCTATCCGGGGAGCTCGTATCGAACGCGATCCGCGCTTGCTATTCCGGTTGCACTCCGCGCTTCCAGGTAATCGATTTCTGGAGAGCAAGCAAGTAACAGCACCCTCTTTCAGAGCCGCTCAATCAGCCCTCTGTGGCCAGATGCATCTCTAGCCCTTTTTAAGTTGTATTGATTAGCGACCATGTGGTCGTTAGTTCCTATTAAGGGAAGTCAATTTTAGGGCACATTGGTGAGCTCCGCGTATGCGTTATCGATGTAAAGTTTGTGCTTCTCAGAAACTTCGGGATATCTGCGTAAATTACATTTGCGCGCTCTAAACCTTTGTTTATGGTCCTCGGAACCGGAGGATTATCTCCAAATGACAGTGACGGGAACACTGTCGCCTACTCCAGAAACCCGTGAGAGGCGCCAAGTGACTGGTTACCCCATCTTCCTTTCTACACTCGTAGGTCGTGCTGAAGACTGGGAGGTGCTCCATTCAAATTCTACCACCGGCTGTGCTGTTTGAGACTTTCGCTGGGTTTTCGGGTAGACATTCCAGACGAATGACAGCACAGTTTCTCCTGAGGTCGGCCCAGGACGCATGCTAACCACTTCTTCCGTACTCCTTCCTGCTGTCCTCTTTCCATCTGCCCACATCTCTACACCGCTCATAGCCATAGTTGCTTCGCAGCGCTAACACGAAATCACAAAAAAAAATCTACGCTCTTAGAAAAGAATTTTACCGCATACAGCGCTGAAGGCCAATGATTGCACAGAATGACATCCTTATCCCCCCCCCCCCCCCCGATTTGCAGAAAGCGAAGGGCTCGAGCCTTTTTTGTGTGCGGCGCACGTTTTGTGCGCACGTGTCTTCCCGTACACTGCTAATCGTGGGGAATACCCTGTGACACAGCCACAAGACATTCTGCGGCAGACGACAGGAAGCGACGCAGACGGTGTCATCTGCTAAGTTTCGTCTGCTAAGTGTCATCTGGTAAGTGTTGGCTGCTAAGTGCGCAGTACGCCATTTCCGATATTCCGGCACCGTGTGAATGCTGAACATTACACGGGACGCAACTTCGGCTCTGTGAACAGTGATTTCGCTTTTAAATGCGATGGCATTTCCTTAACGCACTTTTGGGCGTCGGAAGTGTGAAGTGAAGTGAATGAAAAAAGAAAAAAATTGAGAAAATTGGCACCACCAACGCGTCGGAAGTGTAGCGTCATTGTAGAGGGACACTTTCACTCTTGCGATGCGTTATCTCCCCCTTCGTTTGTTTCTTTATTGGCCTCGGCTGATAACAAACACTTCGGCGGGCGGGGATTTAGGAGATTGGAAGGACTCTTCATGATAGCGGTTCCTAAAACACGATAAGCCCTTATTTCTTTGAAGCGGCTGGCACCATCTTAAGGATTTTTGTTTTGACAGCTAACTTTATTTTATCGTTTTCGTATACTGCTTGGCGACCTGCTGAAACTCCCTGACTGCGTGACTTCGCTGTGTCATCAATATCGCCCGACACCACGGAGTTACAGTGCAAACGACGTGACAACGGCAAATGTGGATGTGCAAGACGGCATCGTTATTCGTTCGATGGGGACTCTCAAAATCACCGAAAACGATGGAGTAGGTCGTATCGTCCGTCTATGGCTCCGGTGTGTTGGCGTCGTAACGGGTCGCACCGCTAAAATCAAGGCCGCCTCGCTACGTGCCATCAACCCTTGTCTCAGTACGGACGGGGTTCCCATCAACCTGAGGACGGTCACCATCGTAATGTAAAAAAAAAGAAGAAAAATTAAAAATAAAAAGAACGCCTGCAACCGTATTCACTTCCCTCCCGTCTAGGCCAACACCATGACCATTCATAAACTGCAAGGTGCTATCTACAACAAGGTAGTGCACACCTATAGCAAGTCACAACTGCAACACCTCGTCTAAGTTGCTTTGTCACAAGTGTCTAGCATTGATGTCCTGTACATCATTAATGTTTACGGAGACTTCATGTTCTATCACGCCTTGCGCAACGCAGACAAGCATCTACACGACGAGTTTCGAAGACTGGAGCGCCAGAGGCTCGATACCGTCACGCGATGCGCAGAGAAGAAGTTCCTCGAGTCGGTCGAAGATGCCGAAAACAAGCTCTCCTGGCATGATCGTCACTCTGAGCATGGCCGTAGCGAACGTTCAGATTTTGTGGGCACGCATAATGGACGTTCAGGGTAATGCAATTCTTACGAAGGTGCGCGTGCTGGGGTTGACGGAAACGTGGACTGATGATTCGTGTGAGATAGGCGGATGCGGGTGCGTGTCGTTCCGCATCCGCCAAGAGAGCAGAGCGGCTGGTGTCGTACTTTACGGGAAGCAAGGGAACAGTGCGGTCACTCCATGGCATCTCCCCATCAAAACGAATGGAGAAGCGGGAGACGTGTGCACAATCGAGAGCACTATCAATGGTCGTAAAACCACCATTGTCGCTGTCTGCCTCTCGCCAAACGTTTC
Source organism: Ornithodoros turicata (assembly GCF_037126465.1). NCBI lineage: Eukaryota > Metazoa > Arthropoda > Arachnida > Ixodida > Argasidae > Ornithodoros > Ornithodoros turicata. The sequence continues at coordinate 79,012,710 of NC_088203.1, read as the reverse complement.
ACGAGACGACATCAAATTCTTCCTCACTTGGAATCTCCTGCCGCGAGCTCCTAAAACGCAACTAAACTTTACCGAGGTAAAAACGGTGCACCGTACCGACGTGACGCTCATTGTGCGTGGAGACTTTAACATTAACGTCAGGGACGACAACAATGGGTTGGATATCGACTATATGAAGGAGACGTTCAACTTGGACATCGTGGGTGATGTGAATGTGCCGACCACACGCAACGGCGCAACGACAGACCGCGTGTTCGCGAGAAGTACATGCTAGTTTGCGCTAGATGGACTACATATCCTACTGCAGTATCTACGAACCCATCATCTGCATTGCTAGACTTGAAATCACCCAGACGACGAGGAATCGTCCGAGTGATCGTGTAATGGTGGTGCGTTCAGGTTCTTATGGCCTGAGGAATGAATACCGAGTTTTAGCAGGTGGGAAGTTCTCACGTTAACGCTTGGGAAAATATGATAAGTCAATCGATTTACATTGCGTTGCTGATCTTTGATTTGACAGCTTCATTTGTCGTGTCGTTTCCATAGAGTGTTCAACATGAAAGAATTGATGTTCTGAGGCTGCAACAACATAGAAGGGACAAATACATACAGAGACTCAATCTGCCTAGGAAATTAACGATGAAAGATGAAAGTCACTGAAAAGGTTAGCTAGCTGTAGGACTCGAACCCACATCTTCTGGATTGCCGGTCCAGGGATCTACCAATTGAGCTATGCTAACACGCCTTCTCATCGACTTCCAGGGTGCGTCATCTGAAGGGACAAACCAGCCACTCTTAGCTCAATTGGTAGAGCCCTGGACCGGCAATGCAGAAGATGTGGGTTTGAGTCCTACAGCTAGCTAACCTTTTCAGTGACTTTCATCTTTCACCATAGACTGTTGCCGATCTGCTAAAGCTCCCGAAAGTATGCTTCTTTCGTATCCAAACTGAATTCGCCTTCCTTCATCTGCTGCAATGCTATAGTACTGGCGTTTGGCAGTGCGCCAAAGAGCAGCCACGTTTTTCCTCCACTAGAACCGGCCTCGATGGCTCAGTCGGTAGCGTGTTCGCCAACTGATTCCGAGATCGCAGGTTCGAACCCGGCCGAGGACGCCAGCAACTTGGTGGCAGGGTACAAGTTGCTTAGACACGCCGTCTTCCGCGAGGAACGTTAAATACGGGGTGCCGTGTGATGAGCTTTCATCGCACGTTAAAGAACCCTCAGGTGGGCAAAAGCAATCCACAGCCCGACCGCTGTGGCGTCGCTCATGATCTCAGTTGTCTCACGACGGAAACTCCAAATTCTTTCTTTCTTTCTTCCACTAGAATCTGAAGAAGAACGCAACGCAAGGCTCACGAAGCCTTATATGCCTTCGGTACCAGCGAAAATAATGAATCCCACGACAGTTGGACAGTCGACTCTGGAGCAAGTAGTCACAGGACAGGACCCCTGAACGTGCTTTGGAATTACAACGAGCAGAGTAAAGTCGCACTCGCAGACGGACGACTAATGGAAACACTGGGGGTCGGCGACGTTAAAGTCGAAGTCACGATTGGAAGGAGAGTGAACTCCTTGACAGCGAGGAGCGTGCTCCATGTACCAGGGATGGCTGATAACCTTATCTCTGTGTCCAAACTGGCGCAATATGGGTTTACGGGTCCCTTTCGCGACGGCCTGCGCAAAGTCTATTGCGAAGAGCAGCTTCTTTTCAGCGCTGAAGACAGATACGGCATTTACAAGTTGCACGCGAAGGTTATCGCGGCCCGGAGCATGCCCGCACATGTAAAGAAGGCTTGAAGAATTTGTCGCACAAGCGTATGGGACACGTCAACTACTCGACGTTGAGTGAGATGCAACGCATGAATACTGTTAGGGGACTCCCAAACATGACTGGAGATATCATTCCCTGCATCAATTGCCTCCACGGAAAACAACCGCGCAGCTCATTCTCGAACGTAGGAGATCGACGAGACGAGACGCTGGAACTTGTTCACATGGATATTTGCGGTCCTTTTCACGAAGCTTCTATAGGTGGGAACAGATTTTTTCTCACAATCGTCGACGACCACAGCCGAAAAATATTTGTTCGTTTTCTCAAGCACAAGGACGAGGCAGCTGAAGAGATATAAGCCTTAGTCGCACCAGTGCGTCCTACGTTTCCATTTTTGTTCTTTCTATTTCTATTCTATTCTATTCTAAGTCTTGGTACGCATGGCAGAACCCCAAACTGGGCACAAGGCCAAATGAATACGAACAGATAGGGCGGAGAATTCATAGGCAAGCAATTACAATAGTTCTTCAGGAAGGAAGGCATTGTGCATGAAAGGACCGTTACCTATTCTCCAAAACAAAATGGTGTTGCTTAGCTGGCTGAACCGTTCTTGAAACGGGACGGACGCTACTACGTCACTCAAACTCGCCCGAAAAATTCTGGGCTGAAGCAATGAAGTGTCCGTTAAAAATCGTTGCGCTAAGCAAATACTAAATGGCATGGTACCCGAGGAAATTTGGTCCGGGCCAAAACAGTTTTTGAGTTACTTCAAAGGCTTCGGTTGTATCGCCAACGCATCGGTGCCCTCACAGCTGCGATGCAGGATTCACGAAGCAAGTCCTGCATCTTTATAGGCTACAGTGATGACCGACAGGGCTCTTTTGTATCGCTTAGATACAAAAGAACACAGCCAAAGACGAGGGACGAAGACTTGACGCTACAACTGCTTACTGACAACTGACAGAAAGCCTGAGGGAATAATACCTATTCGAGTTTCTTGCATCCACAGGCTCGGGTACAATTTAAAATAGGTTGCAACAAGATACGAGGTACCAGTTGTGTTTACAGCGCCTACATAAAACTCGTCTTCCTCTACGCAACAACAACAGATAAACTAATGATGATGAAAGGGGAAATACGCCACATGAGGTGCGGCCCACTACCCCAAGGCACAATGGGCAGGATGAGATGTGTGTGCGCAAAAGTGAACCAGGACTGCGAAAAGAGAGGGTGTAATGTTAACCACAAGAACAATTATGTTGACTGCAAGGAGGCTGTGGTTTATAACGTTCCGCTATCGTGCGATAGGACATATGTTGGTCAGACAGGTAGATGCGTAAAGGACCGCCTTCGCGAACACGCTCGCTTAGTGAAGAACACTACACCCGTGGACACTTGGCAATACATTGTAAAACCTGTGGGTTCTCTCCCATGTTTCAGAGAACAACTATAGAAGCAATGTTTGCGAAACAAAGTACGCGTGAGATAGTCGAGGCTTGCATGATATCAACACTTGGGAAGGCGTGAGCCAACCTTCAATTGACTTATCGCCACAAGAGATTAGCTCTGTGTGCTACACGCGCTGTTAGACCGCCCTAAGAAGTCAAGGAGTGAGTTTTCTTGTCACCTCTCCTTGTGTGTGTGTGTTTTTTCCCTGCCCTTTCGCATTAAAATTTCTGTCAGTTGCCAGTAAGCAGTTGTAGCATCAAGTCTTCGTCCCTCGTCTTCGGCTGTGTTCGTTTGTATCTAATATATACCAACTACCCCACATGAGCACGTCAGTGGGGTATAGCTCTCAAAAGTCAAAGTGTTCTTCAGAAGAAAACCTTTCTTTTGGGAAGACAGACGAGGATTAGAACTTCGGCAACAAAGTGTCGTTGAGGATTCGAATACGATTCCATTGACAATATGCCACGAAGAACTACAAACTGTCACCCGGAAGAAAACCGCATTTCAAACGGAGTACTATCTCCAGGGCAATCGAATAGATAAAGTAGACCGCTATAAATACTTGGGTGTTGTTATCTCTAGCGACCTTAGGTGGAATCACCATGTACAACATGTCACTACAAAAGCTAGAAACAAACTGTTTTACCTAAGGAGGTCACAGAGTCTTGCGACGGCTGAAGTGCGTTTATTGTCTTATAGGACACTTGTTTTGCCTGTGTTATTGTACGCAAAAGTCATCTGGGATCCCCATTTAGTAACCTTAAAACAAGAGCTAGAAAAAATACAGCGCCTTGCTGCTCGGTTCATTTTTAACAGATATAGAAGAGCAGAATCTCCAACAATTATGTGCCAACAGGCAAAGTTAGAGTCAATTGAGATCCGTAGCTCAAAGGAGAGGCTAAAGTTCTTATATTTAATACTTCGTAATGAAGTTCAAAGCTCTTTGAAATCCAAAATTCAGCTTCAAGACCCATTCTCGCTTCGTGACCGGCATCCTTTGACATTGAAAGAGATCAGATGCAGAACTGACACATTTAAGTTCTCCTTTTTACCAAACACGATAGCTGACTGGAATAAATTGCCAGCTGACATTTGTAACGCGGATAAATATGATAAGTTCGCAAACATGTTAGATCATTACTTTAAAAGTGACTAATACATCCCAGCTGGCTCTGCAACTTTTCATCTATTTCTCTACTGCCTTTGATGTTGTGTTATTATGCGTCTAGTTCTCTATATATTGTTGCACAGGTGTGTAGTTTTCTTTTATTCTAGTGTGTGTTCTAATTCAAGTGTGTAGTGTTTTTATGATTGTGCGAAATTTATTACACCTACTCTGAGCACCGTAAAATTGCGTACTTGTATCCCACTCCTGCTATGGCGCCTGGTGGCGCCCGCAGTATTCAGAAATAAATAAATAAATAAATAAACCGCATCCGAATGCGACATCAGGGACCCGTAAAACGACATTGAGGGTCGAAAGTCCAAGAACCTGCGTAAAAAATCAGACCGGTTGGCCATAGATCCAATAAAGCCGGACTACTGTCGCCAAGCTAACGAAACCCCAAATGAACCGCAGCGTTTCGTAGAGGCCGTATCCTCACCAGACCGCAAGAAATGACAACGAGCCATTGAATGAAGAGTTAAGCTACCATGAAGAAATGTGCACATGGGAAAGAGTTCCCAGAAAAGAAGGGATGAAAGTGGTGAAAAGCAAATGGGTCTTTCGTATAAAGAACGAAAGTAACGGAAGTAAAAGGTATAAGGCCAGACTAGTAGTACATGGATTTACCCGAGAACAAGTTCTTCTTTTCTAGTTTATCTAGTTACATTCTGGTGAAAATACACCGCAAGGGAACTAAATGCAAATGTAGGAACTTTCATCACGTGTATTCCCAGATATCGTCTACCATTTACCTTCTTGTATTCAGTGTTTCTGTAGAATTAGATGTAACATGAGAGAAAAATCTACAATTTGATTTTTTTTTTTTTGTATTCTTCATTCGAGTCGCCGTTACCTCCGTTCATTATACCGTATAAGGCGACTGTGAACGGAGTCTCATTGGGGGGGGGGGGGGGGGGGGGGTTGTGAGCGAGTGAAGAGACTTACCTTGACTCGTTCTGGCGTGGAAGCTCCTCCTCCCCGCAGCGGCTTTCATCCAAAAGAAGGAAAAAGAAGAGAAGTGTTACAAACCAATACAAATGACACACAACCAATGCACTAAATACCCCTTCATGCTTGGAGAGTAGGCATACCACACAGAACCACAGAGAAAACAGAACTACAGTTCTTTGTGTCCATTATGGGGTGTTCCACCTAACGTGATAAAAAATCGTATTAAATATCTACTTGTCTGAACATGAAGGGGTCAACGCTATTTGTGCCAGGGAGATTTCGCCATTACTTCTCAAAATTTAATTCGCGAGAATTTCAATTTTCCTAGTATAACTCCGAAATTTGCCAAGCCAACCTCACGTTTTTTTGACGGAAGCAGAGAGAGCATGCCGGATTTACCCCATTCTAGATTAGATTAGAAGTAGAAAAAAAAAATGGAAACGCAGATGGCACTGGTGCGACCAGCTGTTGCATGACGCTTGATGTGTGAAAGCATCGAGTGATTTGAAAGATTACTTCAGCACGTATGTCCTTGAGGTAGTTCGCCAGGGTGCACAGCGCAGGTTGTTGGTGCTGTTTTGGCCAGCTCCCCAGTACCTTCTCAACACTAAAAGGTCGGTCGTCAAATTTAGCAAGGGTGTTCTTCAGTCTTTGCCGACTAGAGTCGAAGCGTCGGCAGGCGACCAGCACGTGCTCCGTGTTCCCCACGGTTCCGCAAGTTGGACAGTTCGGCGATCCAACGACACCTATCTTATGAAGTAACCCTACTGCTAGCGGGACGTTGAGTTGCAGGGGATGGATGACGGACTCTAAGGGCATTTGCATCTTCGATGGGAGACAGTGGGTGCAGCTGGGGTCGATTCGCACGAGGAACGAGTGATTCATGACGTGGCCTGTCCACATGGTCTTAGAGAAGCGTTACGTAGGGTGGCAAGTAAGTAATTTGCGTCAGATTGCGTGAAGTAGATTTCATGAGCCTTTCTGTTATGGTGAGCAATTCGAGCAGCCTGGCCCGCCTTCTCATTTCCACCGATACCGCAGTGCCCTGGGATTCACTGGATGATCGACTTTTTGTTTCTGCAGAATTGTGTGCTGTGACAACACAGTAGACGACATGCGCAAGTGAGGATTTCGTTGAACCTTGCATTGTTTTGAGGCCAGAGTCAGAGAAAACAACCCCTGAAGTCGGGGTTTCTTTTGATGCTATGTATAGGAGAGCTTCCTCGATGGCGTAGAGCTGTGACGCAGTTAAGGACGTCCTGTGAGAGAGATGGATCACACGGTGATCTCCCGAGGACGGAACGACGAATGCGCAAGGCGACAACTCTTGTGATGTGGACGCATCTGTAAATATATGTTGGAGTACGGAGTACTGAGCTACCACCATCCCGTGCGAGCTGAATTACAACAGGCGCTGTAGTGTCCTTCTTTGACTTGGGAATGGGAGATGTAGGCAGAGGCTTGAACAGAGGTATTTCATGGAAGTAGGGCCTCAGAGCTTGGTGAATGCTCGACCTTGATCGCGTACGAATTCAGCGGGCCAGCGGGTGCTTGACATGTCGAGACAGCAAACGTGTATAATGCCTGAGGGATTCGGTCATCCACTACACAGATATAGGTGGCTCTCTAGCTTCAGCAATAGCTGCGAGGTTGGAGGTTGCCGGCGGGACGCCGAGGCAGAGCTGAACACTTTTCGCTGCTGCAAAATACATATTTTGCTGCAAAAAACACTATTACAATGATAATATTTAAAAGCAATTGCGAAAACCGTCGTTTCGTGGCGCGCAAATAGACGATTTCAGGAAATCCCAGCGCTCCTTGCGCACGCGTTGCTTCCTGGGAGATTACTGTCATTAGGAAGGGAGAACAGTCCTTTACGTTTCACCAAGGTAGAAATTTGGGGTAGTTGGTACATAGCCACGAGTAAAAACTTGCAGCCAAAGAGAGGACGGAAACACAACAGTTCCGACACAACACTGCAGTTCCCGCTGTTGTGTTGTTGTGTCTCCGCCCTCTCTTTGGCTGCAAGTTTTTACTCATGGCTTTACGTTCCGTTTTTGCTGATCTTGACACCTCGTGGATAATGGGCCGACAGAGGAGAAATCGAAATCGTTGGGAAACCTTCCCTTCCTTTCTGATATGCAAGTTCCCATAGTTCAAGGCGGCGCTAAGCTCTCTGGGATTTTCTGAAGTCGTCTATTTGCAGCCGCGCCCAGATCTCGAGAAGCGATGCGAGGAGGCCATGTACCTGCCCTCACACTTTCCCCTTTTGCCCACTTTCCCTTTTCCCAGCAGCGTGGTTGCAACGCAAAGTTATTTGAAAGAAGAGCGAGAGGGAAACAGGAAGGGGCGGGTGACCGTTTTGCCTCCGCCGCATGTTGCATTAACTTGACGGGGAACTGAGCTTGCTCGACAATTTCCGCGCCTCGAAACGATATTTCCCCCCCCCCCTTTTTTTAGCTATTACCAAAGTAGCAGGAAATATATTTCGCAATGCAATGGGGTAAATCCGAAGTGTGCTTCCGATTTCTGTAATAAAAAAAAAGAAAAAAAAAAAGAAACGTGAGGTTGTCATGGCAAATTTCGGAGATCAATTGGGGCAACTCAGTTTAACGCGAATTAAATTTGATAAAGGTAACGAGAAGTCAGGGCAAAATTTCCCCCGAGATAATTAGCTTTTACCCCATAACGTTCAGACAAGTAGATATTTTAATACGATTTTTTATCACGTAAAGTGAAACGTCCTGTTTATCATAATTGCATCCGAATGTATCTATGTGCATTTATTCAAAGCGGTGGTTGATCACCGAGGAAGGTGCTTGCTCCTACCAGTACTTAGGTATAAGCAGCTCTGACTTAGTGTTGAGCACTATGTGCAATGGAGAAGCCTGTTGTAATGCACCTTCTTTTGATTTACACATACTTCTACACGCAATATTTTGCAAGACAAGTTAATGCTCCCTAACAGCTAATACATCATCTCGCGTTTTTATTGCTTTCATTGTGTTCCATTTTGATGTGTATTCGCTAATGTACCTGCCGTTGAAAAGCTAATCTGTGACCCGCTGTACAAGTCGCTTTCTCCTGGTATAATGCCAAGCGGCGCTGTAGGGTATTCAAACAGATAAATTACCTTTACCAAGCACCTTGTTTTTGCCTCCGTATAGCATGCAGAACATTGGGCTCTTACACATCGAATATATTATAATATCGCTCAGTGGATGCAGCGAACGAAAAAAAAGAAAAGAAAATGAAAGACAGCACTTTCTCTTGAGATTCCTACCTCTTTTGACGTAGAACTTGCGTCTTTCCGATCGTTCATGTAGGTTTAAACTAATGAAGTCAACGCAATTAACCTATATTTTTATTACTAGTTCAGTAATATTTGACTGGTAAACTAAAACAAGTAAATTAGATTACGTTCAATGTAATCAAAGTTAGATTCTACACCCAAAACCTCCTTGACCTCTACACCGGAGAGATCCCCCTAAGTTTTTTTCTCGTGTTTTAAGACCGTTACGAGGGCATCCCTCCTCCCATTGCCGCTTGCAGAACATAATTCTCTGACTGTTGTCTCCAAAGTCGAAGTTTGTGAAACGGAAATTGTCCCTTGATGACCCATTTGATACACAACAGTCTACGTGCTTTTGTCTCGTGCCTGTCACACAGAAGCGAAGCAGGTGTATAACGCTCTCCTTTCTGATCATGGTCAAGCGTAGCTCGTGAAGCTAACTCTGAAGTCGGAACAATGGTTACTCTAAACCAGGAGTTATACAGCGCTGTTTTCTTTATCTCGACAGAAGGTGGGGGGAATATGTTTATTAAAAAAGGAGGAAAGGTTAGTCAGGCGTAGGCCGACTTGCTATTCCTTCAAGAACAAAGAAAAGAAAGAAAGAAAAGAACACACACACACACGCACACACACACACACACACACAAAAAGCCTTAGAGGCTGGTCGAGAGGTCGGTGGCACGAAGAAAGCTCAAGAGGGTAGTCGTAACGGCCCCCTGGTTGTGCAGTACCGGGCCGAGCAGGGTGGCCAAAGTGACGTTAGGGTAGCCAAGTTGTCGCAAGTGGTGTTGGAGGATGAGTCTTTGTGAGCGGTACTGGTTGCAGGATAATAGGGAATGCCGCACTGCCATAGTCGTGTACACCTTGTTTTTGTTATTAATATTGCGCATGTCCCTATTACTTCGGAGACGTAAGAAACTTTCTCGGGTAAGTCTTGATATTCCTTGCAGAGCCCGGCAGGTCTTACCCGAATTGTCAGGGCTCACCGTACATCGCCTTGTCAATTACGACGGGCTACTCCATCTTTCCTTCCGTGCTAAACGCGAAGAAAAGAAGAGAAAAAGAAGAGAGAGAGAGAGGAACGTTTTGCGGCAGCGCTACAATTTTTTAAAGAGAATCTTGTGCATCGCGGCTGCTACAGGCTAGGATACATTAAATTCCCATTAAAGTCTCTCGTCGGTGGCTTCTGCCTCCTCATTTTTCATCAGATTTCATATACTCTTACAGCTGCCAGTCCGCATTTATTACAGTGGATACCATATCAGCGACTAGACGGGCGTAGAAGCCATTTTCGGGCCTTTAAAAAGGGACCGGAAAGTTTTTACGTGTGTTTGCAAATGGCGCATATTTTTTTAGCAAATCGGCGAAAGTAATAAAAGGAATAGCTCGCAACGGCCTGTTGAAGGAGCCGTCAGTGAGAGGATTTCTTCCACGGTGTGCCCTTACCACGCATCGGTCGGTAGACGATAGCGTACCAGACGAACTCGATGCTGGACAGGTGCTTATAACACGTCATTGCAAACGTCGACATGCACGTGACCATAACCAGCGGCATGTCCGAGCGGATTAAGGCATCCCGCTCGTCCGTGGTAGCCAATGTTGTGCTGAAGAGGCAGGTGGTGTGTTCGAATCCTACCACCGGCTGTGTTGTCTGGGGTTTTCCCTGGGTTTTCCAAAGACCTTCAAGACGAATGTCGGCACAATTCCCCTTAAAGTCGGCCCAGGACGCAAACTAACCCCTTCTGCCCCCCTCTCACTCCTTTCTGCTGTCCTCTCTCCATCTCTGCATATCTGTACGCCGCTCATAGCCACAGTTGCTTCGCGGCGCTAACACGGAATAAAAAAAGTGACCATAAGATCTGCGGCGTCCATGATCAGCAATCAGACCTTCTCTAAACAGCGGAATTGCTGTTTCTGGGCGTCGTTTTGTAACTTATTTCGACTGGAGTACTTCGTTGGATCCGATATTCTCGCAGTAAAACACGTAGATTTGAGAATGACGCGTACATCCTACCGCTGGCCACTCTCGAAGGTGTTCATAACGACGCTGATGCTAAGGATCATTGATGATGATGATGATGATTGAAAGAAAAAAAATGAGGATCATTCAGTCGATGCGAATGCACTCATATATCAGTGGAATACAATAGGCTGCCATGTCACGTAAGAATAACTCCATAAATTACATTGGTAAAATACGTTCCACTGTTGACTTTATGCCGAATGGAACATGTCAGAAAGCGCTAAAACGAAATATAAGAAAAATCGCATATCGCCCTATGGCATGTAACCTCGGACAAGATGTTGATTTTGCCACAACCGATCGCTTGAGGGTAGCCACAACAGTGGCTGGTATAGGGGATACCTGTGGCGTTCATTTGCATCGCTGAAAACATGAACCAATTGTGTGTTGAGTTCATTGTGCGGTTCCTCCCACGTTCTAATGACTCGGTGCTTTCCCGCATTGTTTCGTCCACTGCAGCACGCAGCACAGAACGTTCTAACCGGTCCTAACGTTAAGTGGATGCCGCCGTTTTTGCTTGGAAACGAGTTCGATCATCCATGTTTACGATGCGAAGATTTGCATGCACGCAAAGTACGCACATGAACACTGCTAGCGACATACTTCGCTCAAATCACAGTGTTCAACCCACGCTATTTTGTCGCGACGTACGAACGTCACATGTAAATGACATGGTTGTGAATTGTCAATATACATCTAGACACATCGTAGACGTCTCTGCAGCAAAAAGAGCGTCGGTAGCGGGTAAAAATATGTAGGATTCCATGAGTATGTGTCGGGAAGAGTCGGTTCCGTAGTAGGACACCCGAGAAATGGAGATTAGTGGGCGTATTTTTCTATTGAAGACTAGAGGATGGGCGAACGGGCAATGCTCAAACATATTGCGCATTAATATTCCAGTTAATATTATAACATTAACTCTCTCTGTCTTTTTTAGTTCATAAATCATTCCGATTACAGTAATCACTTCTTGTAAACCCAGATGATTTGACGAAGGTGTTCCCGCATATTTCGTCGGGTACAAGACAAAGAAAGAATATGAGTGGGAAAACACACCCAAAAAAAGGAAAAGCGTAAAAGAAACCAAGAGAGGTGGACGTGCGAAGAGTAGCCTATATGAGACACGACATGGGCGTAGTATTCGATCTGGCATCATGATTCCTTCGTGCAAACTGCAGATGTTCTCTGGGAATCAAGAAGTCGTTCTTCTATCATCGGGCTTTCTCTCTCTTGCATAATACGCGGACGAAGGTTATTTTTATTAGGTTTATCCGGAATATTTTGTTCCACGTGGCGACAGGGACACGCGACGAACGAAAGAGCCCTCTTTCATTCCGAGCTGCAGTTTATCAGGTAATCCGGGCGTGTTTTCATGAGAATGCGTTATGGGATGTTCTTTGACGTAATCCGGGGGAAGGGGGGGGGGGGGGCAGTAGTGCGCATCTTATCTGTTGTCGCGCAGGCAGACCTCGCGCTTTCTTCAGTACGACCCCCCCCCCCTTCCCCCGTTATCTGTTGTATTGGTCGAGAAGAACTTCGTATTACCAGAAAGCGTTCCGTTTACCGATGCTGATATCGAAAAAAGGACTCACGTGAAGGTCGACATGGTGTATCGGTGAGCTCGACCATGCCGTATATTAGTGCACTCACCGGATAACATCACACTTGTAAACAGAGCGGGTGTGATGCTATCTGGTCAATACGCTAATGTGCGGCATGATCGAACTCTCCGAGAACGCGCCTTATCAGATGATTGTGATCGTGAGTTTCGAAGGCACGAAACGCCGAGCTATGCCTGACATTCCGTCTAAAATGAGCAGGCCTTTTGCTTTTCTGAGATGCTGCGGGACTTATTGCATTTGTATCGACGTCTGTGTTGTGATATTACAGCGTAAGCTGTTAAGGGCAGATCCGCCCGAGATCGCGGGGTCGGCGTCCGCAGGAAACGTGCGTCACGTGACCCCAGCAATGTGTTATCGTCGCCTCTCCAACTAGCTGCTCGCCACCTGGCGGGCCCCAGCGCAATCAATGAATGATAGTAATAGAACACGACAGGTATATTTCGCGCTGATCCGAAACTGCCGCAACTTGCCTTCGTATGCGATGGAGTTTCCCGGCTTACAGAACTCAAACAACAACAGCACGCCTCAATTCCACAGCGCAAAACTACGGCGGAGAAGAATATTCAGTGTCGAGAAGGGGAAGATGAAAAATATACTATCACAGGAGCGGCGTGAATGAAAATAACGAAGACAGCGGGAAGCCACGCGCGAATTATGTTATTTGTACAATTCTTGAAGCGTGTGTCGTGGAAGGAGGCATGAAGCGGGTTAATTTATTCGCCGGCAATCATTCTTTTCTCCGCCATCTTGAGGACGACGCAAGCGCCTCTACAGATAGTTGGAGAGGAGTTTCTTAAGATTTATCGCTTTTATCGCTTTTAGAGGAGTTTCTCGCTGACTTCTTGCTGTAGGCAGAGGCCAACTTGGTACGCTGATAAAATATGCTCCTGGCTCTGGCCTCGTCGACCGGCATGGACGCGCTACGTTTAAAATTGTGAACGGCACCCCGTTCTATGTAACGTCCATAAAATCTTGGCCGTGAAGCGGCCACAAATGCTATCTTGTCGTCGAACGATAGAAAATTTATTCCTCTGCCATGTATTAAAATATCACGTGCGTATCCCAATTTACGCGGGAGCTATCGTTCGAAATCTGGACGCGGGTGACATTTTACAGCGTCAGCTGAAACCGCGCATCACGTGACCCCCGCCAAGTGCAATCCAACCAGCAATACAAAGCGGTTTAACTCGCACTCGTATGGTAAAGCACTTGGGAAAAGAACAGGTACGCCCATCATACCCCGTGTGCCAAAACATATGAGCTGAAAGACCGGAAAGTGCAGAGAGACCCTATTGGTGGCAAGACAGCGTATTGTGCGCGGGGTGACATTACGAAGGCTCGACCGAGTGGGCCTATAGACATCACACGATGATGAATGATTTCAACCATTGTATTGTAAGAACCATTAGGCGTTGATTCACACACAGCTGACGCTGAAAATCGCGTTACAATTGCGTATCCCGCCCTTTCAATTTTTTAATGAACAGCTTGTACCAACGATTCAACAACAATAGCATTTAACCACTCAACTCGTACATAATAATATTGAATGTTACATGAGACATACTTACATTACATCCACACGTTGTGCACGTTACTCGAAAAAAGTAATTGATTACAATTACTTTTACTACTGCGCGAAAAGTAATTCTTTACCGTTACAAATTACTTCGTCCAAAATGTAATACGTTACCGATTAAAAATGTAACGCGTTACTTTTCCCGTTACTTTTAAATTGTGGGCCATAGCAAAGCCAACAAGCCCGCAGTGAATGCAACCATGCAGCTCTTGTTGCAAATTCTAATATGAGACACCAACATACATGATAAGTGAAATTCACAAATACATTTGAAAGCAACATAGAAAACATATACACGCGTTTATTACAGATTTATATACACATTTAAAACAACATCGAAACATCCGCTCCGTTTTGTTACTGTTGTTATTTTTTGCCCGCGCAATTTATCAATACAGTCACCTATCTTACTTTTGCTCTAGTGGGTCGCGGTTGCAAGAGATTATCGTTACTGTGGTGTGCATGGAACACGTGTGGACTAGAGACGGCCGTCACAGTGACCTCTGCGTCATTGCTTCAGTCGAACTCGTGGTGGAACAGAACAGATTTGCTAGCTGAAAAGGGTTGCCATTGTTGACAGAAGGTTAAAAAAGTAATCGATTACACAGTAATTGATTACCGAAAATGATAGTCACATTACTTGGAAAATTACTTGTTCACAAAATTAATTGATTACGTTAAAAAATTACTGAAAAAAGTAATTGATTACTAGTAACGCGTTACGTACAACTCTGATTACATCTTATCACATACATTGGTTCTCGTTAAAGGTAAACACAGTCATTTTTATCCTCGTGTTTCATTTTTACATTGAATGTGATGCGCGAAGAGCCTTATTCCCCCCCCCCCCCCTAATCGGGTCTCTAGTGTCTCATCCATTCCGTGGTCAATGTTTCTTATCACTAACAGAGGCAGCGACGTGACTCAAAGCTTCATCCAGACGGCCGGCGGGACTTACACCGTACACCATGTAAATAACAATATTCGCGGATGATATCTGCTTTCCCAGAAGTCAAGAGAACAAGAAGAGAATCCTTGACTCCGTGGAAATTGTGCTTCTTGCAATGAAGAACACCTTGTCTTCAGGAGGGCTGAAGCTAACACCTGGATATCCCTTGTTTGTATCCCCCAAGGAAAACACGTTGGAAGGCTTTCGAAAGCTTAGCCTCAATGGCATTCCAATCCCAAACGGATACGGCCGATTGCAGTTGACAGGAGTGGAAGAAGTGAAATAAACTTTTAGGTTGAACGGCATCTCGAGGGCAAAGACATTAGCCACTCTAAACGTAGTTAGTGATACAGCCTGAGGATTCCACTACACAGATGGCACTCTCGCATTGGGCACCGCACAGCGACCATATTCAATCTAGGATCAGGACATGGTGGATAACCGACACTCCTATCTGCTACACGCCTTTGCTAACAATTAATACAAGATGGAAAGTGTAAAACAAAAACAAAAAGGAAGAAGAAGGCCGCCTCCCATTTTCGAGCGAACGCCAGGGACACTTCTTTATTATTATTGTTATTATTATTATTATTAAACCCCACATTACTTCCCCACATTATTATTACTAAACGTCATCCCCCTTCCCCCAAGAGCGAACCTACCAGAACAAGTGGAGAGAGAACTTGGCTAGAAGCGCGTTATGTGGTGAAGTTTACATTCTAAGGGTACATTTATGCTGCAGCATCGCTGCTCGCTGCTCGCTGCAGCTTCAAGCACATCGCTGCTCGCATAACCGCTAGGGTGCGTTTACCCTGCAGATTGCTCAAGATGCTGCTCGCTTTCGCTATATCAGTCGCCTAGCAGCGTTCACTGTGGAAGGATGGAAACGAGGAAAAGTGGGAAGGAGGAAACCGACTTCATCACAACCAATCGCAGGTCAGATTTCAAGACGCCAGTCATCAATGATACCAGGAAGACAAACATGTTTACATTCCTAGGTGCAGCGAGCAGAGCGGCAAGCAGCGGCGAGGATAAGCGAGCAGCCAGGCTGCAGGGTAAATGCACCAACAGAAAGCTCTGTGCTTGACCTGTCATCGCCAGAAGTCAGGTAGTCCCCGGGCATGTTCAAACATGTTTGGCAGCATTGTTGTGGCGATGATCATGGCGTGCATCTTTGGCAAGCAGCGATGCTGCAGCATGAACGCGCCCACAGAGATACATGTGTTTGTTTCGTCATCGCCAAACAGCGATGTGCCATGTGCCAGCAGCGATGCTGCAGCATAAATGTACCCTAAGAGTGCAAAGATACAAAGAGTGCACAGCTCCTGGATCAAAGTCTGCAGATGAATCTACCATCAATCACACATTGTGGAACTTTTAACGGGACACTTGCAATTTGCACGTCTGCGGAAAATGTAATAAAGTCCTTAAAACATGAGAATACAGAAGTACACTCCGACACACTGCGCACGAGACATAGGTTAAAGCTAGTGGCGATATCGGTAAGGAATCCTGTGCGCGGCGCACTGAAAACCCAACATTTGTAAGATTTCCTCAAGTTTTATAATCGTTTAGACGTGATGGTTTGCTTAGAGAAAGAGAGAGAGAAAGAGAGAGAGAAAAAAAAAGGATAGACAAGCGATACCTTATATGTTTTTTTCTTTATTTTTGGTACTCCAAAGTAAAACGCACGCGAACTTTCTTGTCTTCCTTGTCTTTGCATTTCTTCCGACTTGCCTGTTCTAATCAAAGTTGAACATCCCTGCCTCCTAATACGCGCACGCTGTTCAACAGTGTCTCCCTACTAGCGCTAAATGAGGAGCCTACACTGTTGATTGCTTTGAACAAGGAAGGGTGACTTATTCATCTGCATGCCGAAACGATTTTTATTTTTCTCCGACCAACACAGAAGTGCGCCGTTTTATTGAACCTCATTGTCAATACAAGACTTGAAAGAAAACTCTAAAAGGACACTCATACAGTAATGATACGGAAGAGCCAGATTAAACATGAAAACGTTTGACAACATCTCTGCTCTATTAATTTCAACAGGCGCTAATATCATGTTGTGCCTTTTGGTATTTTTTTTTTCGAAGATGTGCTTCACAGTGATTAGGAGAAACATCAAAAGAAAAGATCAAAGGATAGCGAAACAAACTGTGTATCTTACTTTCGGAAGTTCTATAGGCAGTTGGGATTCAAAGCCGGGTGAAATTAGCACAGAAGGAAAGTTCAGGCTATAGATTAAAAAGTAACTCTTATGCGGATTTTTGACAGAGAACCTTACTGCGTAACTCCACACAGACTGAAAGCGGCGTGTTTTAATCTTCTCGACAAAGATAATTGGAGAATTCATCTTTGCGGGCCTGGTTATAGCACCAGTGTGTTTCTCTGTGTCACAATCGGTAGGCGCTGACTGTACGCGCCAAAGTTCACTAGTTGATTGAACTAAGAGGATATGACACGGGGCATGCGAGAGCTCTTACCCATACCGCTCTCTCTACTTCTGTCGCATTCGGTGCACTTTGCGGAGGAAACTCTATACGTAACGGCGGATTGCCGGTGGAATTCGGAGTGATGTCTCAAAATACAGTAAACAATCTAAAACCAACAAGAAAACGAAATCCATATTTCTACGTCGGCGCTGACAAAGCAACGGCAACCTAGACACGCTAGCGGAGAATCTACAGCGAATGCTTTGCGGGACATAGGAAACATAGGATAAGCAACTGGAAGTTTCCTCCTGACGAGCAAACAGGAAAGAGCGAAGGACGGAGCGGTGACCCGCATCCCGTAAAAAAAAATAAAAATAAGAATTAGCTGGACTAGTTTAGTTCTATCGTTATGTGTAGCAAACGTGGGGCACACATTCTTCTCTGTTTTTGTATTTTACGTCAGAAGTAACTGTAACTAAGTTGTACAGAAAAAAAAAAGACTTCACGCACGAACAGAAATAAATGTAGGGACTAAGAGCTCGCTGCGCACAATAAACTTAAAACAAAACACGCGTACGACTGAAAAACTGAGCGTTGCTAGCTGAACACGAAAAGCGAGGAGCTTGCAATCTCCCACGCCATTAACAACAGCAGCGACAACTACTACTTGTGAATGATGTGCCAAGCACAAGCGCCTTTAACAGGTGTTCCCTTGTAAGTTGTAAAGTAAACGATAAAGCTCTGCTCCTCCAATGCATCTTTCTAGCAAGTACTACCCAATATAAAAACGTTTCAACGAGCCTCTTTAGTCATCAGAGTACACACTATCATAAATAGACAAAAATAAAAACACACTCAAACCAACAAAGAAGGTAGAACGAATTGAGTTCAAACGGTTAGGACCTTGTAGTTTTTTTGATGAGCTTTTGTGCAGCTTTATCACTGCGCTCCACCAGTGATGAAGTGCAGACTTTGTACGAAAGTTCGTCAATAAAACGAGATGCTCCCAACCCTCTGAACTCTATTCTGACAATAGTATCATACATTACTGCGATTATTTTTTTTCTACGACAGCAAACAAACTACCAAACGAGAAAATGTTAACCAGGCGTATAATTTTGCAGTTTCATTTTGTGCCTGTAAAACTGCAGTAAGGATTAAAGAATCGACCGAAACAACCGAAATACCTGAGCACACCATTGCCATGACCTCATCTGTCATAATATTGGTGCTTCAAAAGAGCGGTCGATCCATCAAGCCACGGGCTCAGAAGGGAAGACGTCAAAAACAGCAAGACGTCAGTTACCACACTCTACACTGCAACGGCGAGTAAGGGTACATAAACACTCGATGCGTTAGCTGCAACGACGAGAAAGAAAAAGAGCAGGCTGACTCAATGAAGCTATACAGAGCATACATGCATGATGATGATGGTGTAGGACTGTCAAGAGGCTATACAGAAAGGTTTCAAGTCAGTACGCGCTAGCTGGAATAGAAGTGCAGGGCCAATTTCTTTCTTACACCCTATAAAAGAAAAACGGAACAACAGAAAGCATGGGAAATCGCTGCAAGCGTTACGTTGGGGACCGTAACATCTTTTTTAATGCATTAACCTTAGAAATATTAACATTTTCCTCCTCCTTACACTTCGTCGAGGACATTATAAAAAAACTGAAAAAGTCTGTAGTTTTACGCCATTTCTGTCCTATACTCAGGACATTCGAATATCCAGCCTTAGAGTTATGATGTGGGTTACCCATATTCTACCAGTGCTTTCCTTCGATCCAACCGAAACACGACCGATTCTTTCTTGGAGTCAGCGAACGTGCGGGGCATCGCATAATGTGTTCTGGCGTCGTATAATAGATCAGCGGAGCTAAGCATTCCAGCGCGCATCATTCCTCTGCCGGCCGCGCTCTTTATATGGTACGGCCAACCCTTCTGCATTCTTTGCCGCATTCGGAGGCGCAAAAGCACCGTATTATACTGCGTATTTCAGCATGCCATTCAGACTTTCGGACAGCTATAGTTTTCTACCGAAGTTCGCTAACAGCTTGTGCTGACTGATTATTTTAAAGGAGCTCGGAAAGCACTTTAAACACTACATTTTTTTTTTAACCACGCGGTTCGTAAGCTTATTAAAACGCACCGTGCGAAGTAATTCTATCAACAGGTGCACAAATATCGCAGAATTCGATTTTGAAAATCGCGACCGTCCGCAACGGTGGCGATGCCCGGAACGAGCTGTCGAGCCGCTTGCGTCATTTTGACGTCGGAAAAGTGGAGCTGCTGATTGGTATCAAAGAACGTCGTCTGCTATTTTTCACTCGGAACCCCGCTGCAACGGTGGAAGCAGTTTCTTTTTGCTTTTTCTTTGGTTTATCAGATACAGTAAACGAAGATTCCCCTGCAGACACTGTTCAAGGTTAGGCCGTGAGATTGTAGTGGCCATCCTCATTGAACTCCCCGAGCAAGGTCAACCAAAAATCGGTCAACATCTCCCCTCTCGACATTGCTTTCCCTAAAGCGACCTTCCGGAGTAGGTGGATTATGAAAATAAACTTCAGGTGCTAGTTGAACGCTGTTCTGTCCGTGTCTGTGTCTTGTATGCTGTTCGTTATCGTGGTGACTGTTTGTTGTTGTGTTGTAGGTGGCAATATGTATAAACACAGTGCAGCACTAAGCGCTGCTTCAGTTCACGCCTCAAAATGATCGCTGCATCGCTATGATCACTAATTCCGTTCGCAATGTCACTATATCAATATTCGCTATATCACTAATTCGCTATGATCACTAGTGCCCGTCACTTCGACTAGCAACTTTGTTAGCCATTCAGTTAATTCCTTATTCAGCTGGAGGAGTGTTCTTGCCCATACGTTGTCAGATACAATCCAGTTAAATTTGTCGCAATATGCCGTCGCCGGCACATCGTGGCATCAGGAGTTGAACATTCATTGCCTGAGTTAAACACCAAGCAGTGTCATAAGACCACCACAACCTATGGTCAACTTACCAATCATCGAGCTAAACGAGAATTGGCCGATGCAGACTGCAAATGTGGACGACGCAGACACGCAAGTTTGGGTTCACCCGTGCTCGGCGCTATTTGTTTTGTCACCATATAGTGCATCAGTTTTATCCATCATATAGTGACCGACAACGCCGGTTAAAACAACACGTGACTAGCGTAAATTTTAGCTGACTATAAAATGCACATGTCGCGCGCGGAAAACTGCCAACGGCAAACTGTGACTAACCCAGCCATAATATTGCAAGCACACAACTAACTAACCAACATGACGCCCTGCTAAGCCAAATTGCTGCTAAAATGTGTCTTTCGTTCGCTAAGACGACTTGGACACATATAGAAAACCCCTGAATTCGAGTGGTTAAATAGTGATATTATTTTCTTAATCGCGGCATATCATCTTACGAAGGAGCATTTCCCCTGGTTTTCCTACACTCTTAGAAATGAACTTCACCACATAGCACGTTCCTAGCCAACCATCACCCCGAATGACAACGTTCTCGCCCTAGATTTGTTGAAAACGTGGTCATTCGGGATGATGGTTGGCTAGGAGCGTGCTATGTGGTGAAGTTCATTTCTAAGAGTGTAGTTTCCAGAACATGAATTTCGAGAACGGGGGTTTCACGACCAGGAATATCGAGGTCCTCCCTTATTCATCGCTTGACACGGAGAAAGCAGGGGGAAAGAAAACGGAAAGAAAGAAAAGAAAACCACCCTTTAAAAACAGAACTTCACCGCATAGCACGCTGAGCTCCAACCATTGCCAAGAATGATAGGGTTGACTAGAGTAGCTTGATGGGCTTGTTGGTACATGACTCGGAGAACAAGGAGCAGTCAAAAACAGGGACAACGACACAAGAAGACACACAAACAGAGGCTCCACTATCAACAAGTTTTTACTGAACTACACAAGCACATTTATAACCAATGGTGTAGAGGGGAAAAAAGGGGGCAAAAACGGAACACACGTGGGGGCCATAAAAACACGAGGAACAACCGGATCTAACTACTCAACTCCAGCTTTTAGTCTGCATTCCAAGAACCCAAACTCTTCCCTTGTTAGCGATATCGACGGCTCACTAACACATTTATCAGACCCATACTTCATTATCAAAAAGGCCTCGAAAATTTCCCTTTCATTCTTGGATTTGAATCGTCCTCTAATCTTTGTTCTCGGAAACTCTGGAACGCAACCGCAGACCCTAACGTGTTCATGCAGGGTACCCCCACCCGTTTTATTTACACAATTCTTATGTTCCATTAAACGTTCATTTAGGCACCGGCCAGATTGGCCGACATAAACCTTATCACACGAAAGTGGGATTTCATAAACAATAGACCTTTTACATTCCACAAGAGGACACCTATGCTTCTTCTCGCACTCTAGTGATACCTGTTCTTGATTCGTTAACCTAACGAGAGAAGATAGCCTAGAAAAAGACTTAAAAACTACAGGTACACCGAACCTTCCTGCCAATTTTTTTAAATGATGCGACGTTTTATGAATATATGGAATCACCCCCGGTCTACCTTCCAATCTTACATGGGACCTCTTTAGACCCTTAACCTCTGTAAGCAACCTATGGAGGATCATCAGCAGTACCTGCCGAGGAAAACCAGCTTCTTCAAGGCGGTTCAACTGTAGCACAACGCTTTCAGACATGGTATGCACACAAGATTTCTGGAGGGCCTTCCTGACACAGGTCAATCCTATCCCATTTTTTCCTACTTTTGAATGGTTCGACCCAAAGGGTAACACAGGTTTCCTTGACCTTTGTTTGTACAGCCAACAAGTATGTTCTGAACCTTCAGAAATACATAGGTCAAGAAACTGGAGTTTGCCACCCACAGGTTTCTCATGTGTAAATTCCAAACCCTGTCCAAAAGAGTAAAACACATTCAGAACTGCATTCTCTTCCAACTCACTATCAAAAAACAGAAGAAAATCATCTACAAATCTAAAAACCTTCTTTACACCTAAATTCTGCAAAGATTCATTAATGCTAACATCAAATTGCCCCAAAAAAATATCTGACAGAAGCGGAGCAATGCTGGAACCAATACACACCCCTGATTTCTGAGTATAAATCTGCTCGCCAAAAGAGACCCTTAACGACTTTAAGTACAGCATGAGTAACTCTACAAAGTCATCAACACTAACGCCGCACTCATTTTGAAAGCCGACAACACCACTCTGTTCAATGCAAAGCTTTACACAGTGCTTCAAACCTTCAGTAGGAAGGGAGTAATATAAGTCCTTTACATCAACCGACATAAATTTGAAAGCGACCCCTTCATTTTCCTTCAAAAATTTCGCAACTTCCATGGAGTCACGTACTCTAAACGGATCCACAATCTGTAAACTACGTAGCCCTTTCTGAATGTAAGCACCAAGCTCCTTCTGCCAGGTCCCTCTTTCAGAGACTATAGGTCTGAACGGAACGAGAGGCTTATGAATCTTAGCAGTGAAAAACACGTCCAAAACATCCTTCTTTACATTACCAATTGTTTTTGCTAGAGAAAACAACGTTAGGTCCTTGCATCTATGTATAACGGTTTTTCTAACCCCTTCTTCCTTAGATACTTTAAAGTTTGGTACTAAAGCCTGACCTGCTTTTTCCTGATACATCCCTGTAGTCAATAAGACAAAGCAACCATCCTTATCCGCTTCCAACAATCTCAGGTCGTCTTGCCTCAGCTTTTCCGGAATACTTCTGAAGTCCACTTTCATTCCAGTCCTCCTTTTGTCCTCAGTCTTCACTAGGCACGCAACACCCTCTTTTACGAACCTGGTCCTCTCAAGGTCTGGTACCGAGAGGCATAGCTCCCTGATCATAGACACTTTCTTGACAGCCGGCACACTGGGGACAAAACTTAGGCCCTAAGCCCAACTGTTCCACGATGTCATCTGAAACAGACGCTCCTTCCATACATCTAACACCTACATGCGTAGTCTCCCGCTTCCTTCCGCCTTTTGGAAGATATGGGACCACTTGACCCCACATGATCTCAGTGACACATTTAGTCAACTTGCTTAAATTTTCTTCTGTTTTTTGATAGTGAGTTGGAAGAGAATGCAGTTCTGAATGTGTTTTACTCTTTTGGACAGGGTTTGGAATTTACACATGAGAAACCTGTGGGTGGCAAACTCCAGTTTCTTGACCTATGTATTTCTGAAGGTTCAGAACATACTTGTTGGCAGTACAAACAAAGGTCAAGAAAACCTGTGTTACCCTTTGGGTCGAACCATTCAAAAGTAGTAAAAAATGGGATAGGATTGACCTGTGTCAGGAAGGCCCTCCAGAAATCTTGTGTGCATACCATGTCTGAAAGCGTTGTGCTACAGTTGAACCGCCTTGAAGAAGCTGGTTTTCCTCGGCAGGTACTGCTGATGATCCTCCATAGGTTGCTTACAGAGGTTAAGGGTCTAAAGAGGTCCCATGTAAGATTGGAAGGTAGACCGGGGGTGATTCCATATATTCATAAAACGTCGCATCATTTAAAAAATTGGCAGGAAGGTTCGGTGTACCTGTAGTTTTTAAGTCTTTTTCTAGGCTATCTTCTCTCGTTAGGTTAACGAATCAAGAACAGGTATCACTAGAGTGCGAGAAGAAGCATAGGTGTCCTCTTGTGGAATGTAAAAGGTCATTGTTTATGAAATCCCACTTTCGTGTGATAAGGTTTATGTCGGCCAATCTGGCCGGTGCCTAAATGAACGTTTAATGGAACATAAGAATTGTGTAAATAAAACGGGTGGGGGTACCCTGCATGAACACGTTAGGGTCTGCGGTTGCGTTCCAGAGTTTCCGAGAACAAAGATTAGAGGACGATTCAAATCCAAGAATGAAAGGGAAATTTTCGAGGCCTTTTTGATAATGAAGTATGGGTCTGATAAATGTGTTAGTGAGCCGTCGATATCGCTAACAAGGGAAGAGTTTGGGTTCTTGGAATGCAGACTAAAAGCTGGAGTTGAGTAGTTAGATCCGGTTGTTCCTCGTGTTTTTATGGCCCCCACGTGTGTTCCGTTTTTGCCCCCCTTTTTCCCCTCTACACCATTGGTTATAAATGTGCTTGTGTAGTTCAGTAAAAACTTGTTGATAGTGGAGCCTCTGTTTGTGTGTCTTCTTGTGTCGTTGTCCCTGTTTTTGACTGCTCCTTGTTCTGCGAGAGAATGATAGGGTTATCGCTTCTGTTTCGAAGAGAGAGGGGGGCGTACGCCTTTTTGTGGCAATTTTCATATCCAAATTGCCACAAAAAGACGTACGCCCACATTTGTCTTCGAATCAGAAGCGATGACCATATAATTCGTGGCAATGGTTGGCGCACAGCGTGCTATACGTTGAAGTTGAACAACGGCAAGCTACCTCGACCCCCCCCCCCCCCCCCTCTGTTTTTAGAGTGCAGTCAGCAGTGACCTGGATAGAAGCGCGGTCGCCGCTTTCAACTTTTATTACGTCACCAATGATGTTTTTTTCATTCTCCTCCTCGTTTGACCCGGAGGAGCGAGTCGAGTGGGAACACGCGCGGCGATGTTCAAGTGTCGTTTTTTCTAGGAAAAACATCGCCTACAGAGAGAATTTTCGTGTTCATCATCAAGTTGAGTTACCTGCTTCCACAACGCTTTCGGAACGGAAAATTTTTGAGATAGCTTTCAGAGCTCCTTTAAATATCAGCCCATCTCTCTTTGACGTCAGCGAGGTCTTCGACGTCGAAGTAGTTTTGAAATCTGTTCACTAACTGACAACGGGATGCTGGGCCAATCAAACTATTGGAGATGACAACGTCAATGTGTACTGATTCGAAAAGTCGTATCTATGCCAATATGATTGATTTGCGTGTCACTAAAAAAGGAGGGAAGGAATTGGATTCCTGATCCTCCCGAGCGACATAACGCTACCTCTGCAGGCAGACCATACGGCGATAATACTCGTATAGCAAAAACCAACCAACCTATGGGGAACGACGCGAGAGAACTGTCAGTTTCTACCGAATATTTCGAACCTATCTATCAGTGAACCAATGAAATAAGTAATCACTGCACAGGAGAAACCTGCCTAATTCGGACCACGGCATAAAATTGATTGATGCTATTTATCGACAACCCTGCGCGATTATATATAGCGCCAGGTAATAAAAGTAATTGGAGTATAGATTTACGCGTAAAGTGGGTCCGCCTATTTGTGTGCCAACATGCTGCACGTGCCGGAGCGTAGGACTACGGGTAATTTCGACCTCCTGCGGTTCTTTTGACGTGCGCCGGAAATCTCCGACACATATGGTGCTCGAAGTTTACCTCCTGGACATGATTGAGAACGTGGAGGGACAAATACGAAGCACACACGGAGGCGTTCAAATAGCAACTGATTTTATTTGGACACACAACTCTAGTCAGGAAAGCCCCTGGCAACAAAGGTGACCTCTAGCGGTGACAGGTTGACTGACCTCTGACTCACGTTGTTGGAAGACTATAGGGCTGCCACCAGGCCGGTATTATACCGGCAAGGCCGGTTATTTGCTCACTCTGCCGGTTGCCGGTAGGAAGGTGATTACCGGCAGCCTTTTGCCGGTATTTGTGGCTCAAGACCTTTCACAGGGGCTTTTGCAAAGTTTTCGCTTCAACATTCCACTACAGCTTGAATAAATCAGAAGCAAAGTCCCAACTCCGCAGTCAACAGTCGTTTTCTTAGTTATTCATCATCATTATTATTATCATTGTTATTGTCATCATTATTATTATTATCATCATTGTTATCCACCAAGTCTTGTGTTCGGAGGGGACAAGATCAGTGGCTGTGCCAATCTATTAGTGGTTGTGTGGAGCCATATAGAACTTATGCCGTATACAACCATCATGAGATCTCCTCCTGCAAAGAAGTGTTTGTTTGCATCAATGCGTTTTTCAGAGTAAATAACAATCCGGATGCTCCAATATGATCCAGTGTACCGTTCATGCCTGTTTATAGCAGTTTCTAACATCAATGATTCAGCCACACACAGGAACTTATTTTTCCTCGTATTATCTCTCTGTCTCTGTGTGTCTTCATCCACCCCTCACATACTTTCCCTTTCCCGCGAGCATTTCCCCTTTCCCTCTATACCACCTCCTCTCCCTCAGCCGGTATTTTTCACTACGAAAGGTGGCAACCCTATGGAAGACTGATGTATGAGGTCGCTTCTAATATCTCGCGTCCAAGCCTAGAATGGTGTCTGTGAAGAACAGAGGCACTGTGGTAGAGAGGAGTGCATGTAGGGCAGGAGCGTAGGCGGTCTTCTAGCCTTAAAGGCATGTCATGTGACTGAGCTCGAATTTTCGCCCTGTGTGGGAGGAGCCGAACATTTAGACATTGTGACGATTGGCAGATATATTGTGCCCTGCAGGATAGCGGGAGGGAGTATATGACACCTCTTTTGCATGGAACAAATCTGTTGCCGTGATTGGAGTTGGAGTTGGACGGACTAAAAATCATACTGCCGTGATTAACTTGACATTCTGCATTGGTTCTTGGTCTATTTACCGCGGGGATCATTCCGGCCAGTTTAATGGCGCAGCGAAAAACAATTTGTACGGGAAAGGACTTTTTTTTAACCCTGTGAGCAAATCTATGGGAGTAGGGAATGCTCACAACCCGCTTCTTTTCCTCAGGAGAAAGCAAGGCCCTATACCCACCGAAAGAAAAAAAACGCTTTGGCCCTCCGCGTTCTCAATCATGTTCAGTCTCGTCCAACACGCTCAACACATTCTCGCCCTCATGTTTACCTCTCCCACATTGCTGCCGCCCTCTGTCGGGATCGAAGCCGCGATCTTGAACTCAGCAAGCCAACACGTTACGGAATGAGTTGCCGAGGCCGGTCCATATAGCAGCTGCTGTCACCACGTAGATGAGGTTCAGGAGCAGTGGTGGGGTTGGGCGCCGGCGCGTTAAGTCCCGCGGGGCACACTTGAGTTGACCACTGAGCCACGCGAGCTGGCCATGTCACGTCGAGGCTGGGAGGTAGCCGGGTTTGAATCCCGGTGCCGACTGTGCTGTCTGGGGTTTTTCCTGGGTTTTCCTCAGACGCTTTCAGACATATATCGGCACAGTTCCCTTAGAAGTCGGCCCAAGACGCACATTCCCGCAGAGCGTCAGTCGTGACGTTGCCCACCTTATGTGAGGCCGACAACGGCGAGCCCTTTCAGACCAGCACCACCACCACCACCGCACACGTGAGTTGAGTTTTCTTTCTGTTACTCCTGCACGTAATTTTCTGCCTTGTCATCTAATGTATTCTGCGTTCTGTGATGCTGGTGTTTACACTGGGATGTCCACTGCTGGGAAGTATACATAGTACATCAAGAGTAGTTACACATATGGGTGTACCAGCGTGCAGGGGCGCACTCATGTACGTTTTACGTTAGTGTTAGCAAACGAGAGTGTTTGCTAATGTTGGTCCATTACGCGTGTCTTATATTGCAACGCGATGCTTTTGCTACATGCAAACAGGACATGTAGACCACTTATATCCAGTGCACGTGAAAGTTGGTACAGCTCAGAGAACGTTGCCTAACTTTGACCACCACATCCTCACTGACTTGACGACACGTATTGCGCACTGCTCTGCGACCTCACCCCTTATGTGTTATTTTTTTTTTCCTGTGCCCAAGTGATATACTCCGCCACAGAAGTTTCAATATATATATTTTCAGATTTAGGCCACTTCTCGTGACAGTCGGCGAACCTTTGAGTCGTAATGTAAGAAGAAGAGGAAGAAGAAGGAAAAAAAGACGTCTTCTCTGTAGAAAGTCCAATTTAGGGACGTCAAGGTTCCAGTTTTGGAAGCGGCTTTCTTTATTGGACAACTAAGCCAAATCTTGAAAAAGAAGAAGAAGAAGAAGAAGAAAATACAAGAGCACCTATCCATAGTACATTTAACGAGGTATCAGAGACCTATGTCGTTCTGATCTGGGGCTTAACCTTTCAGGCTGCACCCCAGGTTTTCCTTAGGGGTTCCAATTTAGGCAAGCGTACCCTATGCCACGCGGTTGTAGTATTTTTTCTAACGCCCAGGAGAAGTTGGTATGGTAACTGCACAGGTAGGGTTGCTGATGTTGTTTCTCGTAGTCAGCATATATGTGCGGTTTTGTGACTATGGGAGGCAGTGCCACTCACGATTAAAATGGTTACATCATTTTCCTTTCAAGGATTCATGCTTCATAAACTTTATCCGCGATTTTCATCTCCAGTTCAAAAGATCCAGATAACCATTCAGCGATAAGAAATTGCCGATACAGAGAGTCTAAAAGACAAAGGAAAGCTTGCAAGGTTTACTTACGCGCACAGTAGGATATGAAAGCGCCATTTCACGTGAACCCCCAAATTAATAACTCACCATACTTTGTACAGGTCATGTTTTCTTTAATTACGAACAAAGATTATCGTTCCCTGATTTCTTGGGCGATAGAACTTTTCAATCTGAATCCAGCGCTTTTTTTTTTTGTCTTTCTTTCAATAGAATACATCGCAAGCTTAGTTTCCTTACTTACGTTTCGTCTCATATTGCAGAGATAATGAAAATTTCAATGAATATGCAACTCGTTTCTTTTCTTATGTTCTTGTGGTATCGTTTTCCTTTTTTTCTTTTGCGTCTTCTTTTTCATGCTAACAGAAGACGTACAAGGAAATGAGTATAATATTCCATGTACGCGGTTCTTCACTCGTTAGCTACGTGGAAACCTGATTGCCGAAGTAAATCATTATGTTCCCATAATAGTTTCGTAAAACAACATAGGAGGCGCTGAACAAACTTCCTTTACGCAAAAGTTCTACAAGTGCTGTCCGGTTGCTCTTGTGGTTCACATGACTCTCAACATCTTTTCCTCTTCGATAACCTTACTGTGCTTGCTGTTACACAAGAAATGTATAGCAGATAATATACTAGACCTGAATGCAATTGAATACAATTGAATACAATTTGATCAACGGCATCTGTTAGCGCACAATAATGGTCTGTTATCATCATCATCATCATCCCTCCGTTGTTTCGTATTTCGTAGTTCGCCGAAAGTTGTCGACACCTGACAACTTCGTTTAGTGACGACCTGAGTTTGATCCTCCAGGTTCAAGGGCGTGAAAGAAGAGACAGCCTTCAAGCAAGCTCGTTTAGTGAATAGAGGAGTAGCAAGAGTTTTGAGTCAGCAGGGTCGGCGACTACTTTTCGCCTTTGGCGGGACACGTGATAAATTAGCGCCCCCCCCCCCCCCGTATTCTTGCTGCCCGAAAGATGTCGTTTTGGCGCCCCTTTAGGTGGGCTCGGGGGGAGGGGTGCAACCGCCTCCCCCTTTCGTAGACACTGGCCCTATGAGGAAGGTTAATGGCGGAAGGCAAGACAACACATGGGCGCATAGGTCACTCACTGCTTGGGTCTGCGGAACATCATAGAGAGGGATTGCGAGTTCAAAGCCTCACGAACAGTAACCGATTAATTACTAGTAGTGGTAGTAGTAAACGATTTACAAACCAGAATAAATGTCGCCTGGTGTGATCAAGACAGAACGGTCCGCGGTGCATATACCTTTCTTAATTATTATTATTATTTGCATTTTCTTCCTGCAGGGGCTAAGTACAAGGGGTCTATCATTATAAGCAGTCGTCGTGCCTTCACTGTGCCTGTTTCAAGGCTTTCGGTTTGCAAGGCCACCTGCACAAAATGATAAACGAAATCTGATTTGTCCCGAACGGTCGTGCCCGTTGTGCTGTCGAGCATCGACAGGATGTTAACTCCTGTCTACGATGGTTCAGTCATTCGCTCGGCAGCAATGGTGTCGGGACATCGCAGAAGGATCTCTCATGGGCACTCGGTGGATCCGACTTTGTCATTTTCCGTTCGAGACCGTTTACGGCGCAAGCACATGGTCAGATGCCAGATGCGGCGAATGTTGATCACGTCCTCCTAGAACGGGAGCTACACGAAACGTACAGGCGGATACCTCGTGCTTAGTTGTATAGTACAAGCGGGAAACCATTCCACACGGCTGCAGCCACGGGATCTTGCGAGAAACCCTTGCAAACACCGCCGGGGTCTTTAAATATTTATGGAGTTTCTGACGATCACCGGCTTGCTCCAGACGCTTTCTTTCCACGTTCATTCGTTCTGTTTCATTCTTTTGGTATTTCTATATTTATCGTGATCTGTTTTCTAATGACCTTTGGTGCTGCTCATTTTTCGTTTCCTCCTCTTACTGTTCTGTACTGCACCTGAGGACGTCTCGGTTGTCCTGTGAAACTGCCCAACTATGTTCTACTTGATTCCCATATCTCTCATGTAACGTCTCTCCAGAAATAGGGTAGTATGCCGCACTCCTGCGGTGGAACACCCCATGTGGCCTTCATCATATATTGCACGTTGTTGTTCATTTACGTTCTCCGTGTTTTTTTGTCGTTGTTGTTTTGGTTGCGTAAATATGTTCGATTTTTCTTCGTTGTCGCATCGGCAAATTAAAATGACCGGTCCTTTTGTAGCACTGAGCATCAAAGTACCATACTAAAAAACATCTCTGCTGCGTCCGGTTACATTTGGTTATCGTAATTTGATGATGCATTCTTTATTTAAAGTTTAATTTCGCTGAATCAAATAAAAAAACTGGCTTGCATTCACTTGCTTTGTGCACTGGCACAGAAGTATTTCCCTAAGGGATCTAATTTTTTGCGGATGCCATTCAAGGACTCCGCCCCGTAAACTTGAGGGAGTGTCAAACATAAATTAGGACGTTCAAACTTCGTATTTGATTGATTGATTGACTGAAAAATAAAAATATGGAGACGTCATATTTGAAACTGTGGAAGGAGTGAGCAAAATTTCGTGTCACTTTACGTACCGCAATAAAATGGAGAAGAAGCTGACCGCAGCCACCGCTAACGTTTGACAACTACGGCTTCTTCAACTTTCCACGAAAAGTGCGAATAATTCTGCATATCCCATTTGCTCAGCCACGCAGCATGACTACTCTGTTTGAGGGTTCCTGCACAGTAGCTACGACAAATTTCAAAATCGCTGACAGTAAGCCCCACCGCGATTCGTCCAATTTTACCCGTTTGCCCCTCATCTCACTACAAATCAGACGTCCCATTTCATTATGAAGGAAAACGACGGCATAAATTTGAATTATCACATCGCGGCAGCACATAAGAATGCTAATGCGCTTCCCCCGGATGTTACGCCCGTTGGTGGCTGTCTGCTCGCGTGCGCCGAAGGTATTTTTGAAACGCTTGTCGAATTCGCGCTATTACGTCGCTGCCATCGCATGGTACCGCCAACGGCACTGTTCTGTCATCTGCTTGTTCACAAAAAAAAAAAAAAAAGATAGAGGCACATATCTTTTCTGAAACACTTTACAGGTACGCAGTGTTACAAAATTGGCGTACACTGTTAAAGCAGAACTTCACCACATAGCACGCTCCTATCCAACAATCATTCCGAATGATATCATTCTGTGTCCTGGTTTGTTCAAAACAGGAGGGAGGCGCCTATCTGGGACAAACATAATGTGTGTGTCTCAGATAGGCGCCTCCTCCCATTTTCAGGAAATCAGTGCACAGAATAATATCGTTCGGAATGATGGTTGGCTAGGAGCGTGCTATCAGGTGAAGTTCTGTTTTAACAGTGTACGGCACTTCGTCCTCAGTAAATCAGGGGATTGAGCGATAAAGCTCGTTGGTTTTTAGAGCATTATACCTAGGGCCGACGAGAGAAAATACGGGCCCCGAGGATGAGTCCTGCCCGAGCCCCTTTCCTCATGTCTCGATAACATAGTCGAAGTTTGTTTGTAGTTTGTTTGTAACGAAAAAAAAAGCGAAAAAAAATAGTCGAAGTATTTCTTCTTCATATGATCCTTAACCATTTTACCAACTCCAAGAGGATATGCAAGCAGCGTATTCCTTGAGTACGAGGAGAAATAGGAAACGTGTTGCGTTTTCTTGGTGTTGCGTTTTCTGTTTCCTCTCGTACCCAAGAAATATGTTGCCTACAAGTTCGTTACACCAGCTTGCTTATGTCCTACTGCTGTGTTAGTGCTGTGGCTATCTATGGCTGGGTTTCTGATGACTTGACGAGTTATGCCATCTGCACCTGGCTCGAAATGGCACCTGTAACCATAGGTGACTGTTTCCAGTTCACCTATTGTAAACTCTGCATTCAGGGACTCCTCAACTGCTCAAGCGTTTGAAGGCAGGGTTGTTAGTACGAATCCATGTTGTGTAGACAGCAAAACGACGCGGAAGGAAAGAACGACGACACAGACGACTATTAACTCTCAACTGATAGACTTTATTGGACGAAACGAGTTTAAATACACGTGAAACATCAGTTTGTATACAAATAATTGATAGCGATCAACCTTGGAGCCCGTCACTGCTCTACACAAGCCCGTCACTGTTCTGCAGAAGACATTGTGTAGAACAGTGACAGGCTGTTGTGTCCGCTATCAATTCTTTGTATACAAACTGATGTGTCACGTGTATTTAAACTCGTTTCGTCCAATAAAGTCTATCAGTTGAGAGTTAGCAGTCGTACGTGTCGTCGTTCTTCTGTCCGCCTCTTTTTGGTGTCTGCATACCACACTCTCAGAAAAAAGGGTGGAGCAGTTACACCTTTTAGGAGGTAGTTGTCGCATATGTTGTGCCTAAAAGGTTGCAAAGTTCTACCTGCTACCTCACCCTCTGCCACGAATGATAGGGTTACCGCTTCTGATTCGGTGAGCGAGGGGGGCGTACGCCTTTTTGTAGCAATTTGGGTATATGATCATTGAATTTGCCACCCTGTTACACCCTTTATCAGACGCTATGTTGACCTAGGTGGGAACTATAGAAGTTACCCCCTTTTCACACCCTTTTTTCTTAGAGTGCATGGATCCTCAACTGCTGCCAGGCGGAAGTCAACTGTAGCTGCCTTGCGGAGCTCGCTTCGGCTGTTGTGGTCGCCATAGCCAATGCACCCAAAGCATCAGACGGATGAAGTTTCGTTCATGTGAGCCTCTCTTCGTGATTTGGTATAATTTCCTTACGAAATGTTCTTTGATTTGTTTTGGTTTCGCAAACGTAGTGGAACGATTGACTCGCTGTCTCTTTAAATAGTAATGCTACAGAAGAGGCTTGTGACAGCAAATATTTCACCTTTTCGCGGACCGGCAACCGTTTCTGATTTCTTTCGGTTCAGCAGTACAAAATATAATTTCGTTGTAGTTCCAGTTGAACCAAAATTAACGGTTGATACCGGTCTTCTGTTCCGGTCCCTGCTCACGAATGAGCGTCGTTTGCTGTGGACACCCAACTCCAACGTATCGTTTCCCGTGTTCCACGAAAGCGTCGTGCATGTTTGAGTCTCTCAGCTACATATCCCTTCCATCGCATCACTGTCCTCGCTGTGTTTCTCGAGGCCTGCATCCTATAACCTCATCAGAAGACGCAAGTCGATAACGCTGTTACTGACAGGAGGAGCCGTCGTGCTCTCGGCGTTGGGTATTAAATCTTGTCAGTCAGGTGATACATGAAGCAGCGTGATGCCACTGCTGTGTCTTTGTATCCATGTCGGCGGCGACACATTTGACACCATGTGCGCACGTGTCGTGATTGAATCTTGTGAGCTACTCTCGTGTCAACCATACGGGAGAAGGAACATGTGGCAGGCTTGCAAGAAGACGTATCGCAACATCGCAAGCGGATATAGTGTGAGTAGCTCCAGTTTTCTTGTTGATCTTTTATGCGGAATTGGTAACGCATGATGAACGCAGCTGATAACAATGTGCATAAGAGTTGGTGAGAGCAGTGTCCTTCTGGTGTCGCGGTGTCCATGGACGCTTAGCAACCTCTTGTAGCTCTCCTCGGAAGATGCGAGGGACGCTATGTCGCTTGTCTCGGGAACTCTCCTCCTGGTTTTAACTATACTGTGGTACGAGTAGCACGGAAGTCAAGCTTTATGCTGCTCGTCTCTTCGATGAAAGGCAGATAAGCACCAGCTACGTCTTCCACGAGGAGGACTTTGATGTGCCCACGGTCTGCCAAATACAGCCGAAAGTTGCTTATATACTAACCGTGTTGACGCCAGAATTCATCCAAAAGTGTTAATATTATTCAGCAGAAAACTCACCAGCTCGTTTTGCTTGGTTGCGAAAGAACTGCGTTCGAAATGATATGTGAGCAATCTCCTCGACGAATGCCACGAGATGTTGCCGTCAGTAAGCTTCGCGTGCTTGCGTTCACATACGCAATAAATGTGGAACTATTTAACACCCTGCCCTCTCCGTGTTTTAAAATTCCATGGAGACGATTTGTCTCAGAGAAAGCCGATTTTCCGCCGCATGATGCGACGAAGTTGGAAGCTTAGTCTCCGCGACATCTCGGTTTTTAAATATTCACCGTTAAGTTCGGACCTGACTGCAAGCATTTTCGAGTCTAGTGCCCCCGCGGAGACAGTTGCATACGCTTACATGGCCAGTCGATATCGCACTTTCAGAGCACATTATTCTCTAATTCGATCAGCCATATAGATAAACTTATTCCATGTGTATATCTTTCTTTTTTTTACTCCGATTTCTCCAGCGAAAGTGCGTCACCGGTTTCCCAGGGGAAACATCGATCCTCGGAAAGTCGTGCTGGGGATATCGTGATGAATAAGTGATGCAGAATTCGACAGACGGACCAGGCAGAATCTTCTTTAGGGGCTGTTGGATAGTTCATGCTTTCGAAGTTCTACCTTAGGTGGTTTTTCAACATTCGATATCTCATAATTAGCACATGGTGAGCTTACGACGGTGGTTCAATAAATAACATAAGATAATTTATTGACCAACAATGAAGATGATTTTTCTGGGAAGCAGTGTATCATTTTTCTACGTAGTACCCTCGCTTTTCGCCGTATAGGTGCGGCATCGTTTTGGAAGCGCCTGTAGTCCAGCAGAGAAAAAGTCTTTTGTATTGGGGGAGGAGGGGGGGGCGAAATGATGTGAAATACTAATAAAAAAGACAGAGGTGTAAGGTCTGCCGGCTCAGTCAAGGCGGCAAGCGGGCGTGTAGCGCTTCTGTCGTAAACTTAACGACCACCAAGATCATCCTTGAGACGGCCAAATTTGTGGTAGTCCGATGGTACAATGGCAGGCGAATATGGGGAATGTGGAAGGAAATCAATTCGAAGATCGCATATGGCTGAAATATATAGTCATACTAGACCTGTGCGGGCGGGCAACGGCGTGTTGGAGAAGAACACATTGCTGAGCAGTCCACGGCGCTTTGTTCCTATATAGCGGGCTTCAGATGCGTCCCTAGCAGAGCTCAACACGTTTTGGCGTTCACCGTAATGCTCCCTATGGGCATATGATACTCAACACTCAACGCTACTGGGCCCCCTGCCACGCCCCCTTCAGTGGCGCGTCGGAAGGGAACTCGTGCGCCTTCTGACTGACACAGGGCTCGCGCTGAGCCTGTGACTGCGCCTCTTTTCTTTCGTTTTTCTTTTTTTTTTACGCGGGAATAGCAAGTCGGCTTTTGGAGCCAGGCTAACCTTTCCCCTCGTTCTTTGTTTTTTCTTTGCAATAAACCTATATTCCCCCCACCCCAACCCCACCCCACCCTCCACTCAACGCTTCTTGCACTCGCCAGACTTCGAAACTTCTTCAGATACGGTGACGAGCTGCGACGCTATTCTGTGGCTGCTCTTTTGGGCTATAGTTGAAAGTAATAGATGCACTTTTTGCACATAGCTGATTATTCGGCTCAAAAATTGCCCCCCCCCCCCCTTCATCCTCGTATAGCATCTGAGAAGCGATGTACGTGGGTCGACACGGCGTTCCTTCAGTTCATGTGAAACACTCCTGGGAACCTATCTTGCGGACACTTTTGCATACTACGTCTTCCCCTGCATGATGAAATTGGCTGATCCAACACTCACACTCAATAACTCGGCCAGCTCTGTGACAGTGAACACTCTGTCTTGACGAATAAGGTCATCTGCGGTACCAACAGTTTTGGCTGTTACAGTAGTGTGTGGACGGACATGTCGTGGTGATTCGAGCACGTTTGTTTCTCCCTTGACAACTTACAAGCCCATTCATACGTTTGTTGTAGTGATATGCAGGCACTACCGCATTGTGCTTTCATTCGATGATGGGTGCCGATGGGTTTCTTTTTACGCATAAGACAACGGATGTCCGATGGTGGTGCTAGTGAAGGAGCTCGCCGTTGTCGGCCTCCCAGATGTGGGCAACGTCACGAGTAACGCTCTGGGGGAATGTGCGTCCTGGGGCCAACTTCTAAGGGACCTGTGCGACATGTGTCTGAGAGCGTCTGAGGAAAACCGAGAAGAACCTCAGACAGCACAGCCGGCACCGGGACTCGAACCAGGGTACCTCCCAGTCTCGACGTGACATGGCCGACCGACAGTTGTTCCTCCCCGGTGCAAACAGCGGACCAATCACTTTTGATCAGTTGTCGCGTGGTTGTACATGCCAGGATGATGCCCCATACCACGACATACGAGTACAGAGTAGAAGATTGCACTACCACCCGCAGCAAGAATATTAAGCATGAGATAGATTTCGAAATGTTAAGGTTATTTCTCGAACCATCCTCCTAACTTCGAGAACAGAGCTTCTTAGACATATCCAGAATTTCGACGCGAGACAAACAACAACTTTATTGTGAGATGATAAATGGGGAGTTAGATCGCAAGGGACGACATTGCTGGTGGTGATGTGGGGAATGAAATAATCAGCCCATTCACAATAAGGATCGAAGTTCTATGGCGTCCAAAAGGGTCAAAAGAGCTTTGAGGGCAGAGCGTTGGTGGGCTGGGTTTGGACAGGGACCAAGCAATTTTGAGAGTGAGGGTGGTGGACGAGAGTCCAGCTGATGAAGAGATCCGGGGAGTGCGGTTCGGGAAGGTTGGTAGTGCGGGCAACGAAGAAGAATGTGCTCTAGATCTTCTAGAGCACCACAGTGACAGAATCCGCATGGGAGAGTAAACTTGTCTCAAGCGGTAACGCCACTGAGCTGTAAAAGCCACATCGAGTCGCATTCGATGAACTAATGCAGCATCTTGACGAGAGGTGTTTCGTGGCATGCGGAAAGCGAGCGTTGGATCAACTCTTCTCAGCATAGATGGGGGGAGAATGTCAGTTGTCCATTGGCGGGAAGCCAGGGGAGACACGAGGCGTCGACGGAACGACGGTCTCCTCTCAGCAGCGCAATACTCTTCCGTCTCCGAGACGAGAGAGAGCTGCTTCCGCGGCGCTGTCGGTCCGTTCATTACCCACGACACCACAATGGGCTGGAACCCACTGGAGAACCAGCCTGTGTCCTGCTTCGTAGACAAGGTGGTAAGCCATTAACACATCCATCACTAGGGTGCGGATGAGCCACGTATGCCAGAATTTTCAATAGCTTGCAGTACAGATTTTGAGTCAGTGAACACTGCCCATTCCCGCGGGGTAAAATCAACGATGTGCTGCAGAAAGAAAAGTATGGCATAGATTCCGCAGCTGTTGATGAGGTGTGATGCGAAATGCGTCGTCCCTGTACTACGGCTTCGGATGGTATGACGAATGCCGAGGCAGACTTGCCATTTCTGGATACGCCATCTGTATATGCTGCTGCAGACGTAGAAAACTTGTCGTCTACCATAGGACGTCTGCAAAGAGTGCCACTCCTGCCGCTGGGTCTACCGGTCTGCCGAGGTGTGCCCAGGATAAGCCACAGGACCGGGATCTCGACGGCTCGTTTCCACAGTAAGGTTTGTGTTTACAACCCTATAGGACATTTGCAAAAGTTCGAGGGAGCAGCGCGGATGCCGGGAAATGCTGTGCAAAACGACAGCGACGGCGCATGCGCCAGTACGGCGACGACGACGATCGGAGACGGTAGCAAATCGCTGTCGTTTTGCACAGCATTTCCCGGCACGCCCTGCCAGAGCGCGCTGCTCCCTGGAACTTTTTCAAATGGCCTATTCGTCTCCGTCCCATACTATCTTCTGTCTGACTAACACTGAGGGCTCTGGCGTCCCCGTCCAGTGTAGGCACTGTGAACCGACCCGCTGTCGCGTAGGTTGACTCACAGATCGCTGCATCACAAATTTCGACGCGATATTTCAAGAACGGTGTTTATTTCGTCGACTACACACCACTCTGATCTTTTCCCTTGGTATCGCCTCATTGTGGTACTTTCGTTGCAGTACCTGGAATGCCCAACTGATAGTTCGTCTCTTGGTGATGCGTGCGAAATTAGTGAGCCTGAAAATGTTCGCGTTAGCCGTGGGCGCGGTCAATGAGTCAAAGTATTCTGGAGGCCAGCATCGCGAAAGTGACCATCTGTCTTCGCGTTCGTTCGGAGTGTGGGAGATGTGCATGTAAAAGGAGTATAGTGAGCCTGCTAGAAATCGCCGCCTTCGTGCACCAGAAGGATGGGACGTTCCAAAGCATGAGGAGTTTGACAAGCGCACGAGCGCTATTAAAAGTGGCAAATCTCTTGTACAAAATAAAATGAAAAAGTACGATATAATTTGACATTATATGTAGGGTAAAGGAAGCCTATTTTTACGCTTTCTGGCATAGAACCAGACGCTTATGTGGACTTAGTATGTGGAAGTGACCAGAGGGAAATTTGAAGGGTTTAGATGTTATTTACCGATCATCTAGCACACATGTATTGGAACTGAAATTACGTTAGTTGAATTATTCGAAATGTGGACCGAAATTATGAGTCCATGTTCTGCCACTTTCTACTGTGAGTCTGTATGCTGTGAATTTCTCCAAGAAATCGCAATTCTACCGCGGACTCACGCTACACAAATATTGGGACGCGCAAAAATACCACAGCAGCACCACCGCCAACAAGTACACTGATGGTGATGAATGGGGAAATTCGCCACCTGAGTTGTGACCACTACCCTAGTGCCGACGGGACTGCATGAGATGTAAAATGACAATGAGGTGATGGACAGAGACGGTAGGAAGGCTGCACATCAGCATCTGCGGAGTAAGGCCCCCGTAAAGGAAGGAATTCACAGAAGGTGGAGAGGCGTACTAAAAGACACAAAGGAGACCGGTGCCCTGCAGAAAATCCAGGAAAATCTGCAGAGCGCGACGGTACCACAGCATGCATATTGAGAAGACATTGTTTTATGTTGTCAGATCAACGCCCGCGCGGTTGTGATGCTAGAAGATTGGCAAAGAAATTGATCCACATTATAATGCAAGTAGAAATATACTAGATATGATAGGGCAGTGTTACTCGACAAGTTGCAGAGCACTCCCCTGGAGGAGTGTTGAGGGGTTCGCGTGTGCCAACAGGTCCACCAACAGCCCCTCATC
Source organism: Ornithodoros turicata (assembly GCF_037126465.1). Lineage (NCBI taxonomy): Eukaryota > Metazoa > Arthropoda > Arachnida > Ixodida > Argasidae > Ornithodoros > Ornithodoros turicata. Next base: position 78,973,115 of record NC_088203.1, on the reverse strand, counting down.
GACAAAGAGAGAGAGAGAGAGTTTGACTTGTGAGGCATGTCCCACCGTACACCCCAAGAAAAATGTAACAGTTAAGAGTAATAATAAAGCGTTTTAATAAGAGTATACTTAGTACATTTGTGGACTAAGTGCATTACCACAACCAGTAGCCCTTTTCTGAATGTGCACAGAAGTTTATGCCACGTTAAAAGGACAGTCTACAGTGATGGGGAGTAAATTTCAGGGTAGGGGACTAAAATTTGGAGTATTTGCAACTATGGGACTACTTGCTGCCCAATATCCCCTTTATGTGCTGGAGTGCAGTCGGACATTTTGCATCGGAGAAGCTAGCTTCTGCTGCTGAAGTGCTTTTATTCAGACATGCAGTGCTTTAGTCTGCAGGGTTTCTTCCGTGCTGTATCTAACGTCTTCAACGTACATGTTTACTCGCATACCTCCAGGAAAATAAGAAGAATAAGAAAAAAAAATGCAAAAGACAAAGAGGCACGGATACGCCTCGTGCCACACAGGTTGTGCTTCTGATGTACCGTTTCGACTGTTCTAGGGTTTTAACGGGTCCCTCTGGTTTCCTATTATCTTTCGCGCCAAGGGCACAGACAGACAAAAAACTTATTTACGTCTGTACGGGATTAAGGGATTTGATGAAGCACGAACTCCAGGAAGCATACAAAAACGCAGATAAACCCTCAACTGATTCTTGGAAATGGAACTCACAGTCAGAATACAGAGAGAGCGAGTCAGGTAATCCATCCAAATATAGTCATGATATAATTTCTCTACGCAGAAGAGATGTCCTCTAGGCAAATTAAATTCTATCCTGCAGCGCATGCCCAATCAGCTTATTGTCTGTTTTTTTATACGTGGGTCGAATTAAAGGATTGACAACGGCTGAATCTGGGGACTTGGAAGTTCCAAACTTAGCAACAGTGCATTCAAGGTACATTGTTCGTGGGCCTACGCGAAGTCATTCGCTGGCCCTGTGATCCTTCTACTGTTGACCGTACAATACGGCGGGTCACAGATTGAAATGTCAAAGCTCCAGCGCTGCAGGGAAGGATTTTGTATTCTACTTGCGTGTGTTACGCGAATTTAGCGCACCTGAAATTAGCCTAGCCCGGAGCACAGCCCGTGTTGTTTGTATTGGAGGACAGCGTAGACTTACTTTCGTCGATTTTGTTTCTCTCTTTGTGAGTTGAGGTTAAGGTTACGAAAATACACACTGATAACAAGCTAATGAAGTTACTGCGCACTTACTTGTGTAATTAGATAGTTATGTTAATAAAATATTCTGAACAGCTGATGAAGAGAGTAACCGAACGAGTGAAAGATGATTATTCGTATATATCAATATACAATTATCCTTGCGGTGCCATTAGATGACAATGGGGGAATGTGAAAACTTTGAGTGAAATATGGTCAACACAAGTGATAAAGAGATAAAGACACTGAGATCAGTGTTTATTAGCGTACAAGCTTTCACGCAGTGGACTACATATCATCAGGCACAAGAGGATATTAATAAACAGTAGCGTCGGTGTCTTTACCTTCTTATCACTTGGTCACTCTAAACTTGGTTCCATTAAACTTGGTTCCATTAGATACAGTCAAAAAGCAGAACTCCACCGCATAACACTCTAAAAGCAAAGGAGCCTTCAGAAATATATCGCTCTGTCTCTGAGTCTCTCTGAGTCTCTCTCTCTCTGTCTCTCGAACCGAGTCTCGGGGCTTCAAAATGGAACTTCAGCGCAAATCACGCTCAGAATCAAACCGCATTTCACAAAGATGTCGTTCTCTTTCCTGACCTGTTAAAAAATGGGAGGCGTACGCCTTTTTGTGGTTTTGGTGTGTACAGCGCTTTCTGATCTACTAAATCTCCCCTATTATTCGTCTTCCCTGTTGCCCACATCATGCATAATTCACTGGCGCATAAACACGAAGCCTTTTATCTAGCCCAGTCTTCTTTTGTGGCCGCCTCAGCAACCACCTCCACACCACGGCCAGATCAATTACCATCATTGCCTACAGCGTATTTACTCCCGATCTGGAGCCCAGCAACAGCGAAGGCCTCACCACAATCGCTGTATACTATACCGTTGCAACCCTGAAAAAAGAAGCAAACACGCACAAGTGCACAGCCTCATAGTTCCCTGAAGGAAGAAACCAACCTTAGTGCACCCCCCATTGATTCGCACCTTCCTGCCTTCCGCGGATGCTGTTAAGATAACGAGGACTTGTCTGCTGCAGCTGCAACAGGAGGAGCGGAGATGAGGAGGGAGGGGCGGCACTCCAGTGCTGGCGTCTGGCACTGCCGTTGAGAAATCGTGTCGCGTTTTGGTGTCGGCGTAGGGGAAGAGGCGAGAACGAAAAGAGGCACAGAAACGATCAGTGATGATGTCTCGACTGTCTACGTGCTCCGGGATTAAAGAGCTGGAAATGAGATAGATTGTGATTGGATGTCGTCGGGGGTCCTCGTTACGATCAATGCAGAGCTGTGATTCGTGTGTGTGCGCACAGTAGCTTGTACAGTATAGTAGCTTATTTCACAACGATGGAGTAGTAAGAAAAAAAAAAAAAGTCGAATAAAGAGTGTTTGGAGGATGTTCAGGCGTGGAGGAGAAGAAACAGAAAAAAATTACGGACGAAATTTGCGGAGCTCCTGGACGCCACTGAAGCAGAAATAATAATAATAATAAAAGAGAGAAAAAAAAACGTTGTTAAAAAAAACAATGTCCCGTACTGTTAATAAAACTGTTTCGCCTTTTTTCAAGGAACATTTGATTGGCAGGAAAATGAACTCTTCGTGAGCTGTTTGTATCCGCCCCTTTAGAGAGTCCCAGCTATCTTAGTGTTTATCTACATCTCAGTGGCATAAATAGCTAGCAGTGTGCCCACCTTCTTGTCCTCAGGACGAGGGAAACTGTACGTCACTATTTACGCGTTATAGCTCATCACCGCCGTCACCCATTGGTAGCAAAAGTTTATTGGCGCAAGCCGAGCAACCCATACAAAATCATTGCGGAAGCAAAGCCTAAATTGACCCGTTTGTAGTAAAGCCAACAGTGTCTTCGTCTTCCCCGTGGTCTCTGTCACTGCCCTCGATCCCCACCGGCATTCCGGGACTCAACGTTAAAAAAAATAACAAATAAAATCAAGTGCCACCGTCAGTCCTTTGCCAGATGTCATTGACATGATGTTAAGCGTTTACGCTGAGCACACTGCCATCTACACCAACGGGTCCTCTACACCTGTAAGTTTCTTCTTGTAAGCCTTCGTTATTCCATCGCGGGTATCGCGTCTCACGGGTATCGCCTGGCGCACTGCACTTCCTCTACATCCGCAGAGCTTTACGACATCTTGTCGTTCCTGCGGTATGCTCTGCACGAGGCTCCGCGAATGTGGTTTGTTGTTGCGTAATGTTATTCGCAGTGCATAAAGGAATGTATGGTCAGTCCTTCGCCAGATGTCATTGGACATTATGTTAATCGTCTACCCTGAGCACACTGCCGTCTACACCGACGGGTCCTTTACACCTGTAAGTTCATCGGCCGCCTTCGTTATTCCATCGGTCCAGGTGTCTCACGCGTATCGCCTGGCATTCAACACGTCCTCATCGACTGCCCTCAATACAGCTCCGAGAGAGCAATGCTCCAGTCCCCACTGACCCGTATCAACGACAAGCCGCTCAGCCTTGCAGCAATCTCCGGTCCTCGTTCTAACCCTGTGCAGCACCGTCAATGCCTGCACTCATTCTATCTGTTCTTGACATCTACTAGCCTGCTTGAACTCCTATGACCTGAGAGCTGTTGCCATGAATGCGGAGATGTGTTCTTCACAGCATTTCATCTCCGGTAGCCGACCGGATGAACTACTATCCCATCAGTTACGGTGCACCCACGTGTGTGATATCTCATTTGCGTATGCCATGTGTGTGTGCGAGTGTGTATGCTTCATCGTCATCGCACTCGTATATTAACCCACATGCACTGAGGTATGGTACTGCAATTGTTGAGGAAATCACCTCATCTCATTGTCATTCACGTAGTTGTTCACGTTGTCGTTGTTCTTGTTATTTTGATTTCGTCACTGGCTATATTATCTCCCATACTGCAGCCATTCAAGTCTTCTTTGCCTCCTGAAGACGGAATCAGTACTGGTGCTATAACGTCGGCTTATTAGGGAATCCTTCATAAAAAAGACTTTCTTTAACGTGTAAAAGAACCTGCTTATGTATGTCCTTCTAAGACCCAGTTAGTCAGTCTCTTACACATTGTATATTAAATGCGCAAGACTAATGCGTGTATTTCATGCGTAATATTACCTATAACAGAAGGGCAAGAAGGTGTAGAGCGTGTTGGTTGTTGGCGTGTCCGTCAGAAGCATCAGAAAGGCGCTTTTATGAGTACACAATAGCACTTTTTAAATGCAACGTCTATACTGCGGCGGTGTGGCCAACTCAATCTGACAAGATGACTTTCCTAGGGAGCTCCGGAAATAAGCCCAGTTACAAAAGGATAAAGAACGTGACTTTAAAAAAATAGGAAGGGCTTATTGACAGAGTTTTCAAAAGAAAAAGAAAGAATTCGATCTAGTCACGTCGCTGCACTAATATTTTGTTAACGAAGCACCTCGTAGAATGACGCAGTTTATGATATTGCACGACAGGTCCACAAACACTGAAAAAAAAGAAAAGGAAAGAAAAAGGTGGCTTGTAGAAACCTAATTTCCTCTGTTTCGTTTTTGTTTTCTTTCCTAGAAGGCGTACCAAGCGGTTCATTACGAAGGCAAACGATTAACGCCATGCATTAACGGCATGATTCTGCATGTTAGCAGAGAAGGTCATTTTATTTTTTAGGCTAAGGGTTTCAGGACTCGCGTCTCATTAGCGTCGTGTTTATAATTATTGTTTGCTTATTCAAGTTAGGACGCGCGTACGCTAGCTGAAACAAAACACAATAATTAAATCATGAATGATTATATATAGCTTAGCTTATCAGAGTGGGGCAGTTGGGAAAAGAAATGAGTGGACCATGAAACGAATCGGGGCTGCGCGATACCATAGTGCAATCTGGCGGAAAATAACGTGTCATTAATGCGTTAAGCAAATCAAGCTGTAGTAACAACTGCGCGAAAGTGTGTAGAAAACAACAACAAAAAGCAAACCCGAGACAGTTTCCTACGGGTATCTTTTACCTGTGCCGTTGTCCTCACGGCATTGTGCGGTGGGTGTGATTCCCCCCCCCCCCCCCCATCGTTAGCCAGTTCATTTACCACGGAGCTTCCGTCTCTAAGAATTGCACTGATATACGAATCGCTATGTGTGGGTCATGTGTATATTCTCAACGACGTGCAGTGTTCGCTCCCCAACACAGAGGGATACTTAGTGCCCGCATTTACCGCTCACTCTTAAAACGGCCACCTCTAATAGAGGTGAAAAATATATATGCGTTTTTACCTAACTAGAGTAACCGAGGATTGACCCCATTGCACAACGTCGCGTAATACCGGGACGTGTTTGACTTCGAAAGTATATGCCGAAAACACACTGCAATTAATTCTCAAATCTGCTCTTTCTCTGCACAGAGGTTTTATGAAATAGGGTGTGACTATTTCGTCTTGTGGCAGAAGCCTGAAAGTATTCCGCTGACACAGTGCACACAGAACCGTCAAAAGCATTACCTGTTTACGAGTAACAGTTTGTTTACGGGTTACATCGAGCGCATTGTGATCGTGTAAGCCCTGCGCGTGATCCTAACGCTGCCTGTAACCTCTGGCCACCAGAGAGTTTCGTCTAAGTTCGTTACCGATTATATAACTTCTACAGCAGGAGTTTTCCGTTCTCAGAGGTAACGTGAGAACTGACCGTTTTAAGAGTGCACCTTTTACTTTTAGAGGTAAAAACGCATATACATTTTTTACCTCTATTAGAAGTGACCGTTTTAAGAGTGTACAGATAGAGTACGAACGGCACGAGCAATATAGCGAAATGATCAAACGATTGGGAACCGTCTCCACCAACTAAAGGAAATAACAAAAACTTGACGTTGAACGTTAAGAAAAGAAGGAAATTCAAGGAAAGTCCTTGAAGGCCGCTTTTCGGGTCTAGTGCATGTCATTATGGGACGTTGTCATCGTCGCATATGCCACTTAATTCAAGAAGATGAAGATGGATAACGGTAAAGTAATCTCCGAGGCCCAACGACACCAGAAGGGAAAGGGAAAAAAATAAAGGGGATCATTTATCCCGACTCAAATTAAAAATGATCATTTACTGAGCAATATAGCCGCTCAGCCCGATGTCATTTAAAAACGCGTGGCTCGAGTGCATTTCTGCGTCCTCCCTTAATTGGTACGACCGGTCGCTGTTTTCGTTCACCTCGCCAGGATAGTTTCTTAATTGATCCGTCTCGTCGAGACCTTAATGCTTTTACGCGTTTCTTCCGTTCCTGCAGCTGTCAGCAAGTGGGACAGGCTTTCTCGCCGTGTATTTATTTCTCGCGCTGGAATCTTCGTGTTTGAAAACGGCACCATTGACAGGCTTCATTGGCGGTTTTATTTGATGTTTGAAGCGTGCTAATTGCTCGCGACTGAGGGCCGATCGAGGATCTATAGGGCGTATCTGTGGCCATGTCGTGATTTCGCCGCGGCCTTTTCTCATTGAAAGGTTTTCCGTGGTTTTACGTGCCAGGGTTGTGGAATGGGGTCACCCGTTCCACTCAAATTCCATTCCTTTGAATTCCTCGGAATGAAATGGTATGACCAATTTCCACTCCTGAAATGGCTTGGCAACCCCATTCCATTCATTTAATTCCATCATGAAAGAAAGGGGGCCGGTAACCGTACGGGCTAGCCCAGCAGCGCTAAAGGAGATTGGCATTACCCAGCAAGGAAAAAGCACAAAAGACTAGGTTATTTCGCTCTTGAACGTGTGCAGGTGTGGTGCGTGTTTGCAAAGGGCGCGACGGAAGAAACCGGCGGGTTGAAACCAAAACTGCCACCGAGGCACCCCGGACCATTCCATTCCAATTCCATTCCGGCGAAAAAATGTATAATTTCATTCCTGTTCCATTCCTAGGATAGTTTCCGTCGTTCCATTCCCATTCCGGATTCTGCTAAACAACTCTGGAGTGGCAACTTCCCAACCCTGTGAGAGGCACACTCTTAAAACAGAACACTGAAGGCCATCATTGCACAGAAGGACACCGTTGTTACTCCGGATTTGTGGAAAGCTCGGGGCGTACGCCTTTTTGTAGACGGCATCACTTATCGGGCCATCCGAAATCCTTGCGATTCGGGTATTTCCTGTCTGCTCCATGTCTACAACACCACATGGAGAAACGGGGAAGTGCCGGCGAGCTGCAAAGATGCGTTAGTTGTCCCTCTGTTAAAGCCGAGCAAGCAACCTTCTGATCTCTCCTCCTTTCGTCCTGTTAGCCTGACAAGTTGTCTCGGTAAAGTTTTGGAGCGAATGGCGCTACATAGGCTAGCATGGTGGCTTGAGGGACATGGAGCTTTTCCTGCAGAGATGAATGTGTGAATAGGCATATACCCCCGTCGCCATTTGCCATGGATTCGGTTCTGGACCTTGTCACCTCCGTCGAACAAGCCAAGAGCCAGAAGAAAATTGTCATGGCGGTTTTCCTGGACCCAGCCGTACGCCGTCGTCTTCAGCTTTCGCTGGATAGGATTTAACGGTATCTCACTGAAGCAGGGCATGGATATCTCGGCTGAAAAAACAGCAGCGCTAGCCTTTACTAAGAAGGATATTTGCCAGTGCCAGCTTTCCATTGGTAATACGTCGCTCAGACAAGTTAAACACCACAGATTTCTGGGCGTCATACTGGACTCCAACCTGTCCTGGAAGAAGCATGTCGACCACTTAGACACCAAGGCCCACCGGTGGATATCTGTCATCCGTCACTTTACCGGAGCTAAGTGGGGAATGGATGAGAAGTCCCTTCTGGCCCTCCATAACGCTTTAGTTCGTGGCACACTTCTGTACAGCCTCCCTGTCCTGCATGGCGTTTCCCATACTCAAGAACAGCGACTTCAGCTTTCATTATGCCGGGGCATTAATATCAACCCGACGATCTGTGAATGGATACGTGCATTTTTGAGTAACCGGACCCAGCCAGTCATTGTTAACACTGTACCCTCCCTTCCAGCCTCTGTAAAGTCCGGTGTGCCGCAAACGTCCGTCCTTAGTCCCGCCTTCTTTTTCATTTACATAAATGATTTGCACCGGTCCATTCTTTCACACGTCAGGTTATATGCTGACGACTGCGTCATATACCATAAGATCCGACACTCAGAGGACTGTGCTCTGCTCCAAGAAGACCTAAATAAGTTACATACGTGGTGCTTCAACTGGCAGATGAAAGTTAACACTGAAAAAACAAAGTGCATGTCCTTCACAACGTTAAAGTCCCCAGTATCGTTTGTCTATGAGATAAATTCAACACCATTAGAGAAGTTTTTTTCCTCATTTCCTCGTTTCAGTACCTGGGTGTTATCCTTCGCGCTAACCAGTCTTGGAAGGAACACATTGAAAAACTAAGTAGTACCAAGCCCAACAAAACCCTAGGGTTCCTACGCCGCCACCTCCGCCTAGCACCGCCAGATATAAAAAAGCTCGCGTATTCCACTCTTGTCCGTCCGCAGCTGGAGTATGCCAGCATCATCTGGAACCCGCAACAACAGTACCTAATTGGTAAACTTGAGTCTGTACAAAACAAAGCCGCTCGCTTCATCGCCAGGGAATACTCGCCGTACTGCAGCATAACTCAACTAAAACAGGAACTTCATCTCTCTAATCTCGACGCTCGCAGAAAGGTTGCCTGCATGTCATTCTTTCACAAGCTTGTCTACTCACCTACTGCATCTCATCGTACACTGTACTGTTCCACACCAGGCCGTCAAACCCTGCGTCACACTCAATCATGTAAATTTTTTGCTTCACATGTCCGCACTAACAGATTCCTACATTAACGGCATCAACGCATGATCACGTTGTGGAATAGCTTACCGTGCGATATCACGTGCACCGGGGACGCAAACGATTTCACACGAAAATGTAACATGTACTTAGCTCCTTCTTGAAATCATTGGTCCTTCATAAGTGATGTATTTCTACCCATGTTGTACTGTCCATCAAAGTGTCTCTCTGTTTTGTTTATTTTGTAAGTATTGTACCCCCCACCTTATGTAATGCCCTGCACCGGGGCCTTTAAGGTTAAATAAAATGAAATGAAAACGAAATATATCCCTGCAGTGGATTCCAGGTCACTGCGGTCTAAGAGGCAATGAGGAGGCTGACAGAGTAGCCACGGCTACCCACGAGTCCCCGACAGCCATGCCCATTGTGCTGTCGAGAGGTGACAGATGGACCCTACTAACTGCGTGGTTTCAACCCTTGGCTCTGCAGCAATGGCTCCGGGACATCACGGCTCCATCTCTCATGTATTCGGTAGACCCAAATTTGTCGTTTTCTTTCCCTGCCCGTCTATTACGCCATTTTACCTCCCTCCTGCGTAGACTCCGGCTCAATGTGGCTTTTACCCCGCAATTCAAGTGCATGATCAGATGCTGTGACACAAGCTGTCTTAAATTGTCTTAAATTCTCGGGCCATGGTCGGACCCCTCACATCTGATGCAAGGCCTACGAACTGTTGCTGAGTTCCTCTCCAGCACTGGACTAATGGACGAACTCTAATAGGACACCTTTCCATCATCATCACTTTCTCATCCTTTCCACAAGCGCAATCGGGCAGTGTACCGCCATAACGGCGGAGGATGACCCACCACATCATCATCCTATGTATGTATGTATGTATGTATGTATGTATGTATGTATGTATGTATGTATGTATGTATGTATGTATGTATGTATGTATGTATGTATGTATGTATGTATGTATGTATGTATGTATGTATGTATGTATGTATGTATGTATGTATGTATGTATGTATGTATGTATGTATGTATGTATGTATGTATGTATGTATGTATGTATGTATGTATGTATGTATGTATGTATGTATGTATGTATGTATGTATGTATGTATGTATGTATGTATGTATGTATGTATGTATGTATGTATGTATGTATGTATGTATGTATGTATGTATGTATGTATGTATGTATGTATGTATGTATGTATGTATGTATGTATGTATGTATGTATGTATGTATGTATGTATGTATGTATGTATGTATGTATGTATGTATGTATGTATGTATGTATGTATGTATGTATGTATGTATGTATGTATGTATGTATGTATGTATGTATGTATGTGCGTGTGTGTGTGTGTGTGCGCGCGCGTGTGCGTGTGCGTGTGTGTGTGTGTGTGTGTGCGCGCGCGCGGCACAAGCCTCTGTTCCACCTGCAGTGCAAGTGCAGTGCAAGTGTGTCGCGCGCGACACAAGCCTCTGTTCCACCTGCAGTGTCGTGGCAACCGCCCAGCACATTCTTATGCACTCTACTGCCCGCAAAGGCGGATATTGTGTGATGAGCTTGCCCGTATCAGTAAGATGCCGCTCACCTAAGCTGCACTCATTGGCCGCTATGAAGATCCTGTGCACCATCGTAGGGTTCTTCACCTGTTTATGGACTTTCTGTCGTCCTCTGGATTGCTCCAGACGCTTTAGTTCTTTCTTGTATTGTCATCCTTCCTTCATCATTTTCACATAATGTTCCACGTGCAATGGGGTAGGGTACCGCACCACCGCAGTGAAACACCCCATCGCATGTCATCATTTATTGTTGTTGTTGTTCCCTTTTCGCAACAATTCCCATAGTAGCTCCACGAGTGTCAGAAAAACGCGTATACCTCCGGTTTTAAATAGAATAGTACAGATAAGATGTCATTCGGGATGATGGTTGACTTCGAGCGTGTCAAGAGTGCGATAGGATATCATCGTGATAAACAAGTAAAATAAATATTCTATTCAGATATGATCATGAGCGTCCCCGAGTGGTTGGTCTGTAGATTAATTCTGCCCACCTGAGGGCTCTTTAACTGGCACTGAAATTTCAACACACGGCACACCGTATTTAACGCTCCTCGCGGAGGACGGCGTATCTAAGCAACTTGTACGTATCCACCAAGTTGCTGGCGTCCTCCGCGGAGATCCAACCCGCAACCTCGGGATCAGTAGGCGGACAGGCTACCAACTGACCACCGAGGCCGGTAAAGAGTGTGATAGATAAGGAGCGCGTTACGCGGTGAAGGTTTAAGAGTGCGGGTCTCGCGTGGTGTATAGTGTGCGTAAAACTCAAGTACCCCATGTCGTGTCAGTACTGTCTTAAACGCTCGAAATGATTTCTGCCGTCGAATTCACGTTTGGGTGGGTTGACAACAAGCTGGTTGGGAGCTGATCTTTGTTTGGACTTTGTCTTGCTGGAGCTAGAGTTTGTGTGCATCCTGAAGATAGGTGGTGATGGTGAAAGGGATCGCCGTTGTCGGCCTCACAGAAGTGGGCAACGTCACGACTGACGCCCCGGGGGAATGTGTGTCCTGGGCCGACTTCTGAGGGAACTGTGACGACATATGTCTGAAAGCGTCTCAGGGAAACCCCGGGAAAAAGACAGAGCTTCACCACATAACACAGTCCCAACCAACAACAACAACACTGACGTGAATGGGAGGGGTACGAATTTTTTTGAGACACTTTATGAAAGTTACGATTATGAACCCCACTCATCATCATATAAATAAAGTTGTATTATGGTTATGGAGCGCCACCACCACCATCTGCTTTCAGAGTGCGCCCTTTAGTTTCTGTCTTGGTGAATAGCATAGTTGTTGTACAACGACACATAAAGCACTCTATGAGCATTCCTCTGTTATTTTTTTTTTTTTCCTATGGTTCTTAATTTATGATAATGGCCACAGTCATAAGCGCTGTGTCCGCTGTGGTCTTTCTTTACCGCTGCTCCCTTGCAAAACCTTAAATTATGAGACTTTCAGTTCTTTTTTTCTTTTTTCCTTGGCCTCATTTATGTTTCATTTGTCCTCTAGGTTCCTTTATCTGGGATCTCCCAAGTTTTTATTCTTATTTTTGCACTTACTGCGTTTTCCCATCCTTCAAGTGTAGGACTAATGTGTCCGTATTCTTCATCCTGATGTAATCTAATCTAGTCTAATCTTGCAGTGTCTTTACTAAATTCCTATCGAAGTCAAAACAATAGCGCAGGACGTCCGAGAGAATGGTGCCCAGAGCTGGGTACCATCAAGCCTGCAGCATTATTCGGACCCTCCTTTCGACGTCACGTGACACACATCCCACAACCACACACACACACACGTCCCTTATGGGCACCGGACAGAAAATAAAGAAACTTATAATTACTCTGCATCCTTCTTTCCAGCTTTATTTAGAACGAGTATGTTACCTGTCCTGCTCGAGCCCGTCCGCTCCCGAAAAACGTACGGTGTTTACTCAAAGCATGATCCCTGTTACATATAGCATCACAGAGCAGGAAAAGTTTATGGATGAAGCAATATTATGGCGTTATTTATGACTGCAGGAGCCCTCTCCGTTACTAATCCTGCATTCGCCGAACTTCTTGGCAAAGTGATACGCGAACGTTCATGTTCGGCATACGTTAACAATTTATTACCGCCCTCCTACACTCCGTATGTTGATATTCCGAACGGAGTAAAGCTTGCTCGCACCGCTGATGACGTAAAGGCTCTGATGACTGATTTTCTTATTTCATTTCCCGTTTTATTACGTCGACGACGTCCCGAAGAGGAACTTGCACGACGATGTGGCTTAAGTTTCGCGATCGAAGAGATGAAGCTGGTGAATCCCGCGTTTACGAGGAAGTTTAGAGTAGCAATGAGAGTGGGAACATGGCGATGTATTGTGCAGTTCTGGCACCAGCAGCATTTTTTTTTTTTGTGCACGAAAGAAAAATAATACGAATGAGAACGCGCTACAAATCGCCTTCGTGAATGAAAGACATTGAACTATATCACCGAACAATCTTAGGCATGTCGTTTAACGTAGAGATCTGCAGGGCCAACACACACTCTTAAAATAGTGGGAGCGTGGGGATGTCGATATCGGATCGCCGCTGGGCGTCGCGACTGGGCGTCGTCACGACTATTAGCCAGGATGGAGAAACCACACACGCGTCTTGGAGTAGCCGGTCCTGACTGAGTCGGGACTTACCTCTCCATATTTTTATTTTATATCCAATCCAATTAAATAAACATCGGAGTAATTTTCCGAATAACGTATCGGCTTCGGTTTACATATTTCTTGCGCGGAGCAGTGCACCAATGCGCTCTTTGGATCGCTGTCAATTTCGTGTTCATCCGCCTGATTCACGCACGAGGGCGACGGAAGGTCACATTCTTAGAAATGGACTTCACAGCATAGCACGCTCCTAGTCAACCATCATCTCGAATCATATCGTTATCTGCACTGATTTGTTGAAAACGGGAGGCGTACGCCTTTTTGTTGTTTGAGAAAATTTATTCAACGATTCACATTATAGAGCACACTACGCCTTTTTGGTAACACTTATGCTGTTCATAATTGTCACAAAAAAGCCGTACGTCTTCCGTTTTCAACACATTAGGGCAGATAACGATATCATTCGAGATGACGGTTGGCTAGTATCGTGCTATGCGGTGAAGTTCATTTTTAAGAGTGTAGGAGCACCCGCAAGAGATGTGGTATTCCTTCTCAAAGCGACTGGTGAGCAGCGCTGGCGGTTTTGTCGTTCCGTAGCTGAGATAGCGTGAGAAAGACGGGACAACAGACAGCACAAGACATCTGCTGCGCAAGCAGATGTGTTGTGCTGTCTGTCGTCCCGGCTCTGGCTGCTTGAACATCGTTATGACTACGCGATACCAACAACCCCATTTTAACACAATTGCATACAGTATGTATACGCGATAAATTCATACCAATCAGAATATGAAGCAGCGCTCGCTTTTAGCTTTCCTTTATTTTTATATATATATATATTTTTGCCCACTCTTGCGGTCATACGGGTGCAGTTTCGGAACCATTCGAATACGTATACTCGGCTGTGAAGAAACATCGATTCGATTCGAAACTCGAACATAGAAGTCTGTACGGAAACTTCTAATATTGCCGCACATGCCTAAACCTCCTTTCTCTGCTCTGTTTGTCAGCGTAAGACGTTTTGCCTTAGTTATTCCTTACAGGTACAGAAGTTGGACCATCAGCAACGCATCAGTTTATCCACGGGTTTCCCCGGGGGCGAAACACATTTGGTGCTTCCTTTTCCAGCACGAGAAGATAAAAAAACAAAAACAAAATTCCTGTTCGACGTAACAAGGAAGTATGGTGACACCCGTAATGAGAAAGAAACCCGTTATTTGCCCGGACACGAGGCGAGAGGATGCTTCTTCATCGGACATATGCTGTTCAGATTACAGAACCTGTCACATTTCTGTAACGACCCTCGGCCCGTTTTGATTCAGCCCTGATAATGTGCTCCGTTAAAAGTTCCTTGCCCAGCGGTAGCAATACTTTGATGCTAGTTAGAGGCACGCATTTAGCTGCGTGTGCAGGGAGAAAGTTTTGGGATGATATTGGCGAAAAAGAAATAAAAGAGAGAAATGGGGACTTATTAGCAGAAAAAGAAAGATAAAAGGGAAATGACAGCCATGCAGCTATTCCCTAAAAAAAAGGAAAGTTTTAGCAGTTACGACTGTGTCACATTGATTGGTTGAAAGGTGAAGAAGGGTGTTTCGGCTTAGGGATCCTGTCTTAGGAACGCTGTGAGTATACTTATGTCGTGATGAAGATATGCAACTTGGTACTCGTGAAATACAACAACAACAATAAATGGAGAAGTGATGATGACACGGGATGTTTTCCCAAGAGACACTCGTGAAATAACAAAGCATGCATTCATAAAAAAAATCGCTCCTTTGGGACAAATGACCAATCGTCTTGCGTATACATACTGATTCTGTGAGCATGTATACGACAAAGCTGTCGACGCGAGCCAAAGGAATTTGGCAGTGAACTATGGAGAGCGGGAACACAATGTGAGTTCGCCATAGGCGTGCATCCGTCGAGCTGTGACGTCGCCGAACATCTGGCCAATGACGTTACCGCACGAAGGAGGGCGAGCGCAAGGTGGAGCGGTTAATCGAGAGAGAAAAGCTGAGAGTGATGTGAAAGCTAATGGCTCCCTCGTGTTAGGCCTGCTGCGCTACAGCCTCCCGGTGTTGCACGGCCTGAGTAGGACTGGCGAGCATGAGCTCCTAAATATCCAGGCCCGCAGCCTTCGAGTGTGTCTGGGCTTGCCTAAGACGACCGAAACATACTCAGTCCTCGCGGAGGCACGTGAACCACCTGCAAACATCCTGCGTGACAGGGAGACCCTTCGAGTCTACACGCGGATCCTAACGCAGCACCCCTTCCACTATCTCCGACTCATAGGAAGTGACTGCCCCGACTCTGCCTTTGGTGGCGCTGTCGACCGCCTGCGGGTGGTTGTACCCCAGCCCTCTTCTACCGTGTCCTTTGCCCCTCCTCTGTGGGCCCTCGACCGGCCCTTCGTGTGCTCCACTATCCCCGGCCTTGGGCGAAAGAATGACACTCCTTCCGTTGTCGCACGTCAGCTTGCCCTGGAGCACCTCTCCACGCTACATGACCAGCGGCTAGCAGTTTACACCGACGGGTCGGTCGTACCTGACAGAGCGAGCGCAGCATTTTATGTGCCCCACGAGGACATCGAGCGCACCTTTAAACTTGCAAACGAGACGTCATCCACGGAGGCTGAACTCTTTGCCGTGTACGCGGCGCTTGAGCACATTTCCATCTCGCCACAGGGAAACTGGTCCATCTTTACAGATAGTAAGGCAGCGTTGGAGGTCATCAGCTCACACGGATCCCAGACGATCAACGACCTCCACGCAATGACTATCTCGTCATACAACTCCGTTCTCGCCTCCGGTCATACCGTCTGGCTCCAGTGGGTTCCCAGCCACATAGGCCTCCCTGGGAATACCCGTGCCGACGCTGCTGCAAGGCGCGCACATAGCTGTGACAGCCCCATCGCAAACCTACCGCTCACGGCATCAGCTTGTCACCTTAAAATCCGTCGATGGTCTGCCTCTGAAACCCGCCACTTCATTGCAGACGCTATTCGATGCAACACATTTCTCCGAGCCATCGACCCCGCGATGCAACTTTACCCCTCCCAACACCTTACCAGGGCCGAGGAAACCCTCCTTCATCGCCTCCGCCTTAACGTCGCCTACACTCCGTCACTCCTGCACAAGATGGGCAGACGCGGCAACGCAAACTGCGATGCCTGCGGCGCCATCGCTGACGTAGCCCACCTCCTGCTAACGTGCCCGACGTTCTCGGCGCCCCGTGCCGCCCTCGCCCGACGCCTCCAAGCCTTGGGCCACCACCCCCTCTCGCTCGCTACACTCCTCGGGCCTGTCCCGCGCCCTGGGCAACGGGATGTTACCAAGGCACTCTTCGAGTACCTCAAGGCCACAGAAATGATGACCGCCCTCTGAAGCACAGGCGGCAAGCCTCACCGCCCGCAGCACATCGTTCCCATCGCGGCTTCTCCCGCACCTGTTTTTTCCTCTTTCTCTTTCCTTTTTTTTAAGGAGTAGCAAGCCGGCACTTGCCTGGCTGACATCTCCCCTGTGTGAATAAACATATACCCCCCCCCCCCCCTAATGGCTTCATTAGAGAAGAATGTAATAAATGCATGTGACGTATAGGCCTGGGCAACACCATCCATGGTCATTGTGTCGTGTGTAGATTGGTGTGCTTAATGGTACTGTGCGTGGGTCAAGCAAGTAGAGATTCTTTCATTTACTTATTCTTGGCCCATTATAGCTATATGCTTTTCAAACTGAACTTCGCCAGGTAACACGCTCGATTCCAAGCATTTGGACAGAATGATACCGTTACCACTCTGGATTTGAGGTGAGAGCAGGCGGCACGCCTTCTTTTTTTTCGTCACAATTAGAGGGGTTGCAACACGACATTCCAGAATATTCTAGATAAGCGTAAAAGACGGTTCTGTGCACCGATGCGAGTCCAAGTTTTGCAGCGAAGAGGGCCATAGAAGCTTAGAAAATTGGAACCGCGAATACCGAGATTCCCTCTGCTCTGACATCACAGTGGCCGTCGCTGCCAGTGAGGCGGCGCGAAGGAGGTCACGTGCTTCCGGCTACCAATAGGAGCTCAGAGGTCTCTGACGTATGTGCTGTACTCGTGCGTGTGTTCGACGGTTTGTATCTCGCTATGTACGGCACGTAGAAGAATAATCCTTTTTTCCTCAGTACTCTGGAGTGTAGAGTACGACGCGTGCATGATTTATTGAACCATATCTATCGAAGCGTCACAACCCCTTTAACGTAACTGCAAAGTGTCACGAATAGGCGTACGTCTTTCATTTAGTACAAATTAGGCGATGTTTTATGGAATGATGGTTGGGTATAGGAGCTTCAATATATAGGAGTATCAAAACTCGAATAAACATTTATTAGTGGTCGACTTGCTTTACGTTCCACCTCCCCCACTTTGTAATGCTTTTTGGCTTTTAAAGGAGAAATAAATGAAAAGCGGAATGAAATGCTATTCCCTGCAGTAACCGAGCCGGTTGGTATTTTAATATCCACAAGCGACAACGTAAAACTCTGACATAAGGCAGAGAACGCAGAAACAAAGATATCAACCGACGCACCGCTTGCTCCGAATTGCGCCAGGATATTCTGTAGGGCCTTTGCTAACCGCTCCCTTTCGGGCAAGTACCCAGACTCGGTATCAGATTCAGTATCAGATTCGGTGGAAATCTAATGCATATAATACAATCGGGTAAGCTTGTTTGTCGGACGCCGAATACAAGCGCCATACCGTTTATGCGAAACAACGTTCTCGTGTTCTTGAAAAATCTTTCTCGACGTCTTCCAAAACGGATGATGTTGCAGGTACGCTTGTCATACAAAATCACACTATCTCCTCGAGCAAACTGATTTATATCCTCACAGAACCCCTTACGTCAGATTGGTGCACGCGCAAGAGGTGTATAGGAAACAGACGCACAACAGAAAGAAGTGACAAGGAAAGAAAACCACGATAAAATTCGCGAAAAGAAACGGAGGGGGTAAAAAAAAGGGACAAGCGTCATGTCAGGTACATCATTCTATATCGCGATCAAAATGCATACAGAAAGCACAGAAGCCATGTCGTTTTCCGAACGTTGCATAAAATGCTCAAAATGCTTCGTTACTTCTAAAGGCCTGGTGGTTCTTAAAATAACACAGGTCTCTGTTTACATAAAGCTTCCCACGGAACGTAAAATAATAAAAAAAATCGCTTTATAGACTACACTGTGCGCGAACGCAAACAAGTTGCATGAAAAAAAAAAAGGAAAAGAGAATCGCTGATAAGTATTGCTTCAAACACACAACGCAAAGACGTACTCGACGAGCTCGAATATCGTTTCGAAAAGGGGACTTTCACAGAAACACGCAGCTGGATGAACCCCGAAGGAACAAAAGAAAAACAAGAGACTGGCATCGCCAGAAATTCCCTACATTTTGGATGGGAAGGCAATAAGAATGCAACGATGAACGGGAATTCGGTCGTTCCGAGTACACAAATCGGCTGCCGTATTAATTCTCTAGCAGAAGAAAAGCGGTTTCTAAGAGACCTGGAGTATGCTGCATAATCTTTTCTTTTGTTTCTTTCAACATCGTTATAGATTGATATCGTCGGCCGTTAAATTCAAGCAAAAGGCGAAGGTACTTTCGAAATATCCACACAATTCGTCTTGGAACCAAGAGAAAGCATATGGTTGACTGATCATACGTACGCGTTCGAGTATTCATCGCCCTGCGGCTGCTGTGCTGTCCAGGTGTTTTCGCTGGGTTTTCCTCAGACGCTTTAGGACATATGTCGGCAAAGTTCCCTGTGAAGTCGACCCAGGACGCATGTCCCCCCCCCCTTCCCGCGGCAGTCGTGACGTTGCCTGCATAAGCGTGGCCGACTACGGCAAGCAGTGCCATCACCACCACCACTATACCACCATAGGAGATATCTCAGCTTGTACTAACTTAAGGCAAGGTACTCCATTGCCTATTCGGCATTTCATACGTGAATATTCCTATGCTTGCACATCCATCATCATCAGTGCGAGCGGAAGTTATCCCCATATCATCGTCATCATGTATTTCTCTCTCTCTCATCATCAGTGTATTTTTTTGTTGCTGTTGTTGTTGTTGTTGTGACGCAGTCTGCATGGCGGAGAAAGGGTACCGTTTTACCGTGCAGAAACAGTCGGTATCCTTTGATCCCACGTTATCACTAACCCCATCAAGCCCTTATGATCGTTGTACAGTCTGGCGATGAAATTCCCCACTCATCACGATTCAAATGATGTGTGGTGGTACAGTCGAGTGTAAGCGTTCTGGAGCCAACACATTCGCGGAACCACAATCTCTATATACATATCCCATATCTCATTTGTTGCCACGGGGTCTGAAGAGGATAGATCTCACATACTTTAGTATTCACTGATGGCTCTATTGACGACCGTACCAAAAGTGATACTTGTGCGTTCTATATCCCATCAGTGAACGTGGCCTGGCAAGGGAGAACATCGCGTTACCCGATATCTTCTACGACTGCTGAACTCCTGGCTCTCCTGCACGCAGCTGCCGCGGTCCAGGTGCGAGGGTTCGCCAGGGCAGCCCTATTCACACACTCGAGAATCACCCTATGGGACGTTATGAACCACATGTGTTACAACATCTTAGCGCGAAGCATCAGAAGATCGTGCGCTCAGCATAAACAAACCGGAGGCGATATCGTCTTCCAATGGATCCCGTCCCACGTCGGTATCGGCGGCAACGAAAGGGCGGATCAGCTGACGTCCTCGGCACACCTTGGCTGCAGCAATAGTTTACCAACTCCGGACAACACCGACAGGTAAATGGGCGTTTAGCAGCTTGTTGAACTGCGCCACCTTCGGATACGGGACATCATGCACCATCGTCGCCCACTTCTTCCCATGAAAAACCTTCCTCGAGGCATACAGACCATGCTCCATAGGCTCCGCACTGGATCTGCGTTCACCAACTCTCAACTATTCAAGATCGGTTCTAGGGGTGACGCCTGCTGTGGCCACTGTCAACTAGAGTCACTAAATAAGCTACGCTTCAGAGTATCGACACTGAGCCGCCATGTTGTTTCGGATGACCTCCAGCCCCACCTCTATTTTGGCAGTAGAAATGGAAGAAGGTGAAGTTCAGCAGTGGAAGAAGACAACACTTCGAAGAGCGCTAAATGGATGGCGCTGGAGGTCATCCGAAACAACATGGCGGCTCAGTGTCGATACTCTGAAGCGTAGCTTATTTAGTGACTCTACTGTCAACAACCCAAAACAATCGAGCACATCCTGCGAGACTGCCAAGCATACCATTCTGCGCGCGAAGCCCAGCTCCCTCACTGCAGCACGGGCACGCTAGCGGACATCCTCTACCCCGGTGGCTCTTCTGCCGAACATTCTGCTCAAGCAAGAAACCTTGTTCTCTTTCTGCAGAGGGGGGGGTCTTGCTCAACGACCCCTCTAACACTCTGCTCTCCCCGACGAACTCATGCGCCCTCTACGCATCCCCACCCTTCATCCTCTATCCTCCATCCGTCTCTTTTTTTTTTTTTTTTTTGCTATAGTCGTGACGACGCCCACTTCGTGTGTGGCCAACAACGACGAGCCGATCCTGCCATTCCCCCCTCCCCCCCTTTCAAATCAATCCAAAATGTCGACATGCTGTGCCTGTACGCAAAAACAATGACCGCGCAATTGAAATTATCTGCTCAAGATATTAAGTACGCACAAGAGAAAGAAGAGAGCAACATTTCAGCTACGCTCAAGCAGTCCAGTGCAGAGTATGTGTTTCACAGTTCTCTTGACAAAACAGGTAAAACCGATCAAAGCGGTAATGTGGTGAAACAGGACTTGAGGGCAACACCATGCAAGGGAGTCGCCTCCTCTGTCTTGAAGCGACTCCGGGGATGCCTCGGGCGAAGGGCATCACCTAGCACTCTACACTATGGGACATTAGGGTGTGCTGATGGCGAGATTGCATCCTTGAGTTTGCTATTGACATCGGCACGTCTTAAAACTGGGGTCTGTAGCTTGTATAGCTACCAAAAATAATAACGCATACTAATGATATGCCTTCCTATGATACGTATGAAACTAATACATAAGTTGATCTTTTTCATCGTCATCCCACTCATATGTTAACCCACATCCACTGAGGTATGGTACCGCAATTGTTGCGGTGAATCACCTCATCCCATCGTCATCCATGTAGTAGCTGTTGTTTGATAAATAAAGCATTTATAGTTTATGTACGTATCTCAATTAGCCATAATAAACAATAATAACCCTACTAGCAATAAAAACTAATAATAAACCACTGATGAACAAAAATAGCGGCCGAAAAAATACGAGAAAAAAAATGCCACGTGGAAGATTAAGCTCCAATTCTACAGGAGCCCCGTCACTGCCCTATTTTACGTTAAACGCTCAAGAACAAGCCTTGAGGTAAAGCCGGACGATATCGGGATTGAAAAGACAGGTCGGTCGAACAATGGGGCAGAATAAATTCGGCGCGACGTCCGAAAGGAGGCGAGAGGAAGGAACGACGAAGGATTCCCATGTCTTGGTACCATAGCAACACTGTTCGCAAATGGAGCAGGAGGGAAGCGGTCATTTGGCTGCAAGGCTGACCTGGCGTCTTTTGATCGTCGGCGCAGGACGGTGCTTCCAAGCAAGAAGAGATGGGATCCGCGCTTTCCCATCCACGAAGCCATTTGTCGAAGTCGTTTCATCTGCTTATTCGGCTTCATTCTATCCTTCGAGAAAGAGTTCAACGAAACGTTCACCTCAAAGGAAGTTCGCGTCGATTTACATAGACGAGCTCTCCCTTCGTTTAGATTGGCTGAATGTGCAAAGTCGGCGTAAAAGTTCACATTTTTTTCTATATCAGGTGCGCGTGTAGGCCATATATTTGTTTACGTTCGATTTCTTACGGGAATTGGGAGAGCCGTTTTCTCGCGGGGGCGCTCTTTTCTTGCAACGAAATGCTGACTCACAGAGATTAGATTAGGGAGAAAATGGAAAATATGGAAGCGTTATAATCCCGAACACGACGGGTCGAGCTACACTGATACTTGTGGAAAAAAGGAAAATACACTGATTACGATAAATGCAGAAGAAAAAAAAAAAGTTGTAACGCATCTTGAACGAATATTGCGAAATCCGAACAAATGACACATCAATGAGGTGAATGCCTAATAGAAAAAAGAACAATGAAGACAAGGAAGGAATACACAATGTGCGAGAGATTAGCCTGAGCAAATATCGCAACATAATCGAAAGTGCAAGGGACTAACATGGTATGTCCAACGCAAACAATATCAGTGGGAATAGGGTCACGGAATATCGATAATCGTTGATGACTTGAGGAACGGCACGAGTGCAACCACCCAAGGACCTCTTTTATGCTGAGTACTCTAAGTGAACCAACGATGACTGCGAGGCTTCACGATAGTCGTTGTATCGTTGTATGCTAGTCCCACCGAGTGACTCCGAGTTTATGTTACTACGTTGCCCTCATCAATGTGCTGCGTATTCTCTGGCTGCGCATGGGCTGATTCTCGACTGGTTTGGATCTGGATGGCAGCTGGATTCGGCATTTGGAGTCCTACCGTTGGTACGATCGCATCCCTCCGCGGGTTGTGTAGTCTCACGTTTTTTCCTGGGTTTTCCGGCCCACTTTCTGCACAGACATCGGCAAGGTTCCCCGTGAATGAGAACTCATATACTTAACCGGCTGCCCTCTTTCCTCCCCCACTGATGCCGGTGATCTCCATCGCACTTATGGGCAAGGGAAAAGCGCGTTTCTAGGGGAGCGACAAAAGTGGCCTAAAAAATCTGCCCATTTTCCGGGGCCATTTCCTCACGCTATACAGGGTGTTCAAAATTAAGCTTTCACTAGCACTTTATAAATAGGCGAACAAAAGAAAACTGGTGCTACTTTTTCTGTTCCTTGAGTAAGAAACGGGTGCTACATAATTAGCAGCACCTGTTTCTTACACAAGTAGCGTAAAGTTATCATCCGGTTTCCTGTCATCGCTGTGTTTGCGTAGCGCTCGTGAAAAGTTAATTTTGAACACCCTGCATACCTATATATATATATGCTCGATCATTTTTCTCAAAACGGCGTCAGAGCACCGAAGGGAAGAGGTATTGTCATTGGCCCGAACTTCTATCTTTCATTATTAAAAAGTTCGTTAGTGAAAATTAGGGCAACGCTCCAGGAGGTCGCTAGTGTTGCCATAACGAGGCCCACTTATAGTATAAGAATATATCGCCAATTATTGTAAAAGAAAAAAAAAGGTGTTTCGCCGTTAAAAAAAAGTATTGTGGCCACAGTTAGTGCGGGCACCCTGTATCTTGGGACGTCATCATGCACCGAGTATGGCGACTGTCTCCACACTATGCTTCATGTTGAGTGGCAAGGGCTTCGGTCTCATCGGTTCAACCTTAATCACAAAATGAAGTTGTCGCTGCTCATCCATGCGTTGAATGCGAGTTCAATATGCTTTCGATGTCAGATGATCCCTCGTGCATGTCGACTGCTTTCTATAACAGAGAGCTACTGCAACACCACCTACATATACTAAGCCCGAATAATGCATCCTCTCGCTCCTTTGCCACGTGGACATGTAGAGTCGCGATGTCGTCTGCTTAAGCTAATTATTGCAGACGATTTGAGGCACATACAGTTTACGTGGTGCGCCGCATTGCTGCTCGTCTTCATCATCACATCTACCGTAAGCACATCGTCATTGGTGGACACTTAATGATTACGTCACGTCGGTTAGATGATCCGTCCCATCAGTATCGGTCATCCTGCCTCTACATCACTTTGAAGTCCTCAACTCTCCTCTCCCACTTTCTTTTTTTTTTGGCTATAGTCGTGACGATGCCCACTTGAGTGCGGCCAACAACGGCAAGCTACCTCGACCCCCCCGGTTAGATGATCGGTTTAATCTATGTGGCGTTTGCTACGGTACTCCTTTTTTCACCGTGTTCAGGGCGGAAATATCGGTTAGAAAAAAGGCAATATATATGCACATTACAAATGTCACCACTTGGGAATACGAACGTATTTTTCTTTCAGCTTCTAGTGTTATTTGTTGTCTGCAGTTTGGCGTCGTTTATAAACACGACGCACCAGACTGTCAGCACCGAAAAGTTTTCCTGTTTTATGAACATTTTATCTCCATGCGAATACCTTATACGCCAAACCTTTTTTCGGGTTCTAATCCTCACCGGATTCATGTTACAGTTGCTTCTGGTACTCTAAATTCATGAATCGCTTTCCGGGCTTCCATTCGCGTCTGGTTTCGCGGCTTGTATGGGATAAATCTTTCCTTTTTTTTTTTTTTTTCGTAAATCAAACATTCGGTGTCGTATCCCGTTTCAAAAATAAATTCCATTCCTAACGGCGGTTTCTGATTTCCACTCCTGCTTCGGACAAAAATGTTCCTAGCCTCTTCCCCCTTTTGCTGTATCTGGACTGCCACGTTTTCGTTTCTTTTTCTCCCAACCAGAAAACAAGGCATTCCTGAGGACAAAATTCCAATCGTGCCACACAGCGACGCTCTTTGTTTGCCCGGGATGGCGATCCGCACTGAAAGTTTGTGCGCGTGTCGCAAACTGCCCCCATCTTTATGGTTCATAAAAAAAAGAAGAAAAGAGAAACAGTAAGGCAAGTGGATCGTCCATGTCGTGTACTTCATCGCATTTAGTAGTCAACGCTTGACAAGTCGCGCAAGAGCGAAAGCATCCGTTTAAGAGCTATACCCTCATACAAGCTGCTTTTGTTGCGCGCGTGCCATCCCACAGTGTCGATAACGCGAACCCGCTTCCAGCGCGATAAATAATCCGGGCGACACAAACCTCTCTTTAAACCTCTTTTTCACCTCTGGCCGGATACTCTCCTCGAAAGAAATGGACCGCCGTAAGGGTCGTCCACTATGGGTGCTTGGCTATCGGGCCACGACCAGCATCTATTCTGTACATATAAGCGAAAAAACGAAAAAAGAAAAAAAAAAAAGCAAATGGAAAAGCTGGCGAGTGGATAGAGGCAGCTCAGCATCGTTTCCGTGCTTTGGCTCTTTCTTTTTCTCTCTCTCTCTCTCTCTCTCTCTCTCCTTGTGCATGATTTCGTTTTTTTGTTGCGGGCATGTTTCAAACATTCGCCCTTTTTTCTTTCTTCCTCTCTCTTCGGCATTCGAATGGCAAAGCGAGAGTGTGAAAATGAAAGAGAAGCACAAACAGGTTGAAATTTAGGTGGGTTGTTCGTTTCCTGTCTGGATTCATGATAAAATGACAACAAATGCATGCTGCGAGTATGAGTGAGGAAATTTGACTTTCACTACGTGAAAACGAGAAGCAACAAGTATCTAACTTGATTGAAGCAGGAATGTGAAGTGGGCGGCTCCCGACCTTTTGAACAGACTTTCTTTTCCTGAAGCCTGAGGCTTCCGACTTCAATCTGCTTTCTCTGGATCTTCCACTTCTCAAAGACGAACTTGAGAATGTTTCACGGGATTGGAATAGCTTGAATGAAATTTGTTTCGTGAATTTGTGCGTTTAAGAAAAAAGAACAGTTGTTGTCCAGGAACGCGCGCGCGTCCCTTAAAAAAACGAAAGTACACAAATATTGTCGATAAATAAATAAATAAAAAAGGCCAGCGCTGTACCTTTCAACATCTGTTGCTGTTGGAAACCTTCCTGCACGATGTTACGCAGACCCAAATTAATTGATTTCCTGCTTATTTTTGGCGTACGAGCGCTAGCACGCTCAGCATGGAAAGAGAAGCCTCCAGAAATGGCAAATGCGTTGCTGCTATCAAGTGCAGATGACATGGTTATGCAGCTGTTTGTTTCTTGCCGTCTAACGACAAAGAAAGCGCAACTTGAAAACAGAAACATACACGCATAAGTACAAAATAAACAAATAAATAAAGAGAGAAGAAGAAGAAGAAGCAGAAACAACGCAGGCAGCGAGAAGTTTCATCATAACGGCGCAGGATTAATCATCACTAATAGCGGGAACGTTACCATTTCCAACCAAAGCAATGCATCTTGTTCGTCTGAATGAATTCAGTAATTGATAGACAAACTGAAGCAGAAACCTCAGTTCAGTAACCGGCGATATTTGAAAGAGTTTAAAGGAGTACAGATGTCCATCCAAAGAATTTTCAGATTAAGTCCTCTGATAAAAGTGTGTGTGTCAATTTACCGAATAGCACGAAAGGTTTTTATGTGTGCAATTCGTTTCGCAGAAAGTTTCGTTTCACCCTTAACTCGCCACTCCGAGTATAACGAGAAGACGAAGCATGATGCCACGTCAACGATGAGGTTACACAGTCCGCGCGTTCACGTTCGCTGGGCAATGAAGGTCGGCGCACTTTAAATTAAATTTCTGCGTTAATGATGACTCTCTGCTGTGAACTCGTACTTCTCATAGGGCGTGTTACTGGCCTGCTTAACAGTTATATAGAAAGAAAATAGGGCGTTAAAAATGACTTCCATGCTACTTTAAGCCTAGCTGAAGAACAGTCACTGCTCAAAATATCCTGCCTTCGTTAAGTAGTTGGAGTTTCCCCTTTTCGACGATCCAGAGGTGGGTGTCCAAAAATAATTTTCGTTTACTAATACCATCTGGGGCCGCGTGAATACATCCCCGAACATTACTTTACATACATGTTGCAGTTATGCGAGTATTTGAAGAGACAGCCGTCACACACTCGGAACAGGCGTGCATCGTGCAACGCTATATCTTTTGCGTCATTGCCAACTTATTGCCCCATAGGTGCGCAGGCCTTTACCTTTACCGACTGCTTCCCACTAAAAGAACATTAATTGTGCTTTGCGAAAGTCTTTATTTGACACCTTATTAGTTATTGACGCGGTTTCAACGATGTAATCTGCATTTATAGCACCAAATTCCCATAACTCGCTTGAGCAAGATATAAACAATCAACAAATATAAACAATGCGACATCCTGTGGAAATACTGATGTCATTACCTGCTATTCGCAGCTCTGGAAACTCAACGATCTGACTGAACTGTCTGTAGACATACAGGCATTTTAGATAGGATGGTTTTTGAACAAAAGAAGGATCGAGTAAGTTCAATTTTGTTTAGAATATTTCGTCAGTGAGCGCTAGACTACAGTGCTTGTGCACTGCTTCCTGTGTGACCTATGGTTGTCAGAATACCACCCAACTTCAGTTTACAATGATATACATAGTAGCCACATGTAAAACCTGCGCTCTATAACAGTTTGCAAGGACTGATTTTGAAATTCGAGCAGTATTCCACACAGGGATATTCCCAGGACTTTCGTCTCGTAGGAAGTTTATGTCCAACAGAGGGGAGGGGAGGGGGGGCTGACATCCATATTTGCAGCTTTTCTACCGTTTTTCGCATTTCTGGCAGACAATGTTTTGGGGGAGGGAGGGGGTTTGCACGTTTTTGGTGGATGTTAGGGGGTCTAGGGGATGCTTGGAAAATCCCTGATTCCATATGCTAAATTTCATCTGCTGGAGTGTCGTAGAGTTTGAGGTGAAGAAGAAGAATGAACAACATTTTCACGTCTGATTTCAGTTCTACCGTGACGTATAACCATAATTTACTGCACATTGACGGACGTCACAAGCGTGTGTAAAATAGCCCTTTTGCACGGACAGCCTTCGACGGCCATTGTAGCCAACGGCCTTGAAAAACGCACGTAGCGCAGCAAGCGCAACTTCTAAACGTGCATTGAATCCAATGCAGCTTGACAGGTTCACGACCTACTCTATACTAGAGACCTGGACAGCTGGCGATCCCCTATGGGAGAGACGGGTCACGGGTTAGTTACGCTAGTGACCGCTGCAAGCGCCACATAGCATTATTGGGGAGAGGAAATCACCCTTGCCACCGCCTTTATTCTGCTACGCGGGGACACACAGGCTGTTGCTAAGCACGCGCTATTATCTCTCTTATACTGCTTCGTCGTCGTCAACACAGCCTACCATACATCGCCGCGGTTTCGACAAGTCACGTGGTAACGAATAGTGCGAGCTAGCGCCAAATCCCATAGCCAAGCGGCGATTGCCAGGACTACTACCCAGGTGCTGGGGGCATTGCGGATGTCCAGGTCTCTAGTATAGTAGTAGGTCATGGACAGGTTAACACGATGCACGCTTGCTGGCGCTATGCGTGTTTTTCAAGACTGTTGGCTTCAACGGTCGTCGAAGGCTGCCAGGGGTATAAATGAGGTATAGGTGATTAAGGACTCTCTTGAGCTATTCTAAAAAGTATTGAGCAAGTTTTGCCTCGTATGGGTGGCTTGATTGCTTCAGGAAAAAACTTGCCCGCATCTATTGGCATTTCAGTGGTGTACCTCTGTCGGGCCGTCACGTGGTCATGGTGTGCCACGTGGTGCTTGGCCCTGTAAAGCCACCAAACGGGCCTACACCGCGGTGGACCCTATGAAGCTATCACTTCAAAAGTATTAGCAGGACAGAGGCTAGCATGAGACAGAGGGCGTTTTTTTTTCATTCTGTGTTAGCGCCGCGAAGCAACTGTGGCTACGAGTAGCGTACAGATGTGGGCAGATGGAGAGAGGCCACCAGAAAGGATGGGGAGACAGGGGAGGGTTCTAATGCGCCCTGGGCCGACTTCAGAGTGAACTATGCTGACATCTGTCTGGAAAGTCTGCCAGAAAACGCGCCCAAAGCATTAAACAGCACAGCCGTTGGTAGGATTCGAACCAGCCACCTGCCTGGAGGAATCACCAACAAGCGGATGATTTTATCCACTCGGGCCAGCCGTTGGTGCGCAAAGAGATAATAATTGAACCTCTGTATGCAATAAGGGGATAAGTAAATTTATCCCCTTTTTGCTGTTTTTGCTGCAATGGCATCTACATACCAGTATGTACCTGCTAAAGAAAATTTAGGAGCCTATTGCAATTTATTGGCCCACTACAAGAGGATAAGAAATGGGAAATGCATGTATGCCAATGGGACGCACAATCAGATCAGGCCCCTTTTCTCAGTTTGGGATTTTTCGACTTATCCCCCTAATTGCATACAGAGGTTCAATTAAGGTTGTATGTGAAGCTATACTGTTCATATGGACTGGGAGCTCGATCCCGCGGGTGGCGCCCGAACGTAGAGCCCAGAGCTAGAAGCAAGGGCATGCCCCAGCCGCGAAAACCAGAGGTAGCACCCAAGGACCCAGTCCCAGCGGCATGAATCTGAAATGAAAGCTATACTCTTAAAAATGGTGGTGGTGGTAGTGCTTCTGAAAGATCTCGCCGTTGTCAACCTCACAGAGGTGGGCAACGTCACGGCTAACGCTCTGGGGGAATGTGCGTCCTGGGCTGACTTCTAAGAAAAGTGTGCCGACATATGTCTGACAGCGTCTGAGGAAACCCCCAGGAAAAACTTCCCCACATAGCATGCTTCTAGCCGACCAATATCCCGAGTGGCATCGTTCTTTCCACTTATGTGCTGAAAACGGGGCCGTACCTCACTTTTGTGGCAATTATGAACTGCATGATACCACAAAAAAGGCGTACGCCCCCCTGTTTTCAGCAAATCAGGGGAGAGAACGTTGTCATTCGGGATGATGGTTGGCTAGGAGCGTGCTATGCGGTGAAGCTCTGTTTTTAGAGTGTAGTGTCAGAGAGGCTGACCAGCCGCAGGAAACAGAACTCGAAACCAAGTGTCGGGACCAGATGATGATACCGTGCATGTACGGATGCTGATGCCATTTTCCCAACACACGTATAACAGACCGTCACCGCATAACACACTGAATGCCAGATGTCACGCTGAAGGCCATGGCACAGAGTGATACCGCTATCACTCCTGATTTGTGTAAAGCACGAGGCATACGTCTTTCTCTGACAATTAAGATAACTGCGTAGGCCTGACAAAGAGGCCGTTCGTCTCTCTTGTTTTCAACAAATCAGGGAGAGGACGATGTCAAGCGGGATGATGGTTGGCTGGGAGAGTGTTATGCGGTGAAGTTTCCTTAGAAGTCGGCCCAGGACGCACATTCCCCCCAGAGCGTTAGTCATGACGTTGCCAACCTCTGTGAGGCCGACAACGGCGAGCTCATTCTGCACCACCACCACCACCCTCTATTTTAAGGGTCCTCCATCCCACGGGCTCCCTCACTCCGAGATACTCCAAAAATCACAGCCTGCACTCTTAAAAATGAACTTCACCTCATAGCACGGTCCTATCCAACCATCATCTCGAAAGACACGGTTATCTGCCCTGATTTGTTGAAAACGGGAGGCGTATGCCTTTTTTGTGACACTTATGCTGTTCATAATTGTCACAAAAATGGGGTACGCCTCCCGTTTTCAACAAATCAGGGCAGATAACGACATCATTTGAGATCATGGTTGGCTAGGAGCATGCTATGCAGTGAAGTTCATTTTTAAGAGTGCGGGCTGCTTCTTCCAGGAAACGGGACACACCCAAGGACTATGACCCACACTTCTTAGAAATGAACTTCACCGCGTAGAACGCTCCTGGTCAACGATCATCTCGTTATCTGCACTGGTTTGTTGAAAACGGGAGGCGCACGCCTTTTTTGTGACAATTACGAACAGCATCAGAGTCACATAAAAAGGCGTACGCCCCCCGTTTTCAACAAATCAGAGCATATAACGATATCATACGAGATGATGGTTGGCTAGAAGCTTGCTACGCGGTGAAGTTCATTTTTAAGAGCGCAGAGTCTACCTGCTCACGGAACTTCTCGCCAGTCCTAGCAGTGACCGGCCTACAACTTACCCTTCGGCCGTCATCATTTCAACGTCTCATATATCATATCATCGCATCTCATCCTGGCTACAGTCGTGACGCTGCCCACATCAACGAGGCCGGCAACGGTAAGCCGAATTCGTCACAACCACCACGACCGTCTCGTTTTAAGAGTGGACGCCCGCACTCTTTTTCTGTACGCGCCATTTTCTCCCGTGCACCTTTTCCTGGGGGCTTCTCTTTCTTTTCACCCTTTTCACACTTTCCACCTGAGGTAGTAGAGCAGTTTCGGAAGTTCTACGGAGATCCTGCTGACATCCGAACGCAGAGGACAGTGGCCTCTGAGTGAGGCAAGAAAATTCTGTACTGGCCTTCCACAAGTGCCAGAAGATCTGAAAGAGGTTCTTACTAGCAGAGTAACGTTAGTTGAGGTCCATGAGGCTGTAAACGCTATGAAGGTGGGCTCGGCTCCTGGCCCTGACGGGCTCTGAGTAGAGTTTTTCGAGCTGTTCTGGTCAGTGCTTGGCCATGAACTAGTGTCGTTGTTTAATGAAATACTAATGACAGAGAGAACCTCTGCCTCGTTTAAAAAAGGTCGTATCATGGAGACCGATAACGCTCTTAAACGCGGACGGGAAGATACTACGCACCATTTTGTCTCGTCGTCTACGCAATGTGTTGCCATATATTATCAGTTCATTGACCACATGCTCTGTACCCAGTCGCAGCATCTTCCACTCCTTGACGTTATTTAAGGATTTGCTGGCGTACACCCTCACACGGGGCTTCTCGGGGGCAGTTTTGTCACTGGACGAATCCAAAGCATTCATAAGGACAGAACATGATTACCTGTTTTTTGTCATGGAGTGCTTTGGATTTCCGCTACAATTTGTTGATTGGTTCAAATGCCTTTATTGTAACTTAGAATCGGGACTCCGCATCAATGGCGAGGTTACACGCACTTTCCCAGTTTCAAGAGGGGTAAGGCAAGGGTGTCCTCTTTCCCCAATGTTCTTTGTGATTGCACTTGATCCCTTTACTCGGCAAATTGTACATAATGTAAATATTGTTGGTTTTCCTGTTCCTGGGGGGCTCCAGGTGATGTTAAGGTTTCAGCGTATGCTCATGACATTGTTCTCTTTTTACGTGGTGCAGAAAGTGTAACAGCAGCTTAAGACACTTTCAAAACTTATGGTGAACTTTCTGGAGCGGCTTTGAATGCGAACAAATCCAAAGCATTGCCAGTGAACGGTTTCTCAGAGCAACTCCCACAAGATATTGGCTACACAGACGTAGTCAATATACTCGGTATAAAGTTCACTCAGGCAGGTGCTGCCCTGGGGAACTGGACAACTGCTGTGGAAACACTGGAACGCCAGACGGAAACTGCGAGTAATTTTGAGCTCTCTTATCATGGCCGTGCTATCTAATTAAATGCGTATTTTGCAGTGAACTGTGGTATGCTGCAAGGATAATAACTCCTCCAGCGAAGATCGTTGCGAAGGTGAACACGTTAATCTTTAACTTCTTCTGGAAGGATCAGAAACACCTATTATCGCGCGATGTGTTGAGGAGGCCAAAAGCAGAGGGTGGCTGGAGCCTTCCATGTGTGAAGACATACATATGTGTACATATGTGTACATACGAATGGTAGATTGTACATATTTTTAGCAGTGTGACATTCTTGTAACGATAGTTCGCACGCAGAACATCGACGTTGTTATGGTGTTAGTTACAAGCAAAGTGTAACCTGAGAAGTTACTTGTGTCTTAGATAATTAGGTTAAATAAAATACTCTGAACAGTCACGATTTATTTGTTGTTTTTGTTGTTGTTTTCACCCTGTGGTGACCGCCACTAATGGCAGTAATAAATAAGGGTCCGGACAATCGATTTAAGTGCATTGCTGTAACACACGCTTCTCTGTGTCCTCATTTCTCATTTAACCACACGTTGGCTTCGTCGTCGATAGCGCACTTAATTATTCGGCTTTCCTATGTTGCAATAATGCCTTGTTCCTTATCAGATTTCCATTTGTATTTTTTTACTCACAATCGTCATCGCTATCTAAAAATTCTAATACATCTTCCGACTTGTTTTTGTACGAGTCCCATACGTCCCGCCTGCGATAAATAACGAGTACCCCATTAAGCATTTACCTCTCAGCATCCTCATCAGCGTGAAATTGTGCCGTGTCTGCGCCAAAAACACCCCAAGGGGGACGGTAGCCTGGTCTCAGACGGCACTTGCCGTTCCAGAAAACCGTCCGTT
The DNA here is from genome assembly GCF_037126465.1 of Ornithodoros turicata. NCBI lineage: Eukaryota > Metazoa > Arthropoda > Arachnida > Ixodida > Argasidae > Ornithodoros > Ornithodoros turicata. Next base: position 78,939,954 of record NC_088203.1, on the reverse strand, counting down.
GGATTATTCACACAAGAAGCGCACGTCCTGTCTCGAGCACAAGCTGCGTACATGTATTATGCACATCTCGCAGTCTCATAAGCCGTACCTGCCACGGCTCCAGCTGAGAGTGCGCGCAGAAGGACTTGTAGCATATTCTAGAACCTCGGCTGCGAACACAGCGTACGAGGTGCGGTGAAGTGCCTACTAATAAATTGAACAAAACGGCTCCTCGTGCCGGAAGGTATATCTCGGGAAGCAAGCAAAAGCAGCAAGGTGGCCATGTTAGCGAGATCTAAGGCAGTCATAAAATATTATAACTCGCCAATGCTCCCAAAGGTACGCCGTTCCTAGTTCCTTTCAGCGTCGCACGGAGGACATCGCTAGTGGGTGCTCTCGGAGGGATAGAATATGCATGTGTAGCTACATGTGTATAAATGCATTAAATATATTCTGATCAGAATAATTAGGCTTCTGTTGCAAACGGATGATTGCGCGTCTGTGTTATTCACCTTTGGAGCGTGCAGAGTACGGCGAGTAAATATTTTGTCAGACCAGTCTAATAGAGCACCTTAGGTTTAGAGAGCGCAAAATACTGTAAGAGGTAAAGCATAGGGCAGTATATGTTATGCACTTGGACAGGTTCTGGTGACCGTTAATTTTGCGTTCGCCAAAGCGTGTACGTAAAGAATACGACGATGTTACGCTGTAGCCTCGAGTAAGTCCCGTAAGTTTTTCGCCAGAGAATATGGGTTTCGCCGAAGCTCGCTGACTTGGTGGTCGAAAATAACCACAAGATGCTCTTCGTTCATCAAGGGAACGTTTGGGATAACAATGGTGAAGAGTCCGAGTACTCGTGAGCGTGTGTAGGCAGGTCATGTTTAGACGTTGACACTCTGACTGTACGAAAGAATCGATCGTTTTTACACTGCGATGGCACGAGAGTAATCGTATTACTTACAGATATCCAAAGACATGAATTCATTCAGACGAACGATATTCGTACGACAAGCCACGAAAGTGCAGCTCAGTCAGAATATAAATAATTATGCCTCCTCGTCCACGAGTGAAGCGCCGGAGACCATTATTACATATTCAAGATGACCGGGCACTTGATATTTTAGCATTGTCGAAAGCGTTGAAGACGAAAGCATTACCATGCTCGAGGGAAAGCGCCACGGGCCTTAATAATGTTGATAGCCCCTGGTAGCAGTACTCCCGTAAGTTATATAAAGATGGGGGATAGTGACATGTTGTGGCAGAGTCCATTGGTGCGTTCGTTTGAGCCAGAATACATCCTGCTAATGAGCTGAAGAGTCAGACAAAGCGCCCTTCCATCCGTGGCGGTCTCCCGTAAAGCTTGCTTTCACTGCATTAGCGTAATGTAGGCAGGAAAAACAACCGAGTCGGTAGGCAGCGTGGTAGTATGCATTCGCAGATTTGGTCGCAATGACGAAAGGACCTTTGGAAATTTGTTTGGCTCGATTTTTTGCTTGTTTTCCTTGTCGCACAGGGCACTCTTACCTTTGTATGAACACGTGCAGCGTTTACGCAGCTTTATTGACAGTGTGTTCGATATTGCGTAATGTTATTCGCCCTGCATAAAAAAAATGTATGGTGGACTGTATGAGCTGTTAACCCTCAGAGGTACAGTGCCTCCCACGGGCAGTGTCCCACTTGGCATACGTAACGTTCTTTCTTCACGTTTTTAGCATTGTACAGGTTTTCTTCTTCGTGAGTTGCACGTTCCTGATAGTTTCAGTGGTTCATTGTATGTAACGTTCTTCACTGTTTCACTGTATGTACTGTTCTTCACTATCTCATTTTACCTACCATTGTTATTCATTGTATGTTAGTAACTGGTTTCACTGTATATACCACTGTTATTCACTGCTTACACTGTACATATTATCAGGTTAATGTAATAAATTTTCTTTATACAGGGTGCGTCACGTGAGACTGACCAGAATTTTTATTAAAAAGCGATGGGAGCAGCATAGATGTTGTTTTTGCAGTTGAGTTCTACGGCCAGGCGGACATCCTCTGGAAGAGAGTATGTAGCTACCAGATGACTAATTACCTGAAATTCATTTATTAAAATTTTAATTAAGGAATTTCGGGCAAGGAATTGAGAGACTATCCTCGTTGAACACCATTCCACGTTTAAAAAATCCTGAAACACGCACGTGCGCTAAAATATCCATCCCCGAGTTCTTGTATGCAAATGAGCTGAAACCGAGAAAGCGCGCCTCAGAAGCGAATCACCCACGCCGACGGAGGTTTATCTGGACGGGAAAACGGTTTATCTGGCCAGCTGAGCGGCACCTACTCCAATTATCTTCACCGCTCCAAATCACGTGGCCCTCTGATGTGAAATGAGCGCTGTACTCCTGTTCCCGGTCACCGGTTTCGGTTTCGGCTCATTTGCATATCAAAATTCGGGAATTTATATTTTAACGCACGTGCGGGTTTCAGTATTTGTTACACGTGGAATGGCTTGCAACCAGGATACTCCCTCAATCTGCTATCTCACTTTTGCCCGAAATCCCCTAATTAAAAAGTCAATTAACGAATTTTAGTTAATTAGTCATCTCGTCGTTGCACACTTTCTTCGAGAGGATGTCCGCCTGGTCGTAGAACTCAACTGCAAAAACAGCATCTATGCTGCTCTCATAGGGTATTTATAAAAATTCTGGTCAGTCTTACGTGACGCACCTATTATATAGGGTGTGTCGCGTAAAGTCGTCATTTGACATTTGTAAAAAAACGGCTCAACAGAAAAATATGGGGTAAGCGGCTACCTTCCGGCCATTCAATTTCTACCTACTAAAATTACTTTCGACGACTTTTAATTGAAATAAATTATTATTTTTGAATTGAACTCCGAAATTTGCCTAGTCAATGTAACGTTTTTCTTGCTAAATCAGATAGACCGTGGTTGAATTAGCCAAACCCAGCTCAAAATACGTTATGTAGTACGGCGGTGATGTCCAGAAAAGTCGTCCGAAAATTGAGGTATAGTTGCGCATATTTCAGCAACGCACTAAGTCGGCTGCAAAACAGCGCCGTGAGGGGTATACCACTCTCCACCTGACAGAGCGATAACGAGGGCGGTGACCTCTATGTGTGATATCCGTTGACAGCAGCAAACTACATTGTCGCTACCCTTCCCTTATTTTTCAGCTGCTCCGTCTATCAGGTGGAGACTGGTATACCCCTCACGGCGCGGTTTTGCGGGCGCGGTTTTGCGTCGCTGAAATATGCGCTCAATTTTCGGACGACTTTTCTGGACATAACCGTTGTACTACGTAACCTATTTTGCGGTGGGTTTGGTTAATTCAACCGCGGTCTATCTGATTTAGCAGGAAAAACGTTACATTGACTAGGCAAATTTCCCAGTTAAATTCAAAAATTTAATTTAGTTGAATTAAAAGTCGTCGAAAGTAATTTTAGTAGGTGGCAAATTGAATGGCTGGAAGGTAGCCGCTTACTCCATATTTTTCTGTTGAGCCGTTTTTTTTTTTTTACAAAGGTCAGATTACACGTTACGTGACGCACCCTGTATATGCGTAACGTCATTATTGGGTGCGTGCGTTTCTCATCCCCTTGGTTCCAATCACAATAATAGTAGCCCACATGACGTAGTAACAAGAAGGGAAGAAGAAGTCAGGTCCTCCTACACTCTAAAAACTGAACTTCACCGCATAGCACGCTCTGCGCCAACCATTGCGACGAATGATAGGTTTATGACTTCTGATTCGACAAGAGAGGGGGCGTACGCCTTTTTGTGTCAATCTGGATACATGATAATTCACACAAAAAGGCGTACGCCTCCCTTTCTCCTCCAATAAGATGTGATAAGCCTATCATTCGTGGCAATGGCTGGCAAAGCGCGTGCTAAGCGGTAACGTTTAGTTTTTAGAGTGTAGATCAAACAACACTCAAAACAGTAGACAGTGAGGCTGTCTACATTTATTTACGGTAGTAGCTTTCGCGTACTGCTTCTGTTGTCTGTTCTGCTGTCTACTGCTTTGGAGTGTTGTTTAACCCATGACCTGAGGTAGGGTATACTTTATATCCCGTCCACACGGCAAACTTAATGCATTAAACGTAATGGCAGTAACTTCATCTCTTCACCAACCATAATCGCGAATGACATCGTTGTGGCGTACGCCTTTTCTGTCACAAGTACGTCCGGCATAATTGTCACAAAAAAAGGCGTACACCTCCTGTTTTAAACAAGGCGAGAGAACGGGGTCGTTCGAGATTACTGTTGGTTAGGAGATGAATACTGCCATTCCGTTTAATGCATTAAGTTTGCCGTGTGGCCACATTCTAAAAACAGAGCTTCACCGCATAGCACGCTGCGCGCCAACCATTGCCACGAATGATGGTGTTATCGCTGGTGACTGACAGAGGGGGGCGTACGCCTCTTTGTGGCAATTTTCATATATCCAATTTGCCACAAAAAGGCGTACGCCCCCCTCTGTTTTCGAATCAAAAGCGATAACCCAATCATTCGTGGCAATGGTTGGTGCACAGCGTGCTATGTGGTGAAGTTCTGTTTTTAGAGTATAGGGTATTACTTCCTCCGTTGAAATACCTCATCCCATCGTCACGCATATAGCTGTTGTTTGTTGTTGTTGTTATTGCATAAAAGAGCATTTACAGCATCGAAGACGGCTGCTTTTTATTGGCCGATCTCCGCCACATCAACACCGTTAACGCCTCTACCGCAAACATTCAAACTTCGCTCTCAAACAAGTTCGCGCAAAACAAGTCTGACGTTCTCGATATTTGGTCTAACTCGGAAGACCGTGGAAGATGTACGACTTGGTAAGTGCGCTGCTCAGAATGAAAAACACCAACCAACGATGCACTTTCCGCGTCCGCTTTATGGAAGCAATCTTCACCGAAATTCTGCCTTGCGCAAACACTGGTAAAGAGCCGGGGGGGGGGGGGGGATTCGAGCGGTCGGCAAGCCTAGATTGGCGGCACGATGCTCGGGGGAGGGATGAAAGGGGGTGGGGGAAAGGGGAGGAGAAGGGGAAAGCTCACACGTCTGATTCTGCAGTCTCCTGCACTACAACGGACCGTGAGGGTCCACTGCCGTAAAGAGCGCGCCTACGTAAACACGGGCACGAGGTGACACCACGACCCATTTTGCTGGAAAGACGGTAAGGAAGCAAAAAAAAATCGTTCGAAATGCACGATGGGACTTAGATGCAAATCTTATACAGGGTGTCCCAGAAAACGTGTCATTGAATTATAATTAAAAAACTACACCATCTAGAGTCATGCGGTCAATGGCATTTGGTCTTACTGGGTTTTTGCCACCTCCTCATGTGAATGTCGTGTAACGTAAGATTAATTATGTAAATTTTTGAGAGCTTAAGTCGGAAATTTGCCTAGTAAAGGTCACTTTTTTACCCCACAAATGTGAAGAGCGTGTCTAGTTTACTCAAATTAATGACAATTGACAGGGATATTCAGGAGCTATCCCATCGGAAAAAATAGCCGAACATCATGCTCTACGGAGGTCGCACAGAATAGCGCACGATGAATTTTTCAGCGCAATCTGTGTCAGTCCGACGAAAGGAGGTTGGAAACCCAGCCCACCCCGGCATCGCAGAAAGAGAAAACGCAGGCATGGCTTATCACGTCCGACTTTCGCTAGGATAATGCGTTCCCTCTCCCAATTTAAGGAACTGTTACTTTTTCTACTATCACTCTGTGGGCTGGCTTCGGAACCTCCTTTCGTCGGACTGCGAGCGATTGCGCTCAGAAAGACATCGCGCGTTATGGTCCGGTGCTCCGAAAAGCATGATATTCGGCTATTTTTTCCGATGGGATAGCTCGTGAATATCACTGTCAATTATCATGAATTTGAGTGAATTTGGCACGCTCTTCATATTGGTGGGGTAAAAAAGTGACATTCCCTTGGCAAATTTCTGAGTTCAGTTCGCAAATATTTGCATAATTAAACTTGGGGTACATGACATTAACTTTACAAGGTGGAAAAAACCTAATAAGAACAAATGCCGTTTACCGCATGATTCTAGGTGGCGTAGTTTTTTTATTATAATTCAATGACACGTTTTCTGGGACACCCTGTATATGCAGTACCACCAGCTCACATAACCTTAGCAAAATACTACTTCTGCAGAAGAGAGCTGTCAGGATCATAGAGGGAGGGTCATTCTCTGCCCATACTACATCAATATTTAAAGAATTACATACCAAAGGAATAAATTCCTTACCAGATTACGTGTTAGTTAGATCGTATCTAAGATCTGTTCGCGAAAATAACAGTACATGGTTATCATTGTGTAATTTACACAGATAAGCCGTGCGACCTACCAGGCAGAGCAATTTATAGCAAGTTCCGTTTCATAGGACGAATTATGGAACACAGCCTTTGAGTTACAGAATGGCGAAAGCTCTCAACCGTTTCTTGCTTGCGAATATTAACATTTACTCTGCTTCTCCCGGGAGCCTTAGCGATATGTACTGAGTTCTAGAAAGATATTTTTGTAATGTGTTTCCGTCATATGTTGCGTTGCATACCACTGTACAACGTGTTGTAACCACTGTATATATCTCTGTTAACATCAGGTCTTCTTTTTTTACCATTGTACAGCACTGAAACTTAATGCAATTCTTTACCTTGCTGCTGCGGACGCCAAACGTATGGGGTACTGCCCTAGTCAAGCAGCGTTTGCTGCTTTTTGGCGTACCTTCTCCAATTGTTCTGTAGCGCAAAAGGAAATAAATAGAAATGCAATGAAATATAGTGCCACCCATGGACGAATTACTGGTGCAGCATGGCGTACAGTTTGAGTGAGGCGTAACTGTATTCAAGTGCCGGTACAAAATAAGAAGGGCAACGTACCAAGAGTAACTCCGGATCCCAAAACGAACTGGAGACCCTCGCGTAGCTCGAATTTCTTTATCTGCTAAGTCGTGAAGATTAACTTTTCCTTTTGATTTGTTACTTGAGCTGCGGCTCCAAACTTCTCGCCCGTTTCTCTCTCTCTCTGTTTTTTTTTTTCCTCTTTATGTGTACGTTTTTCTAGAGCCGCTCGCTTCATACGTTATTTTATTTGAAGTGATTAATATGCTCCCATTAACCTTTGCGCTGCATATATCTTGGCCAGAATGCCAAAAGAGCTAAGGAAGCATCGGTTTAGCTATGGACTTCAGCTTTAATGATGCATGTTTGGTGGAAATCTAAAAATAAGCGTTTATAGTGTCCAATTGATGTCTTTTGGAATAAACACGAAGAGCACCTGGTTGAAACAACTAGCACTACAATCAAACTTCTTTATATCGATCACCTTTTTAACGAAAATACCTTTACTGCGAATTTTTTTTTGCTGTCCCCTGAGTTTCGTTGTAAAGGAGTTTGACTGTATACGTTTTTGCAGCCCGTTCCTCCCACCCTTTGCATTGAATGTGAAGCCCTCTAAAAGACACTCTAAAAACAGAAAGTCACCACATAGCACGGTGAAGGCCAACCATTGCACAGAATGACGCCTTTATCACTCCCGATTTGTGGAAAGCGCCGGGCGTACGCCTTTTTTTAACTGCACATGTGTTTCAAAATAGGCGTACGTCTCCCGTTTTTAACCAATCAGGGGACAGAACGATGTCATTCGGGATGGTGATTAGCTAAGAGCATGCTATGTGGTGAAGCTCTGTGTTTAGAGTGTATATAGGGAAATAGAGAAACCGACACTGAAGTTTTTAGTTTAAGTTGAATTTGTACAATCTTTCGCGTGGAGGTCCACGCTTCCTGAGGTACAAAGTGAAGTGCTGACACACATAAGTATATGTAGTATAGACATATACACGACTAAACACACTGCTGTACAAACAAAGGGAAGTGGAAAGGAGATATGATGCCATATGTCTGTGTACAATGAATTGCTGGGCAGACGGATAAGTGACCTCTAACAGTTTAAGAACAGTAAAATGTGTTATTGTGAACAAAAAGGCTCGCCAACCCAGTTTCGCGGAAGGGGGGTCAGGAGTATGGGAAACGAGTGGCCCAGAATGGACAAAAGGGAAGGTTACGGATTATCTAACGGAGTACCAGACGATAACCGAAAGGGTAGCAGATCATATCCTCCAAACGCCCATTTCCACCGACGTCCCAATTCAACCAAAAGCTCATTTCCTCCAGAAAAATATTCGGAGGTTCTGGGCTTTCGGTTGATCTGGGCATGCGGGTGGCAGGGACCCATATCCTCGAAATGATCTTTTCATCCAAGCGCCCAGAACCACCGAAAGCGGGATACTTCAAAGGACCCGCTTCACCTGTTTAACACGGAGAGGAGGAAGGGTGAGCGGTTCCCAAGTATGCAGGAATCCGATGTACACCTCGAGGCAGAATTAACTGGAACGCCATTTCGACTGGCGGAGCTAAACTCGGGGAGAGAACAACCCTAGCGGCTCTTACGAGAAATAAAGGCAAATAGTGTTCCGACTGTCCACTGTTGCTGTGTTGCTGTGGAGGTGTAAGCCTTGCCATGAGCTATTGACTCGGCATTGCCCTTAGCTGTGGTTATAGTCGCGATGTTTGTTTGTGTTTGCGGCGATTATGTGAAGGTGTATGCCGGCTGATATCGCACGGATACGTTGCCTTTATCTCATTGATACACGCGAAAGTGGTCGCGTTCGCTCAGTGGGGCATTTTCAGATTTGTGATAAAACAAATGAGGACCCAAGCAGAACAATGTACTGAAAGTCGAGTGCAATAGGGGTGGACGGGTAGGTGGAAGGCCTTGAACAGACTCTTGAAACTAAGGAACATTGATAAGACACATACCGTCCACCCATATTGCACTCGACTTTCAGTACATTTTGCTGCTTGGGGATGCACGGGGTACAGTGGAAAATTTATTGGAGTTGCTGTCCACCTTTGCGCGTATCAATGAGATAACAGCACCGTATCCGCGTGATATCGGCCAGCATACACCTTTACATAAACGTCTCAAACCCAAACAAACATCGCGATGATAACCACCGTTGAGAGTAATGCCGAGTCAACAACTCATGCCGAGGCGGACACCCTCGCAGCATCATGGCGAGTGGTGGTCATCAGGTGGAAACTTCTTTTTTTTTTTTTTTTTTTTTGCCAGATCCCGAGCAGTCAAGCAATCTTGCATGTTCGCGTGGCACTTTCCGTGCGCCCGGAATTTACTTTTTTCGTCCGGTCTCGAAACGATGGAGCAGCGGGTTGCCCAACTATAACCGGTGTCGTCAAATCCGCACTGCAACGGTGGCGAGTGCTCTCATTGGACTGCACGTCGAACTTCACGTGATTTAGCAGACGACGGAACCCGAAGACCGGCGACCGCGGTGGCCCTAGCGTGATCCAAGTGTACGAACTCTTCCCCGATTCAAAAGGGATGAGGCGAGCCTGATCCTGATCCTAAAACCGCCAGATCCCTGGCACTCATGTTCGGGTGGCAACTGTCACATGATCCAGCTCCGGAGCCGACCTAGCAATTTCCGAGCGCCAGGCAGTGTTGTAATTAAATGACCACCCCAATTCGCTATAAGTAGGACAGTGGAAACACTATTTCCCTGTACTTCTCCTAAGCGCCGCTTGGGTGATTCTCTTCCCGATTCAGCGCTCGAAGTGGCGTTCCAGTTAACTCTGCTTCGAGTTGTACTTTCGTCAACCCGCCAGAGAGGGTCACGTGGGTTCCTGACTGCTGCTCATCCGGTGCTCGAAATGTTTTGTAGCGTGAGGTATGCGGTCCGTTGATTTGCACGGCTTCCTTTGTTCCCCTGGTTACTAATAATTCTCCTTAGAGATGTAACATATATGATTAATATAAATATGAGAGCTGATGCACGAGATCTATATTAAAGAGGCTTGAGCGTAGTTGGATAGAAATGACACGACACTCGGTGTGTACAAATGAGATCGCGTTCAAGAAGTGATCTGAACGGAGAGCCGAATATGAATTTTATTGGTATGCACGTTGCTGACGGGAGAAGCACTATCTTCGGTAGGTCATGGAAGTTCGCGTCATGATTCACGGATAAAGAGCATGGTGGGAGTGGTATGTTCTGTGGCTGGAACATTTAGCGGGACGGTGGAAAACACACAAACCTCAAGCGCCTTCAGAGGAGATCGACAGTTCAGACGATATGTTGGTTTCATGCATTCATACTGTTTGCAAGCTTTTTCTAGGGGTTGTTTCAGCCGGTTACTAGCGTGTTTTCTGAACGTCTGAACTGTATTAACAGAACGCATAAAAGAAAAGTGAAGGAGGAGGTCCTTTTTGTAAGCTTCTTCGAGACCTGCGAAGTGGGCGTTTTGTTGCTATTTGCTTTCCACTATGATGACCTACACAGTGCCTGGAGCCCGTTCACTCACATGGAAAATATCTCTTTGTTCGGATCGGATCATTTCTTGAACGCGATCGACATTAATAATACCTTTCAAACTTCACTTCTGACTCAGTTGCAGGATTGGATTCCCGCACACTCAAAAACCGCTCAGCCTTCCTCCTCTCCCTGACAAACAGAGGAATCGTGTCCTTTCAAGTATCCCGCTTTCGGTGTTTCTGGGCGCTCGGATGAAAAGAGCTTTTGGGGGATATGGGTCACTGCCACCCGCGTGCCCAGATCAACCGAAAGCCCAGAACCTCCGAACATTTTTTCGGATGAAATGAGCTTTTGGTTGATTTGGGACGTCGGTGGAAATTGGCATTTGGAGGATATGAGGCCTAACCCTGAATCTTAGTCATGGCTCGTTATATTCGCTTATGTAAATTTAATAGTTATATATCTATATTTATTTGTGCACAAGTCTTGAATCCCCACTTTCAGTCGGTTCAGTCGGATTCAAGACTTGTGCACAAATAAATATAGATATATAACTATTAAATTTACATAAGCGAATATAACGAGCCATGACTAAGATTCAGATCTACAGGACTTGACTCCCCTCTTCGTATACGCTAGTGTATACAGGGTGCCCCAGAAAACGTGTCATTGAATTATAACAAAAAAAAACTACACCACCTAGAGTCATGCGGTCAATGGCATTTGTTCTTATTGGGTTTTTGCCACCTCCTCGTGTGAATGTCGTGTAACGTAAGTTTAATTATGTAAATTTTTGCGAGCTTAAGTCGGAAATTTGCGTAGTAAAGGTCACTTTTTTACCCCACCAATGTGAAGAGCGTGACGCTATTTTGTCAAATTAATGCTAATTGACAGGGATATTCAGGAGCTATCCCATCGGAAAAAATAGCCGAACATCATGCACTACGGAGGTCGCACAGAATAGCGCACGATGAATTTTTCAGCGCAATCTTTGTCAGTCCGACGAAAGGAGGTTGGAAACCCAGCCCTCCCTGACGTCGCAGAAAGAGATAAAACAGGCATGGCTTATCACGTCCGACTTTCGCTTGGATAATGCTTTCCGTCTCCCAATTTTAGGAACTGTTACTTTTTCTACTATCACTCAGTGGGCTGGCTTCGGAACCTCCTTTCGTCGCACTGAGAGCGATTGCGCTCAAAAAGTCATCGCGCGTTATGGTCCGGTGCTTCGAAAAGCATGATATTCGGCTATTTTGTCCGATGGGATAGCTCGTGAATATCACTGTGAATTTTCATGAATTTGAGTGAATTCGGCACGCTCTTCATATTGGTGGGGTAAAAAAGTGACCTTTACTTGGCAAGTTTCCGAGTTCAGTTCGCAAATATTTACATAATTAAACTTGGAGTACATGACATTCACATTAGGAGGTGGCAACCTAATAAGAACAAATGCTGTTGACCGCGTGATTCTAGGTGGCGTAGTTTTTTTTTATTATAATTCAATGACACGTTTTCTGGGACACCCTGTATATAGGGCGAACACGGAGGGACACAAGACAAACACCAAGCCCCCCGCGTACGGCCAAGCTCAGGCTTCATCTTCATTGCATTTCGTCTACCGGCTTCTCTGCATCACGACCCAGTACTATACTAGAGACCTGGACATGCGCAAGGCTCCTGGCACCAGGGTAGTAGTTCTGGCAGTCGCCGCTTCGCTATGTGATTTGGGACTAGCTAGCACTATTCGTCATCACGTGACCTACCGAAACCGCGGCAATGTATGGTGGGCTGTGTTCATGACGGCGAAGAGATACGGAAGAGAGTAGTGCGTGCAAAACAACAGGCTGTGTATTATTTCCTCTCCCTAATACGCCCTGCAAGTAACCGAGCGTTCTGCGCATATCTCCTCTCCCGGTTACTCCACTCGGGAAGCCCCATTGGCTAAGGCGGCGCCCTCCCTCTTCCCTCTCACTGCCTCCTCTCATGCGCAGAGACGCACTTGCACAGCGTATAATGCTATGTGCCGCTTGCAGCGGCCACTAGCCTAACTATTCCAAGACCCTGCTCTCCCATAGAGGATTGCCATATGACTTGGTCTCTAGTATAGTGTAGGTCGTGGTCTACATCTATGCCATTTTATCAGTCACTCCTACACTCTTAAAAATGAACTTCACCACATAGCACGCTCTTGCGAAGCTCGGAGCGGCCCCGCCTCCGGCAGGAATCTTCCCTTTTCCACATCTGTGTCCAACCCAAAAGCAAAAGTCGAAGTTAATCAGTCAGAAGACACCTGTCCGCTACACGTCGCCACCGTCAATTCGACACTCGTCTGCCATCGACTTTCTTGATGACGCTTCCCTTTCCAGTTTCCTCTTTCTCTCTCTCTCTCTTGTGCTTCTTTTTCGCGAACCTTCAATTCTGAAGCACGCACGTATGAAAGAAAAGGTTCGCCCTGTCTTCTCCTGTCAGCGGGGTGGCAAGTAATTGGAGGATTCGACTGAAGAGGACCAATGAAGGGAAAGGAGAGAAAAATACATACACAGTTGCCAGCCTAGAAAGGTAAGCGACAACGACGGGGCTCAGGATACAAGAAATCACCGACTGGTCAACTTCAAAGACGAGCACAAGAACACAAGAATGACAATAAGAGGAAGATGAAGAAAAAGGACGGTTCGAAGTGAGGAGTCGTGTTCCTTCTTTATGCTTTCTTTTCACACTTACAAGCTGGAAAAGCTTTCGAAGTGCTAACCAAAGAGAGGTAACGGTAAACCAAGCGCAGTAAACCTAACTGCAGAAAGGAAGAGTTGGGAATGCGCATATGTCATTGAAACATTGTTATAAAAACTGTGAACTGTGGACAGCGACAATTACGCACCACGGGATTGACTTGACTCGGTTTTTTTGTGTGTGTGTGCTTTCTGTGCATTTTGAACTCCACTGGCTAGAACAAATCTTGTGTCATACTGGTCGTACAAAAAACACGTTATTTTTTAGGAGATACTCCGACAAATAGCGAAAATATAGACAACTAACTCTAACTGTGTGCCGAGGCTCGGACATAGCGTTACAACAAGTGGGGGAGTATGATACCGAGAGCCTACAACGAATTAATGGATGCAACGTCAACTTGGAACATGTAGCAGAGTTCGAGGCGTCTGCTGACGGCAGCGCGCCGCAGGATAGGCAAGCCGTCAACAACATCGCTCCCATTTAGCAGTACCATATCAGGAACGTCGCGATCGACAAACGAATTCGGTCTTTTCTTGCTCTGCCTTAGAAAACTTACTTCGTATTCCCTCGCGGCATTCTCTCATGTCAGAAACCCGGCTTTATGTAGAAGCCGAACCATTCACTATCATGGAGTAGATACACTGCATCAGTGTGCCTGTGGAGGTGGTGGTGGTGGTGGTGGTGAAAGGGTGCGCCGTTGCCGGCCTCACAGAAGTGGGCAACGTAACGGCTGACACCTTGGGGGAATGTGCGTCCTGGGCCGACTTCCAAGGGAACTGTGCCGACATATGTCTGAAAGCGTGCACCATTACACAGCTACTGAGATGCGCGCATCAGCAGAGACGTGGCTGAGCGCGAGCAAAAAAGCATGCCATTTTTAGACTCTAATTCTGAGTGATTGCCATAACGCGTAGGATTCAAGTCACTGTTGTTGTATACCACAAAAAAAAAAAAAAAAAATCATCACATTTTTCTTTGCCGAAATACGTCCGCCAATACGACTTGCCTAGCGATTGCTTGCCGATTTGCATGAATTGATGACGATGTCGCACTGTTTGACGGACACAGTTACAGTTTCGCTTTTCCAAGGTTCCCGAATGAGGCGGATATAGGCAATGTAACACTCTGTGCCATGCCTCACTGTGCCTCACGTTGTCCTATGTATGTTTAATTGCTGTCTGTCACCATCTAGAAAGGATTCAAACAAATATGTATCTTTTTATGATTTTGAAAGAGCCGATGACATCGCGAGCATTGATCGTGATGCGATCATTGATCACCTCGCCTTAGAATTTGATAGGTTTTCCGCAATGGTACCCGAGGTTGACAGCGATGGGGTTTGGTCGATGTTCATTGACATTGTAATGTCCTGTTTGCGATCCCATGTTCCTTTGTGGAAGAAACGAGCAGGAAGAAGGAGGCCATGGATTACGCGTGAAGTTATCCACATTAAGCGCCGCATAAATAGGTTAACTAAAAGGGGTCGCTCTGATACCGAAGGTGTATGAGAACTGAGGAGAAAGCTTCGTGACGCTATACGCAATATTAAACACACATTCTATAGTAACACCCTGCGTGACTTCATGGTTAGTTCTCCACAAAAGTTCTGGCGGCATATTAATCCTAATAGGCGAGGGACTGATTTAATGCCCTCGAGTGCGAGTCACACTGCAGATTCGTTTAATGATCATTTCGTCTTGGTTTACTCTGTTGATGAGCGTACGAGCCTACCTTATAGTGTTGGCAAGGTAATTCCTCCAATCCCCGATGTGGTATTCAGCTCTCCTGGCATTTTATCTCTTTTACTTAGCATAAACGTAAAAAACAGTGAAGCACCTGATGGGATTCCAAACGGTTTCTTGAGGCGCTACGCAAGGTGGATTTCACTTTACTTACAGTTGATATATCAGAAAGTATACTAATCAGGGCGGATTCCTCGTGCTTGGAAAATTGCGAAAGTTATTCCAATTCCGAAAAAAAACCCAGGCGTCATCCGTCAAAGATTATCGACCTATTTCATTGCTCTCAAGTTGTTCTAAGATTTTCGAGCACATAGTTTACTGTCACCTGCCTAGTTTCCTTGAAGAACATTCTGTGATAAGTGGGCTCCAGTACGGCTTTCGAAAGCGTTCCTCTACCACATACAAACTTATTGAGTTTGTACATGATCTTGCCGTATCCATTAATGCTGGCAAAGAGGCATGGATTTTTCTAGATCTTGAAAAAGCTTTTGAAAGGGTGTCTCACTCAAAGCTACTCTTAAAACTTCGTTCAATTTTTAATAATGACAAACTTCTGTCTTGTCTCGAATCCTACCTTAGTGAAAGGCAACAGTTTGCGCACCTTGATGGCATAAACTCACGTATTTCGAATGTAAGCTTTGGAGTTCCACAAGGATCAGTGCTTGGCCCTTTGTTCTTCCTACTCTATATAAATGATATGCCAAATGCAGTTATCTCTAGTATCAAATTGTTTGCTGATGACTGCGTGTTGTACAGGGAAGTAGGGTCACGCTAAGACCAGGAATGTTTGCAAACATGCCTTGACTCCGTCAAAAGTTGGTGCGACTCTTGGCAGATGTCTATTAATATGCAAAAAAGTGTGCACATGAAAATAACAACTAAAAAGAAAAATGTTCTTCCTTTACTCCGTTTACTTACGTTCCCTTTACTTCAGTAAATACCTAGGTCTTACATTTAGCGAGGATTTGAAGTGGGATCAACATATGAACGATATTATCAGCAGGGCCAGTAGAAAACTGTGTATGTTGAGGAGGAGTCTTTGCGATGTCGATAAACACGTGAAGCTAATTGCTTATGAAACCTTAGTACGTTCGGTAATTGATTATGGGTCTCTCGTTTGGTTTCCGGAAGCTACAACGAGAATAAAAGAGCTTGAAATGATTCAAAGACGAGCCATTCGTTTCGTGTACAACAAATTTTCCCGTTTTGACTCACCAACCCAAATGCTCCAGTCGGCAGGGCTTCTGAATCTTCATGTCAGAAACAAAATTATGTGCCTAAAAACTTCTTTGGTATATACTTAACGGCGAAACTTGCATTCCCAAGACCAAGTACTTGAAACTTTCCGACACTGGTAGTCGTCGCAGAAAGCACACCAAACATTTAATGCAATATCGCTTCAAAACAAACTGCTTACGGTACTCCTTTTTCCCTAAAACCATTGAAGAATGGAATAAGTTACACCAGACGGCCATTGATTGCGACACCCTCCCTTCTTTTGTCTCCTGTATTACTGAACTTTATCGTGACTCATAACTGTGTTTCCTTTATATATGTGTATGTATGTGTGTATATATGCATATGTATAGCTAATTGAGTACAGCTTCATATTTGCTGGCATAGCGTTTTCGTTTTTTTATTATTTTTTTTAATTTTATTATTATTATCATTGTTGTTGCCGTTATATTGGTAGTGGAATAAGCGCACTATGTATGTCCCTCCTTCCATGGCGAGTCAAACGCCAGAAGTATTTCAAATAAATAAATAAATGTAAGCCTAAGGTCAATCTTGGATTCTCAGTGAGTAGCTATGTAAATACCGGATAATAATAAGAAAATTTACAATAACTTATCGCACTTTTCTTTTCTGTTTCTTGTAATAAGCAGTGTTTATATTCCTGTTTATTTATGTTTTTCTATTTAGTGTTCGCGCTTTTTTTACACGAATAAATATTTTATACACACTAAAAACAGAGGGGGGTATCTTACACCCTAGTCACACTGCAAAATTAATGCATTAAACAGAATGGCATTTACTTCACCTCCTAACCAACCACCATCCCTTCTGACATCGTTCTCTCCCCTGATGTGTTGAAAATAGGTGGCGTACGCCTTTTGTGTTACAATTATGTGTATTCTAAATAATTGTCACAAAAAAGGCGTACGCCCCCCCCCCCCCAGCAAATCAGGGGAGAGAACGATGTCATTCGAGATGGTGGTTGGATAAGAGGTGAAGAAATGCCATTCCGTTTAATGCAGTAAGTTTGCCATGTGGCTAGCGTATTATTCGGCTCGCCACTGTTGGACACACAAGAGAGAATACGGCGTCGAAAACAGATCTTCACCGCATGCCTGTGTGCCAACCACTGCCACGAATGACAGGATTATCGCATCTGGTCCGAAAGACAGGAGGGCGTACGCCTTTTTGTGGCTGTTATCATACACTCTTAAAAATGAACTTCACCGCATAGCAAGCTCCAAGACAACCATCATCCCGAGTGACATCGTTCTCTCACATGATTTGTGGAAAACGGGAGGCGTACGCCTTTTTGTGACAATTAACATTTCTGCATACGTGTCGCAAAAAGGCGTACGCCTCCCGTTTTCAACAAATCAAGGAAGGGAACGATATCACCCGGGATGATGGTTGGCTAGGAGCGTGCTATGTGGCGAAGTTCATTTTTAAGAGTGTATATCCGAATTTCCACAAAAAGGCTTACGCCTCACGCTCTCTTCGATTCAGAAGAGATGAGCCTTTCATTCGTGGCAATTGTTGGACCAGAGCGTGCTATGCGGTGAAGTCCTGTTTTTAGGGGGATGGTTTCCAGCTGGGATGAATAAGATCGTGCGAGAATCGTAAACAAATAAGTAATAAGAAAAGAAATGTTCAAACCAGTACTGCTTATGACAGTAGAAAACAAAAAACAAACAACTAATACGTGATGGTCCTATAACTGCAGCAGAGCTGGATGACTTCAGGCTCACATTATTCGAGTGCGCACGATGTATTCGCCTCATTCGTTTCGTTTAGATCACGTTCTAAAAGGAAATGCTCAGTATTCGCCACGCGGCGGCCAGCTAAAATATAGAATACATATAATATATTATAATATTTTAGCTGCCCATTAGCAGCCTATAGGTCTTTTTAATATAACCTTGCATCACAGTATGGGGTATTATTCTTGGCTTATAGCGCAAAAACTACAGCGAGGCAAAGTCGGTGGAGAGTCGAGCCAAAATAGCGTGGTAAACGGTCTGGACCAGAGAATGAGAAATTTGGATCTGTCTCAGTTATAAGATTAACCAATGAAAAATGGAGAGGCAGTTGGTAAAAGCTCATTTCTGAAACTGCAGCACCGGACATGACACCACTTCGTTCCTGACTCTGTTTTGTCTTGTCCAGTGTGCAGATTCAGAAATGAACATTTATAAGAGAACTGTCGGTCACCATTGCTGCAGAGCCAGTGGCTGGATCAGCGCAGATAAGAGTGACGTCTTGTTACCCTTCGACAGCACAACATTGGCGAACGTCCGGCGATGGTGCGTTGCCGCTGCCACTCTGTCGTCCTCTTGATTCCCGCCCTAGCCACAGTGCCCCCGGGGCCCACAGTGGGGATATAAGGAGGGCTTCGTCACTCAGACGCTGAACTTGGAGGGCCGATCATTTATTTCAGGTATTGATTTTTATTCAGGAAAACTATATTACGCTGCGGAATGCAACAATGCAGGACACGTGACACCCCTGTGTGCACGTGCAAAACGGAAGCCCCTATGGAGCTCCCTCTGATCGAACGTCTACCTGCAGTGTGCTTCGCATTTCACGATGAAAGCAACAGTTCAGCAGCGCGTGTGCATCGATTTCTGTTTCCGTCTCGCGAGAAGCGGAGCTGCAACGTACAAAATGCCGCAAGCAGCTCTCCGAGATCCCTGCCTAATTCAATCGAAGACATTTCAGTGGTACCCCCGCATAAAAGTTGACGCAGATCCCTTGAAGACGATCACCTCCTGGCTACCTACCACTTCCCTGCTCTCCATACATTTGCCCTGCGGGATCGAGAGGTTTTGGAATTGGGTTTCAAGGGCGCAATCAGACGGTTTGCTCCCAAATCCGTATTCGTAAATTTTATCTTTGTTTGCGGCCACATATGACACAATAGTTGCCCTTCGAAGTAAAAGAATGAGGAGACGCTATCGGAAACCGATTCATCCAAACTTCCACCTTGACTATCTTGTTGGACATACTGCTGTTCTTGTGTCCTCGTGCATAGCGACATTGACTAGAGTCCAAATAAGCTTACGTAGCCGCTACAAGGAGCTTCTCGAGTTCATGCTGATATCCAGACCAAGTCATTTGAGTCTGAGAGCAATTTCTTGATCCTTGAGCCAACTCACCGTTGGAGCATTTGACCATTGAAGCTCTTGGACATCTTCTTGTGGACATTGTCACACCATCAACTTTCCCGAACCGTACTCCCCGGATACCTTAAAGAGCTGGACTCTCGCCCCCTCTCTCTCACAAAATTGCTTGGTCCCCGCCCCCCCCCCCCCCCGGCCACATCCAGCCCACCAACGCTCTGCCCTCAAAGCTCTCTTCGCCTTTCTGGATAACATAGGACTTCGATCCATATTGTGAAGGGGCTCATTATTTCATTCACCGCATCACCACCAGCTATGGAGTAGAGTATCGCCCCTGGCGATGAAACTCCCCATTGGTTTAGTTTGATTTTATGACAAACCATCTCATTCATCATCTCGAAATAAAGTTGTTGTTGTTTGTTCTTGTGGACAGAGGTCTGGGCTCCCATCTTTAACCGTGTCATATAAACATGTCAGGGCTGGTGTGGTGTACTTGGGGTACCGTACCAACTAGACCCCTATTTGTAACGAAAAAAAAAAAAAGAGAGGAGAAATTGAACTAGACCCCTGTTTTCATTTTGGTACAATATGGTTTCATTTGCTAGCAGCTCCATGAATTCATGAAGAAAGAGTAGCAGGTCCAATTTTTTTTTATCATATCATGATATGACACTGAGTATAATGTTTTCGTTGCATGCCCATTTTGATCTGATCGTGTGTTCAATAACCTCTGGTCATAATTTTTCCTGATTTAATTTCCGGTTACGTAAGAGCAAAAGTGTTATTTTGTTGCATATACACGTTCTTCTATAGGAAACCCAGCACAGTCCAGCACGAAATTTTTGGTAAATATCGGGCGGAACTGAGAAGCGACAACTCGTCTTGCATATTGTGACTTGTATTGTGAAAGGATTAGAGGCATAGTTTATTCGAAATCAGGGCGGACAGCAGGGTGTTCTGCATAGCAGTCATTAAGGGTGTTGAACTGAACAAAATGCAGCTAACTACGTAGGCACACTAGCTTTTCGAATGTTTATGAAAACTAATAGCTGATGGCAAGCTCAGTCAACCACCGGGTTCCTGCTACTTCAAATGGTATTAAAAATCTGTATTCTCTCATCAGCGCAAATGTATATTTAAAAAAAAAAATCTTGTGCTTTTCCCCAAAGTAATTAAAGGAACGTTCTTGAGCAAGATATTTCATTGCACCTTTTATACTTTTTCTCATCCTCCGGGCAGCCGTGTCATTGTCTTCGTTTCAGTGCATATCAACTTTACGCTCCCGGAAACAAATTTTCATTCTGGGCAGCGTAACAGTAGCAGTGATGGATTTTCATTTCTTTCTTTTTTCTTCGTTTTGATTTGTGTGGCTTGGAGGAAAGGGGTCTCCGCTGCGTTAATTCAATTTCCTTCACCACCCTCACCCATCGCCCGGGGCGATTCTCTGCGGGATTTTAATTCCGACGCGTGCGACTGGAAAAGGGGATCTTTTCTACCGTGACTCTCGTATTCTGTGTTCTGTGCGACAAATAAAAGGACGTTCCTCGTGCGTGAACGAAATCTCTTCTCTCTCACCGCTGCGACGCGGAAAAGGTGCGCTCGCGAATCTATGGAAAAAAAGTTTCTTCATATCCGACACCCTGGGCTACGCGATGGTTCGTCTTACTAGGGAATGTTCCACTCATTTTGTCTTGTCTAACGCCGGTTCTCGGAAGAATGTCTGAAGGGATAAAACGATGCCTTCGCGTTTCTACCGTGATTTGGTAAATCTGTTTAAGCAGGTGAAGGACCAAGCGCCAAACGTCGCGATCGAGACCACTGCTGTGTCGCGGATTTGTGAGTTGCTCAATGTTGTCGAAGAACGTAGCAATCATTTGTTTCAGTTGGATTTAACCTGGAGAGACGTTGGTTCAGTTTGTCTTCCGGAGATGGTGCGTGCATTTTTATGAAAAGCCGCGTGTGGGAGTACTCCCTACAAAGGACTGCCTAGGGCGTTGGGGTATGACCAGCAGCTCCTTGTGTCGCAGCTGCCGCTCTGTGGAAACGACCCTGCACGTTGTTGAACAGTGCGTCGTTGCTAAGACATTTTGGTCCTTAGTTTGTCGTGTTTTCGTCTTTTGGCGCCGCACGGAGAGGCACGTCTCCGACAGGTTCTTGTTGTTAGTGATATGTTTTTCCCGCTTCGTGTTGTGGTGCAACAGGTCGTCGCACAGAGTCCCAGCATACGTGTGATGTTCCCTTCTAATCTGGTCGTTACACAAGTATATTGTGGTGCACTCAGAGGCGCAGTTCATGGTGCTAGTGAAGTAGAGTTCTTGCGCCGCTGGTCTACTCGTTATATTTCTCCGAGGAACAGTCGTGCGGTCGTGCATGTGTACTGGGTTCCCTAGGTTTATCCGATCGTGAGTGTCTTAGTCTAGTATCTACCTGCGTAATAAACGAGATCCTCACCAAAACAATGAACCAAGACAGGAAATGTGAGCGGTGTTATATTATGCATGATTGATTGATTGATTATGCATATTACTAAGATGGTGCATTGTTGTTTCGGGAAGCCAAAAGAAAAGTAATTGAGGAAGTGGTTGCGTAACCGAAGAGTGTATGTCTGTACCTATCGGAACAGAATCGATAACTTTACCGGAGGAAAGAAAGGAATAAAAGCGTGTTGTTTGGGAAATAACTTTTTAATTTCCGTGTTAGCGCCACGAAGCAACTGTGGATGAGCGGCGTACAGACGTGGACAGATGGAGAGAGGACAGCAGGAAGGAGTTGGGGACAGGCGGTTAGTATGCGTCCTGGGCCGACGTGAATTGTGCCGACATTCGTCTGGACAGTCTACTGGAAAACCCAGGGAAAACCTCAGACAGCATAGCCGGTGCCAGGACTCGAACCCGTGTCACCTCCAAGTCTCGCCCTAGAAAGCGATCATCCTAACAACTACGCCACGGGAGCTGGTATTACAAAATATTTGATTGTTAGTTCAGTGCTGTGCGCGTGCGTTGTGCACTGGGGGGTTCTGTGTGTGTATGTTCTTTTTATCGATTTTAATAGTGTACCACCAACCGGCCCAACTTCTAACTATTTTTATTGTTATAATATTATGCGTCTGGCGTTGTGTACAGGGTAGTCCTAGAGAGAGCTGCGCGCGACATCTTCGTTCAAGCACAGAAACAAGACGGTTTGAAATTCGCGCGGATCAAATTCGGATAAAACTCCGCAGCTCTGCGGTGCTCGCAGATACGGCATTTTGTCGACAAATACGCATTAGTGTCTCTACAGACATCCCCTATGAAGAACTATAGCTGAGAGCACGCAGTGAACCCACAATGGTGTCGAAGATTGGCATCCCTCCAGTACCTTTCCATTTAACTGCAATTATTGGACAAGTGGGAGTAACATAACGTTCCTGAGAGAATTTGTATGCTGAAAAGTAAACGTAACGTTTACGTCACGAGCTTTGTTTCACGTACAAATGCAATGACTGCTGACGTGCGGATATTCTGAATATCCGTGCGGATGTGGTACAGCTATCTCAATTAGCGCGGTTGCGGTCGCGGATGCCGCACGGAAGCGGACACTGCCCATCTTATCCACGTTCACCTCTACTGTTATTGCTACTAAAAGTATAGGTTTTCGAAATAGAATAGAGATTGACGAAGACGAAATTTAGTACGTGGTAAGTCTGCACGCTACTGTAAGTCGCACAAGGCTGGAGCAAACAGGTATCTCAGAGTGTAGGCTTCCCGAGTGTTATTGGTCTCGGAAGAAGTACGTAATATACATAAACTTCGTTCGTAAGGGAGCAAACACACACACATACAGCACAAAAAAATGTGTTGACTGAGGGAAGGCGAATGGAAAAGAATGTTTCTGTCATCCAGCCAACTGTCTACCCTCTATTTCTGCATCTTCCGGTTCACGGCAGGAAAGCATATGCCGCACAACATCCGGTCTGATATCCTGTGTCTAAGGAAGGAAGTCGTACTTATGTTATCGTTTGACAGTTCTTCAATGTATTACCGATAAATGCGACGGGGCCGTCAACGGTCTGGATGCCCTGTTGACTATGTTATTTGTTTTGCATCAAAGTGTCCATTCGATTCCGCCCACTCTTGCAAGTAAAAAAAAAAAAAAAAAAGACGAAGAAGAAAACAAATGAATGAACCGCCTTCTACAAGACAAAACCCTGCATACTAGAAATAGGACATGTAGGTGCACAAAAAATGCACGGCTCCATGGGTTCAGGGGATGTGTATAGTAACACAGAATGCACCCTAAAAATAGTCAATCTGAGTAAAGTGAAACACGGCGCATGTTCGTCCGTACGTGTAGGGTTTCTGTAAAGCGTGCTTTCACTGCACTGGATCAGTGTATGCGGGAGAAGCAACCAAACAATATGTCTCTCTTCGGCTGTTTTAGCCAGTAGACGTGATATTGCTGAGTCATTGCTTTTGTTTCTGTGTCAGCACCGCGAAACAACCGTCACTATGAGCTGTGTACAGCTGGTGTGAACACAGTAGGAAGGAGGGGAAGGCAGGGATCCAGCATCCGTCTGCATAATGTATACAAGAAAACACAAGGAAAACCTCAGAGAGTACACCGAGTTGCAGTATCTGAATTCATCACCTCCCATTCTTTAGCACGACTTTGAAGCTAGTACCAACGAGCACGTCTGTGGCACTTTCGCAGTTGTAAACTACAGCACAGGGTCTGTTACCGAAAATAACAACGTTTCAGTTTCTGTTGCTGGTACATGAAAAATTCGACTTTTGTTTCCGTTTCCGACCACTTTCGGGACCGGTTTCCATTTTCGTTTCTGATTTCGTTTCCAAGCTATTTTCGATACGGGATGTGGCGTGTGCTGTGCAGTTGCGGATTCATGCGAATTGAATTAGATTGGATTGCTTAGTAATCCGCTTAGATTGCGTGGAATACTTGCGAAGCTCTACAGCTCATAAAGATATCAGCATTTATATTCACCATTTTGTTTCCAGAACTCTGAACGAGATATGGGAAAGGCATAGACATGCATAACCACAATCTCTGCTCATCACATGGTAACTTATCGATACAGAGCCAGCTGCATGCCTCGCTAACTAAATTAACAGAATATCCAAACAACGAGACACATCTTGCGTGTATTTTTCGCAGTCGCACCCGCTTTCTTCGTCTTCTTTTTTCTTTTCTTTCTTTTTATCAAAGAGTGATATTAAACGGTAGGTTGATTTACTCACCACCGACAACTTGACATCGCCTATTTTTCTGCCTTCGTATCTTTCTTTTTATCTGTGAAGCACAATTTGTGCGCCACAATTGCACGTCTGCTGCATAAGTTCCTAATGCTGACCCGTGTAAAGTTTCGCTGGATCAGGCAAGCCCGCGACAAGTACTAGCCGCCAAATGTGTGACGACCTCCACCAGTACGAATTCGGTGAAGCACGAATTTATGAATTCGGTTTCTGTTATCGTTAACGCGATGGGATATCATTTCCGTTTTGGTTTCTGGTAATGGAAACGAAAAGAGTTTCGTCTCTGTTTTCGTTTCCCTCGGAATCAGGGTAGTTAATGTTTTCCATCTCCATTACCTTTTGTGGTAAGAAACCCTAGTTATAATAAAACACCATGACCGTGGAGCCGGCTTCTTCAGGTTTGTTTTGTTCCACAAATAGGCAATTTCTCAGGGGGAGTAGGTAATCTCAACGCAGACTCGTGACTGTATAGCCAGGGGACTTTCCAATCATCTCTGCGGTGTGCGACGCGGTTCTATGAGGGCTTTGCCGGAATGTTAGTCTGTCTGGGTGTTCTGGACGAGGTTTCCAACCGAGACAGTCTTGGCAAATGACGCGACTGAAGCGCGCGCGGAAGCATACTGAAAAATGGCAACACACTGACGATCCTGCGGAATTAGTGTTGCGAAACTGCTGCATCTGGGTGTGTTATGGAAGGATAAGAACGTCTTGTGGAAATATCCAGAGCGTTGCGCCAGTGCAAGCTTCTAAGCCAATTTTTATGTTAGAACTAGTTTAAAATATCACGCGTTATCCTCATTGGTTGTACTTACATCCAAAGCTTTCTTTAAATGCGCGCGCTATGTCCTTGATACACATTTGACATCGGTAACAACAGTCTGTTCGGAGCAGACTTAATAAAGAGGGGCTGCGACAGGTCATCCCAGGTTATCCCAGATAAACGTAAAACCGATGTGAATCTGCATTTAAAGCGGAAAAAATGGGCACCGCGAATACCGAAACTCATGCGGCTCTGACATCACAGCACCTCGCCGCCGCCAGTGAGGCAGCGCACAAGAACAAGAAGTCACGTGCTTATGGCTGCCAATGGGAATGGACTCAACTCTGAGCTCTGTGACGTCTGCGCTTTGCTCGGGAGTGTGTTCTACAGCTTGCATCTCACTAAGTACGACACGTAGAGAAATAATCATTTTTTTTTCCTAGGTATGCTGGCGTGCAGTACGTCTATGATGTAATGAATCACGTCTATGAAAGTGTCCCAACTCCACAGCAGAAACTAACATATTACAATAGTCGTACGATTTTTTGTCACACGTAAACCCATGCAATAGATGACCTCAAAAAATATTAGAAAGCATAGCGCCGCTTTGAATTGTGGGGACATTTTGGTGAGAAGGGAAGAGAAAGTCTCCAAACACTTCCAGTTTCTCCCTTCTTGTCCCATAGAAAAATAATAACCAAAGAATGAAGCACGATGTCAGAGTAACTATTTAATATGTGAGACACCCTAACCTCATTATTTTGGTGTGACAACATGTCACTGTCCAACCAATGGGTGCGCAAGTAATTTTTTCACGTCATTCACATTAGCTGTAAGCAAGTTGTATTTAATCGTTTTCTTCTTTTTCAACGGACACGCACGGCCGGCAGAAATTCAAAGGGAAAAAGTGGGGTATGTTTCTTCCAACGGCATTGGCGTCAGATATCTATCCAATGTATAGCCTTCTCATTTGTTCTTTGTGATTTCATCCTTGCGTTGCTTCTCTCTTATCCTTTGGTTCCTCCTCTCACCGATCCCACTCCTTATATAAGCGATGTTTTAACTGCTTCTTTTGTCTGGAGAAGGGCAGGCTCTGCCCGAAAGCAGGCTCTGCTCACGTATTAAATAGTTACTCTGACTTCGTGCTTCATTTTTTCATTATTATTTTCCTTGACGACGTTTCAACAAGCTGGACTGTGTGTTATTTTACTTGACTGATTGTATGATTTTACTGACTCGTGATCTTGTCCCATACCAGGAATGCTGATGCGGAGTGGCGTTCACGCGTTGAAAGGCCGTTGCCGTATCTATCTGCAAGACTTAGACGTTGGGAAGAGATCATGTCCTTACAAATCATCTGCCTTCCTCTATTCTTCTATCTTCCAGCCTTTTCTTCCAGCCTGTCTCCTTATGATTTTATATCTCCAAGACACTTGCAATGGAAATCACGCGTTCCGTGGATCAGGAAGAAAATAAGCAGGACTGTATTTGCGCTGTACAAGTTGCGAGGCTATGCCCCGTTAAATATTTCCTTAGATGTTTATTACTCATTGATTCCCTTTCATCTGATATATGCAATTGAGGTGTATGGTCTCACTTATACTTCAGCATTGAAATCGCTGTATTTACTTCAAAAGCGTGCATTGTGAATCATGCTGTTACTCGCAAATCACTACTTATCCATTTCGTTTGCGTTTCGTGGAACCAAAGAAATCACAACGACACTACGATAGCCGCAATGAGGACGTTTTGCTATCAATACCACGATCTAGAAGAAACAATAGCCTACATTCTTTTTGAAACACTGGCTCAAAACTGTGGAACCAGCTTCCGGCGGAAGTTGAATGTTATAAAAGTGTAAGGATATTCAAAAAGCTGGTTAGGACCCACCCCAGCTCAAATCCACTAGTGTTAAGACTTTCCGTAAGAAAATAAAGAAAGAAATCAAACATTCGGCATAAGGTCTGCGCGTGGTTTCAACATGAATAAGCTTTGTAATTGTCTATGTTCGAGGGCCCTGTTTGTAAATATTAATGTGATGTATTGTGTACTTCAAAGGAGGGGATATGCCTAATAGAAAAAAAGAGAGAAGAGGAAATGTCAACCAGGCTGATGCGGGCTTGCTATTCAACAAAAAAATAAAAATATAAAAAAATGAAAAAGAAAGAAACAGAAAGTAAAGCATTGTTTCTGTTCCTGTATGGATTTTCTTTTTCCCTTTTCTTTTTCTTTGTTATTTTATTGCATGATGTTTCAGTTGAGTTTGAGTTTGAAAGTAAAAAAAAAGGGGGGAAATTGAATTCGTCACCCGCTGAATTCTGCTACTCCCATAATGAATGATGTGTTGGTGCGGAGGTCGCTATTTCTATAGAAAAACAAACTGGTATAAATTGCGGCATCGACTGCCACATTGGCACAGCCCCGTAGTCCCCCGGTTACAGTGTGTACAAAATGGTGTAGATAAAATTTATTTTGATTAGATTTGATTCGAATTTTATGCTGTCCAGGGAGAGTAAGTGTCCAGGACAAGACGTGTGCGTAAGGGGCACTGGAATTTTTTGAAATCGTCTTTTAGTCTATTAGAGTGATATGACAGCGATTTGGACGAAAGACAACGTCCATCTCTAGCCACCTTTGGGTTACAGTCTAAATATTATATTGCGAGTCTTTTCTCAAGTTCCCGCCATAGCGCCCAAAACACACACAAAAAAAGTATGTCACACGCAGAGTCATTTACAACGTGAGATGGTGGCGTTGCACAGATCCCCTAAGAAAGCAGGGGCACGGCTGTCTGGAAAGCGTAAAAGAAAGGCGTATAGGACCCACGTCTTCAACAAGAATTAAGAATAATAATTATTTTTAACAAAGATAGAACTGGGCGGGTTGCCCTCCGAAGTTCTGCTCTTAACATACACCGCTCCTAAGATATACTTGCAGTATGTCCATATCTCTAGTACACTCTTAAAAAGAGGGTGGAGCAGTTACACATTTTAGAAGGTAAGAGTTGTCACATATGTTGTGCCTAAAAGGTTGCAAAGTTCTACCTGCTACCTCACCCTCAAAACATAACTTCACCGCATAGCACGTTGTCCGTCAACCATTGCCACGAATAATAGGGTTATCGCTTCTGATTCGGTGAGCGAGGGGGCGTACGCCTTTTTGTAGCAATTTGGATATAAGATAATTTATTTTACCAGCCTCTTACACCCCTTATCAGACGCTATGATGACCTACACGCTTAAAAATGAACTTCACCGCATAGCACGCTCCTAGCCAACCATAATCTCGAATGATATCGTTATCTGCCCTGATTTGTTGAAAACGGGAGGCGTACGCCTTTTTTGTGACACTTATGCTGTTCATAACTGTCACAAAAAGGCGTACGCCTCCCGTTTTCAGCAAATCGGGGCAGATAACGATATCATTAGAGATTATGGTTGGCTAGGAGCGTGCTATGCGGTGAAGTTCATTTCTAAGAGTGTAGGTGGCAACTACAGAAGTTACCACCTTTTCACACCCTTTTTTCTTAGTGTGTAGTGGGCCATGCTCGTATAGTGCCTCCGACCCAAATTCGAAGCGTGTGGATTCGAAACCCACTGCTGGTGCCTTTTTAATCGATCAGATGCCCTTCTTTAAATTAGGTATGTGACTGGACGTTGTGAGACTGAAGCCTTGTGTTCGTCCTCCTTGTGTTTCGCTACCTCAGTCACTACGTTAGGCGCACTATTTTCAGACCGTTACACGACTCGCCTCGCTACGTCCCCTATACGTACGCGGTTGCTCTTGTGGTCTATACCCAAACCGCATCCCTGTTTCGCGTTATACTGGGTGCATCTTTTTTTTTTTTTTTTAGCTGCACTAGATATCCGGTAGACAAAAAGATATGAGAGCAGCATATAGATGCTTTTTTGAATTTCAATTTTACGGCCAGGAGGACGTCCTGTCGATGCACGGTTTCCGTTCCGGTTCATTTGCATAGCAAAATTCAGCAGTGGGTATTTCAACGTATACGTGTTCGTTTCAGTATTAAAAAAGAAAAGTAAAAATATAGTGGCTTTGAACGAGGACTGTCTCCCATCCTGCTCTCTCGCTTTTGCCCGAAAGCCCTTGATTAAAGAGTTAATTAATGAGTTTTAGGTTATTAGTCGTCTAGTAGTTACGTATTATCTTCGAGAGAATGTTCGCCTGGCCGTGTAACCCACCTGCGCAAAACGGTATCTACGGTTTCGGTGCTGCTGTCATAGCTCTAGGGAGAGAGAGAGAGAGAGAGAAAAAAACTGGTGCAGCTAACATAAGAAAACAAAACATCACGTGTACACGCGTTGTTCCCGGCTGTGCAAGGGCGCACGCCACTAGGAAAGAACCGACGTTCACTTATTTAATTCGCAGCGATATCTGCGGCAAGGCGTGCCCACATCTGGTGTCGTTAACCAGCTGGTAAGTACGTCTTCTTCTTTTGTACGAAATACTGTATAATATATGAGCAGCTCAGCTGTTACAGACAGAACTGTTTCGGTGCGAATGCATAATTGAATAATCTTTCATGCAGCGCGGATCCCCAAACTCAGACGAAGAGGAGGTTTCTCTATGGCGGGCTAGAAGGACTGGTGTGCCAAGCGCCTAATCTAATGCATGGGGAGCGCGTGGTCACGACCGTGGACAAGATGGCGGCGAAATGCACGAGCTTTTGCGCTGTCGCTCGCAGCGCGCCACGCGGAAAGGCACATTTTTGTGGGGCTCACAAACGCTCTTCTGTTGCGAGCCGACCACGTGCTGTTCCTGCAGCACAGATTCGCGCCGGCTGAAAAGTTGTACAGCCCATCTGCGCCAAAAGTCGCGAGCGCTCGCGCAAGGTCTTCTCTCTGGTTGTTTATTTAGTTTTCATGTGCAAATATAGGTCGTCCGGGACTTTGAACGATTGCTGCGTAAGGCATTCTGTGAGTTGGCAATACAAAAAGGCATTCCGTGAGATGAGACGCACTAAAGCAAATATTCCCTTGCCGCAGTAGCAACACTGTGAAACGTAAAATTTTTAGGAATGCCCAATATGGGTCGGCTAGCTACCAATGCATACACCCATAGACATTGATTAACACCCCCTGGCATGGGGGCCGCTAGGATTTTCTCCAGGGGGGAAGGGGTGCAAACCAATGCCGACCGAGGTGGCGGTGGGGGGGGGGGGGGGGTCGTTATGGGTGCCGCGAGTGCAGGGCGGGTGTGGAGGTGTTCGGGCTGGTGCTCAAGGTACGGGATGTTCCTCTAGTTCTGAGTGTCGAATGCGCCCGCAACTATACTGTTTTGGGTCAGTAACCCTATGCTTCGGAATTTTTACGTTCTGCCGTTTCTCGGCAACGCAATCCCTTGTCCGTGCAAAGGCTCGTTCCTGATTTTCTGTGTCATAGTACGTTTGCCGTCGCCACTCCTGCTGCCCTTTCCGTCAGCGATTATCTCATTTCTGTTGATTTCGCAAAAACGAGAACACACGGTGAAACAGCCGTGTCTACTTGTGACAAGTTGACAATACCAAGTGGTGGCTTATTCAGCAGATATGGACGTCAGTATCAGTATAGACGATAATTCTCTGCCCTCACTCCCTATGTCCCTCACTCTTTAGACAGAAACTGTAGGCGCCTTTGCTTTTCTCGCGCAAAAGAGTTGATAGCTTTTTCCACAAATGTGTTGTCGCCACCCACTTTTTCGCGATGAACCGTTCATCATGCACAGCGCGTTTACCCACTCCTCAGTCATTGTGGAACGAAACCAGGTTCTTACCCTCCGCAGGGTGCTGAAAAACTGTTCCACGGTACATGTTGTAGCAGGCAAACACCATGAAAGAAAAGCGTGCTGCTCCCAATACGAGCTGACCCCAGATGGACATTGTTCATCGTCGTTAAATGTGTTGGGGAATAAGGGATAAAATGCTTTGTTTGCAAGGTGCTGACCCGTGTTTACGCTGTCTGGCGAATTAGATATCGACGTTCCCACGACAGGATTTATCTGATGTATCCTTGGAGGCCGGAATCGTCATAACAATCCGAGACGGACATAGTGTCTGAAGAGACAATAGACAAGGAGGCTAAACCTTGTACTAATTGGATAGGAATGCTGGATAATGCGTACTCAGGAAAATAAATATCCTCAGTCAGCATAATGTACAGCAGGCCATGCCAGTCATATTAACGATGAACAGAAAGTTCGTTACGCACTGCACCAAGCTAACCACGTAAAAAAAACAAAAGAAAGGAAACGTGATTGTGTTCAAACGACCATGTTAGATGGGCCAGGAAGCCTAGGGGCGGGGGGGGGGGGACAACTGCCCCCTTGCTTCCCCCCTGACGCCCTCCCAACCAGAGTTGTACGTAACTCGTTACCCAGTAACCAGTTACTTTTTTCGGTAACGAAGTAACGACTGAGTTACTTTTCTAAAAATTGTAACTAATAACGTATTCAGTTATAAAAATCGGTAACTCGTTACTCACCTTACTCGTTCCTTTCCTTCGTTCGCGCTCGGGTTTAACATGGACGACATGGTCAGTTAGTATGTGGAAATTCCCGAAATCTCGTACGCTTCTAACCACGAGGTGACCTGACCTGGATGTTCAGCTCCTGGGAGCCTCTGGTCGGCAGTCATTCTTTTGTTGAGCCCTAAGGTGACCGGCATGACGAATGCCGCAACACTTCCCGGCCGTATCATTGACCATGAAAGCATTCTTGGAAAAATACCCTGGATTTGTTTGTGGGTGTTGTTGTCTCCCGGCAGTTGCCAATGGATATACTAGAATAACTAAGCTCGCCGAAACTTGGATTCTGGGATGGCATTGTCATTTTCTGCTTATTCGCCGTGTTGTTGTAAAGTGGGTCCACCCAACGTGGACCACAGAATCCCCGGTTTATTATATGCAGCTCGCCCGTGTCATTGGCCTAGCCGCGTATCCCGGGAAGAAACCTTAGTCCCTGTATTTTCGCTCCCACCTCCACACTTGTGGGCTCCAGTGAGGATCACTCGTTGGATTATACGATGGCACAGACGATAATCACGTGAGTGTGGCCTGTGTTGGACGAGACGTTCAGGGTTAAGGCGGCAAAAGGTGACGGGAATGTAGTATTTTAGTGTCTTCTTTCCCTTCCCAAACTAAAATGACCGAGTGCATCCTGCTCGTCGCATTCGAATTTGGAGAAGCGTGCTCAGGTAAGCGTCTTCAATATTTTAGTTAGCTGTAGCAGTTACCGTATCGAGGATTATACGTTAAAGGCACTGCTTTCCACGAATGAATCGAACACCTCGTGGAGCTAATGTCGTGTTGTGAGGAGGTAGCCCGAGAACGTTGGCTGCTTTGATGGTTTACAACGGGGGCTTGGGGGTGGGCGGTTATGTTTAGTAAAAGGAAGGAAAGGTTAGCCATGCAAAGAGCCAGTTTATACAACGGCTTGTAGACGTTGGTGTAGCATTTATCAGTTTACGTAAACGAACAATATCGCGCTGACGTCGTGTAGCCTCCTAACAGTGGAGCCAAAATAAGGGATTAAAAGCAGCTGTTGACCTTGAATTCACAGGAAAAAAAAAAAAAAAACACGAAGGAGAGTCGGTCTCGCTACTACTTAGGCGCATCCAACACATGCATCGAACAAAGGTGGCTGTATTTGATGCAACCATGCCTTTCCACAGCAATTTTTCAGTCTTGCCACAAGGGCTCTCTCGAGCAAACGCACCAAAAATGACCGATGCCCATTTCGAGCACCAACTATTCTTCAAAGCGAATTCCATGGAATTGTCGGACCAAATGAAGCACGTGCCAATTTAGGCATGGTCGCGGCTCTGTAATAGCGTGGTAACGTAAAAGTAACTCGTTACTATCGAGTAACGGGAACGCGTTCCTTTTGTTACTTTGGTAACGGGTAACGTATTTAGTTCCTTTTTTCTTCATGGTAACGAGTAACGGTATTTAGTTCCTTTTTTTTTTTCGGTAACGTGTACAGGTCTGCTCCCAACCCCCCTCAAAGGTCGATTACTGGGAAAACTACTACGGCGCGCGTAATACACAGCGTTTGAGATGCAAACGTTATGCCCGCTAAGTTGTGCTTTTGCTCTTGCGCGGCTCCGAAGGTCCTGTGGGAGCACATGAAAACTATGGTTTGCGACTGTGGGGCTTCTGCACTCAAAGCTATGCCGAGGGTCACGCTTGCGCATACACATCCAAGCCTGTGTGATAAAATGTGGGTGAACCTAGCCGTCCAGATCCGAAGCGACCTTAACGGCCTCACGCTGTCCAAGCCTGGCATCCCCCGAAGCAAGAGTTCGTCAAGCTCATGCTCACCATTACCGAACCGTTTCCTTTCGTACGCTTTGTGATGTACTGCATGGGATACATTTCATTACCCAGTAGTTTGACAGCTCGCGTTGGTTTCGTCATCCACCAATATGCTCTACCAAAAACTGTGTTCGAAACACAACAATATGCCTCATGATGGCTTTTTATTTGGGATACGCATCTTTTCCTCAGCTGCAAATGCAAGACCGCCCATCACAGTACACATCGATACTAACTCACTTAATTGATACGCCGCATATTTTTTTATGTGTAAAAAGCCGTGCGTCAGTCTAAAGTTTCTATTTGTGTGCTTCACCAGTCGTGCAAATGATGTTCGCACATTACTGTTTCTGTTAATGTTTGCCATATACGTGTTGAAGGAAATACGATTTGTCTTTGAGAGTGCATTTGTTGCAGCTGCCGAGACCGACAGCACGTGCGTATAAGACCGCTATGAGCACGCGCACGCTTCGCTTTTATTTATTTTGTATTTTCGGTAGATTCCATCTATTTTTCTCATGCGCTGCACTCCGGAGCGCGCTCAGATGCTGTTCACATACCCTATCACGTGAGGGAGAGGGCGCTGGAAACGACAGCGCAAGCAGCCCGTGGTAGCCACCTGTCGGCAGGCCCGTCGTCCGGACCCGACTTCATCCTTCGCTCAGCACACCATTCATTCTAGCCCGCCATAGTTTCTCTGCTTCGCCGCGTTCTGTTTCTTTGTCCATGTCTTTGTCGACCGGATGTGGCTTGTGTTTTTATATCTTCTGGGGTACGCGTTAACATGTGTGTGTTTATGCTGTGTACCGTACC
This sequence comes from Ornithodoros turicata, assembly GCF_037126465.1. NCBI lineage: Eukaryota > Metazoa > Arthropoda > Arachnida > Ixodida > Argasidae > Ornithodoros > Ornithodoros turicata. Next base: position 78,905,676 of record NC_088203.1, on the reverse strand, counting down.
GTGTTTCTCGCTACATGTAGGTAATAATTATCATTAATAACTTTGCAATATAATGAATAATTATCAGTGTTATGTGCATGCACAAAGTAAATGAGTTTCGTGTTGAGATATACTAGCAAATCAAACACATTTCCTACACTCTAAAAATAGAGCTTCACCGCATATCATGCTTTGCGCCAACCACTGCCACGAATAATAGGGTTATCTCCTCTGATTCGAGGAAAGACAGGGGCGTACGCCTGTTTGTGGCAATTTGGATGTACGGTAATAGCCACAAAAAGGCGTACACCTCCCTCTCTCCTTAAATCAAAAGCCACAACCCTATCATTCGCTGCAGTGGTTGGCGCACAGCGTGCTATGCGGCAAAGTGCTCTTTTTAGAGTGTAGCCTTATGGCGAGACGTTGCTTCATCACCTAATTTATTGCAAGAGCTTCGCTTAAACACAAAAAAAGGCACATCACCTCCAGGCACAAAAACTGATAAAATAAAACAGTCGTTAACCCCAAACAAGAAAATGCACAGAGCGCCTAATGAAGATTAAGTGCACGCATTAAAACACATGTAAACGCCAGACCGACGACGTACTTTCAATAATCCAAGTACGTGACGTCACTTCGCATGCTCCTTATTCGCGGTCCAGTAACTTCTTCGTAGCGAAGGGTGCGATGCAACAGGTGCAAACCGTGAGTCGTGACCCTAGCTCGCTTGCATATTCATGAGGCAGGCTTTGAGGAATTAGCCGGAGGCGTTTTGTCGATATCCGATGTATGTAAATGACCTCCGATGGCACGGGAGGTTCGTCGTATAAATGAGCAAAAGCAAGGTTTATCTCCACCTAATGAGGTTCCGCTCTCCTTGGACACTTCGTTAAGTGCGTCCTGCATTAAGTTTTGGATCTCGTTTTGAGAAACTATGGGAAGCACAGGTGGTGCTGCGTTATTCATTATTCGTTCCTTAACGACACTGCACAGATGATGAGTTTGTTCTTGGTGTGTGACCTTATTCGTGGCTATATATGAGTTTAATTACTGCTGTAGCTCCCAGGACTGCAGCAAAAATCTTCTTGTTCTGCGTAAACTTCGGCAACTGAGCATGGGTACTCTAAAAGCGTTCTCCAGAACGATCAAAGGAAACGGGACAAACAGAAAAAGCAAGAGTGACTCACTTTGAACTTGCGCTTAGTATTTGCATAAAGCTCGTAGGATCGTCGTAATTTACTAACACTACAAGACATCGATTGGACGTTTTGTACTTCATTACTGCTGGAAACTTCAGGTTATTTCATGTACGCTTCACTTCTCAAGTATTGAGGAGAACACTGCCAGCATGCGAATCTTTTTAACGCTGATCAATCCAATCACTGTCTCATTAATCGTACAGATACGTGTCGCCCGCCTACGTGACCTCCGCCCGCTAGACACAAAGTTTGGGAAAAAAAGTACGTGCTTGGGGCCAAAGGCTTACCATGATCATTGCCCCTTCTCGTACGGAATGACCAGGAAAACCGACCACATAATTGCCGTCATCTTTCGCGATTAAGCAATATTTCCTCACATAAGATTCTGCCATGCAAATTCTACGAAAGGAAACAACGTATACCTATCTCTGGTGTAAGTAACTTTTTTTTTACCATCAGCTTTGCGAAGCCGCCATCTTATTCGACTTACAATCCATTACATTGACTTAAGCATAAGCTTACTAGTAGTGAATTTCCAGAGAATTCGACTTTTAACCTCGACTCATTAACTGCGACTAGTTTGGTTTTCAATTCTAATGTAGCTAGGCATCACTCGTAACAGCGCCGATAGTGAAGACTAACGATGAAAAAGAAAGTCTATTGAGAGCGCCTCAGAAGAACCGTGCAACGAAAACTCTTATTCCTACGTCCACCCGTCATTTATCGTTACTTAAGCCAGTAAAAAAAAGGCAGCTCTGGGTTCTGCCGCTAACACTATCGAAACGTTTTCCCTCGCAAAGCCCCATGAAGTACACCGGTTGAAAGTCCACTTTGCGGACGTTACAGCGGCATCAATTATAAACGTGGAACTCTTTGCGAGCTCAACAGACTCGTGCTTGGTCCCCCCGTAGCTCTTGTTGCAGCATGCATGCATGGCTGAGTGCGCCCCTATGAAGACAAATGGTACGGAGTTCGTACTACCGGCCGAGTTAAGTGAAACAAATGTGTACGCTTTGCGTTCCGACGTGATGGGCTTGGATGGCAAGCCCTTCTGCCTTTGTCGGTCGCGCACTCTCTCGTGTTTGACCTCGGAGCTCGACAGCAACAAAGGTATTACATACCGTTCCGCCGCAATACCTCAAGGCTCTTTATGTGCAGCCGCGCCGCCAGTCTCTCGTGATAATATTGACGCGACATGACGTAGGTATCGTGTGTGACCTGGGGATATTCTGGAATTTAAAAAACTTCCGAGGACGGTACACTTTTCGGATAGAACGGCCACCGCATAGCACGCTCCTACACTCTTAGAAATGAACTTCACCGCATAGCACGCTCCTAGCCAACCATCATCCCATGAGAGGCGGAGCCTATTCTGTGCCGTGCATAATGGCACAAAATAGACTCCGCCTCCCGTTTTCAACAAATCTAGGGCGAGAACGTTGTAATTCGGGACGATGGTTGGCTAGGAGCGTGCTATGTGGTGAAGTTCATTTTTTAGTCGTGACGATGCCCACTTGAGTGCGGCCAACAACGGCAAGCTACCTCGACCCCCCCCCCCCCTCATTTTTTAGAGTGTAGCAAACCATTCACCCCGAATGAAGTCTTTCTCTTCCCTGATTTGCTGAAAAGGTGAAGCGTGTATGTCTTTTTGTGACAAAATGTGGTGAAGTTATGTTTTACGATTGCAGGATATCGAATGGCAACTACATAACAACGCCGAAGGCCAACCATCACACAGAGAGATACCGTTATCACTCCTTATTTTCAGAAACCGTTGTGCATACGCCTCTTTGTGACAATTAACATGCATCTATAATCTACCGCACCCAATCAACGAATACGATTCTGAGTCACGCACGCTACCATTGGGTCCTGTATAGGTTCGATAAGTTCACGTTGACGTTAGCAACGGTCTACTGATACCGCACGGCAAACGACTTCCGCGAACATCTCCCCGTTTGTCTTCCAACGCGGCAACCTCTGATCCTTCGTACCCCAAGTGGACCGAAAGGGCCATTCACGCTGGAAAGACGATACAAGCTGCTGCATGACTACGGCATCTGTTGCTCCGACCCTCTTCAGCCGCCTAAGACGTCCTTTCTTAATGCAAGGCGCGCAACCGGAGAGAAAATATCCTATTTCCGTGTACGTCCAATGTCAGGGAAAGACGCACCTGGCCCATGGTCTCGGCGAATGACTCGCCCCATGCGCATCTGCGTGCTCAATACCGTGGCGTGAAGTGCAATCAATTTCCTCTCGCCAGTTGTCCGCTGCACACGACGCCCAGGGTCAAGCGTGTTCGCACAGCGTTGAGGGTACTCGGTTGCGTCGCCGTAGGGTAGCGGCTCTCGAAACGAGAATCGTGGTATAGGTAGCGATTTTGGTTCCTCGGGTATTGGTTTGAAAATGGGGAGGGACCCCAGGTAACGAAGACGCGCTCTTGAAGCATTGGTGGTACTGCTCTAAGATGTATGTGTGTGTGTGTGTGTTTTGTATCGAGAGAGATTTAGTGAAGCAGGGCAAGGGGCGCTTAACAAACCTCGGTGTAGTTTGAAGTGTGGTTCGTACTGTACGCATGCCTCGGGGAGACTGAAGGAGGAGGGAAGCAGGGAGGAGGGCATCAAGCCTTGCTCCGTATATTGTGCAGCGGTCTAACGAAGCGTGCTGTACTTACGTTCATTGGGATTGAGAACAGTTCTGCTTACCTGAAAGCAAAGAAAAAACAAACTTGAGTATCACACATTATTTCGAGTATGATATGGCAGTGAAGTTTTGTAATGCAAAAGCAACAGGTACCTGCAGCGTGATTAAGTGACAGCGGTATCGTCAACCGATATTAAACCATACTGACACTGATATGAAAATGAGAAGCTGAAGGGAACCGTCACGCTCATATCAGAGAGTCGCTTACGCGTTGAAGTCACCTATTCGCAACTAGACGTATAATCTTAAAACGAATGCGGCAGCAGGTGTCTACCAGGGAAACCACTTCGCTACAGAAACCATACATATACTAGAAGAAGAAGAATTTCTCGAAATGGATGGCTCTAACTATTGTGTAGGCGGACGCGGCATTACTGACACGTACGAAATAGAATTGCTGACACTGATCGTGCTGAAGCTGTGATCATGAGAGCTATAGATTTCGTAGAGTATTTTTTGCTATCCTCAGTGTCCGTTAGCGTGACGTCGTTAACGCTGACCATCTCAACACACGGCACACAAAACATACGTTCATCGCGGTAGTGAAACTTGGAACAGTTTTGAAAGTTCGTGACATCCACTTCATGTGACAAGCACATCATAGTGTCATAAGCATCATTGTTCTTTACTACGCCTTTAGAGAAACTGTTTAGGGTAAGGTGGTCTATGTTGAAGACAGTTGAACTATTTTGTTAATAGCACTCAGAATGATCGCCTAAATTGTACCATAATTCGTTAACTGAATCCCCAACCTCTGAGAAATGATGCGCAAATTACTGTGGTGCTAAACCAGATATTTATTTCGTACGAGCCAAAAACCACAGGCTACATGTTTTCATCAACTTACCCCACCCTATGGGTAAGGTGAAGACATAAAAAAATTAATGCCGAGTTTCAATTTTGACTTTTGTTTGGGCCAGCCGAAACGGTCAGCCACGAGTAGCGCACATGGAAACACAGGGCAGTGACGCAGCATCATAACGGAGAGGTCATATTTTATTAGGCGAGGAGCAGAAATGAGCAAATTGGAAGTCAGTGCTCGCGAAAGTTACAGATGGGACAAAAAAAGGCCCCTCTTACCTCGACCACATCTGCAAAACAGCGTCTCACGTCTTTCTAAAAAGCCACGCGCAGAACGTCAACACCCAGACAACGACTGTGCTCACACTGGTGTCAGTGACGAGGAAACAAATATTGCTAAGGAAATGGCACGCGAAAAAGGCAAACTGTCCTCAACTTGCCCCCGTCTTTCAAGTAGCCACACTTTACCCTATTTTGGTGGTGGTGATGGTGTGTGTGTTTGTGTTTGGGGGGGGGGGGTTATGTTTATTATATAAAAAATAGAAGGGAAAGGTTAGCCACCGCTATGGCGGCTTGCTATTCCCAGCAAAAAGAAAATAGAAAGACAAACAAAAAGAAAACAAGCAAACTAATTTTGGTGGCTCTTATAGATACGGTCACCTCAATAAACGCCCGGAACAGACGAAGTAAAACAAAACGAGGGTGAGGTTTTTGCCTTTTCCTGCAGTCCAAGTTTACGTCTTTGAATTTAAAGTCAACGAAGTTCTGTCAACGAAGTCAACTAATTTGAAGTTCTGGAAGTCAAAGCGTTGTCGCTGATCCAACTGATGTATTTGGAAGGCACGTCGGATGCGAACAGACATGACGATGTCGCAGCGTCTCATCTCAAAACCGAAGGATCCTGGTTCGAGTCCCGCACGAAAATATATTAAAAACGTATTTCAAGTTAGCATTTGGATAGTGCTCCAAATATCAACATTAAATCATCTTTGATATTCTGTATCGAATGACAATTACGAAGTGGATGCCGCGCACGATAGAAGGATAAAAACGTGCGAACACACAAAAAAAGTAAAATAAAAAAAAAATAAACCGGAACAAGAAGCGACAAGTCACCGTCGAGTTTAGGTCGGTGTACGTTGGTGAAGCCAATATGAAATAAAATCAGAAATGCTTCCCCGAACTTCGAGGTTGACAAAGGTACCTGGACTTGAACTGTACTGTACCATTACTAGTGTTCTCCGCAATATTTTTATGTAGCGTTGTGTTGTTAATTTTCCGAAATCATCAATCATAAAATGATGCATCAACATTACATGCTACAACGTTCCATCAATCATACCCACACATCATGACTCAAATAAACATAAATTTTCTGTACATAATTGAATATAATGAATTGACGTCGAGAGAATGCAAGGCTATATTCCGCATTGTGAAAAAGAATAAGAGTAAGCCGCATTCATATAGAAAAAACAAAAAAAAACAAAAAACACGCAGTTGGAGATAAGTAAGAGTTGGAGTAAGAGATAAAGTCACAGAATATCGCTCAAGACACGAGCCGAGGCGAAACTGGGCGATTTCCTATAGAATCATCACTCCTTATCCCGGTAAAGACTAGGCCGGTCCCTAATTGCTAGGAAGATTGATACCTGGAACGGGGGTGGGGAAATGAAAGGTATTTTATGGGACAAGCAGCTATCGAGCACTATCCTTCATTAACTCTCTGGAGTGAGGAACGCGACACCTGATCCGCGGCTCAGACGTGTGCCATCAATCTTCGAGCGGTTGGAGCTAACTGCTTTGTGGTAACTCGGACGATCATATAAATACTTTAATTTCACAGAAAAGACCTACAATAGCCTCGTTTTCAACTATCAGTGGCAGAACGATATCATCGTGAGTGAGAGCTGACCATAAGCGTGGAGTAGCTCTGTCTTAATGCACTGTCAACAAAAAAGGAGCAAACTGGGGAGCAATTACAGCTCTTAGTCCCCTAGGTTGCAGTTACTCACCACTTTGGTCCCCTCATCCTGAAATTTACTCATCATTGCAAACTTGGCAGTGACTTCCCCGCAATGAACTCCCGGAAGGAATGGTTGCGGCAATGCATCTAGTTCCTAAAGCAACTAAAGCTACTACTTCTTCTTAGACTTTTCTCAGAGTAGAGAGAACATACCGCACATTTCCTCGCACGAATTGAGAGCGTTGCGCAGCACAAAAGCTGACGAGTCAATTTCATAAAACGAACTCCCACTATGTTGTCGTTAACACCGGTTACATCTTTCGCGGAGACCGGAGAAGAGAAATGCGAACGAAGGCAAAGAAAATGAAGGCCACCCCTAATGGCAGCCGTAACACGTTCCCTCTGAAGCTATCTGTATCGAAAAGAGAGAACATCTCTCTCTTTATGTGCCACGAGAACGCGTAAAAAAGAGTGTCCTCCAGGAAAAGAGTATAGGAAACGCGACACACAAAAGCGTCCAGTGTGTTCTCGGCCGTGTATACACCTTGGACCTGCGCAGGCTCCAATAAAACTCGGCTGCAAGTGGCTCCAATGGGAGCAACAAGTTTTACGACCCTGAGACGCGAAAATGTGGCTCCATTGCATGTCGCTCACACGGGGAAACTCTTCTGTGTGATTGGGTGGTCGTCGTTTCCTTCGGCTCTATATGTTGACTTCTGTTGTCTGCTAGGGGGAACAAAAGAACTGCAAAACGTGCAGTGTCGACAGTTTTTGTCTCTTTTTTTTTTCTTCTATCTCTCTCACGCTCGCACCGTCTCCGCACCTGAGAGCCTTTAGGGACGAGATGTATGTATTTACTAAATGGAATGGGGAAGATACAGATTGCTGCGCAAAAGTTATAGAAGACGGGTCGTGATGGTTAGATTGTCCGGGGTGATTGTTCTGGTGTCGCGAACGCGAACAGTGCTGATACTTTTTTTCGTTCAGTATTATGCACCTAAACGTACTCAAAAATTGTGCGTACACCCCTTATACACTCTTGCACATCCTATGAGTTCTACTTATCTTAAGTATCTAGCTATCCAGTAATTCCGTCCAACAACAAATCCATCTAGTGACGATGAGTAGAGGTGCACGCGGGATTTGCATGCACCCCACTCAGTTTTGTGATTTGCGTGTAGAAATTCAATGTCGCTGCGGGGTGTACGCGCAGTGGGCGTCCGCGGATAGTGCGGGTAAACCCGCATCCCATAAACTAACATTTTGCAACCCTAACTTATTCATTAATTTTGGCATTTTTCCCATTTTCATGGAGATGAATACCAGACAGCGTAAACTTTATTCACTTAACCCTCTGTGAGTTGACTTTTCACCGGACTATATACATGTGGCTTTCACTTAAATGACTGACAAATTCCCCACCGAACATTCAGCGAAACAGCACGCGTTCGTGAAAATGCATTCTCTTTTCTGATTTGTTTCGGTGTTCTTTTATTTGCGAGTAGAAATTCAGTGTCGCGGCAGGTTTGCGGGCAATTGCGGGTGTGCCCGCACTGCGTCAACGGGTATCGCAAGTATACACGAATCAGACGCCGCGGGTTGCGGGTGCGGTGTGCACACCTCTAACGATGAGATACCTATGCTACTTCATTTGCTGCGCACTACCCTACGGTACACTCGTTGGTATGAGATGACGATGTCTGTCTGATTCCATACGAGTTACAAGACTTTCTCTCTCTCTCTCTCCCTCTGTTGATGTTACCATAAGCGCAAAGTATGTTCTGGAAATTGCGAACACATATATGTGTTGGCATCATCGTGGAAGACCAGCCATATATATATTGCGAACACATGCGTCGCCTGTGGAAGCATCCATACAAGTTCAGTTCCACTCTGCTACGGGGGGCGAAGCATAAAGTCAATTTATTTAAAAGACGCATCAATGTGAGGGTGTGAGGGTGAGGGACGCACAAGCGCCTCCTTTATGGACGAGGCAGCGTTTTTTCAATCGCTACAGTCGAGTTGCGCTACAGCTTCAGTGTCAAACTGGCGGAACAAAGGGCCTCGCGTTTTTTTTTTTTTTTTAGCTTGCTTATCCACTTTTTGTTTGGTTACAGTTCCACCATCGGAGTTTTGTTCCGATTCAGCTCCAAAAGAGTATCATGAGTTCCGTTTTGGTCCCGCTTCGGCTTGACGAACGTCAAGCCGAGGTCGGGAAAGTCTCTTTTCCTGACTGGAAAAGTCAGTCAGGAAAAGGAAGTCAAACCTTCGGTTTGACTTCCCTCTCGGTCTCAGATTGTCTTTCAGGAACGAGCTAAGTTTTTATCCATGATTATACCTTTTAAGTGTGCTGTGTCGATATCTTATAGTTTCAGAAGAGAAAATAGCGTTATAAAACAGTCACCAGTCTTACTTCTTTGTGAGATGTACTTAGGTCCTGATATGGGGTAGTTGGCATCGACGCATAACGAGGGAAATATACACAGGACACTTTGCTACGCTCAACTAACAACCAGGTCAACACGTGTCCAGTTAGTTCTAAGTGGAATAGTGTCTGGTGTGTGCTTCCTGCGTCCGTCCGTGTCTGACTGGGATCAACCTCTCCTTATGCTTCTTTGTGAATATCGAAATATGTTCCATAAGATAAACAATTTGACTCTCTAACCTCATCTTACACATACTAAAAGGCAAAAACATACCAAGCAACACGTACACTCTAAATATTTTCACACCTTTAAAGGTGTAAAATTGGTGTATTCTCATGTATTACACCTATTTTACACCCTAGAACCTTGGCTTGAAAATTTTCGAGGGTGTAACTATGGTGAATTACACCCTTTTATGAGACATTGACAGGAGGGTGTGATGAGGGTGCTACAGAGGGTGTATTTGGAGGTGGGACAGGCTCCATTACACAGGCTAAATGTATTCCTGTTCCTGTGCAGTGTTGGAGTGCTTGTGGTACTCAGAACTTAAGCTTGTGATACAAGTTGTGATATAAAGACCAAATGCACAGTTACTCAACATTTGGTACACTGTCATCTAACCCCTCAAGGTTAGATGACTGGAAAATATAAAATTACTACTATGTGATAAAGCTGTATTAAGTGATACGTTTGAATACCTTCATGCCTACGTAATGTAGGATATGTATGCTGCATGGCATAATGTCAACCTAATAAAAGCATAACTATTCAGTCCCTGTGATTGTGTCATATATGTATTATGCCCGCATATACCCACATCAATCACCTATAACATGTGTGTGCTGTGCAACATATGTCTGCAATGTCTTATTTTTGACTTCACACAGGGTACAGCTGAGTAGTATACCTGGGAAGTATTACAAGTTCAGTGTGAGAAAAGTATATTCTTGGCGTTTTAAAGAATATTTTGCATGGCTGTGATCGAAGAGTGATGCCAAGATAGCCACAATGACACTCCAAAGTATGCGCATTTTGTAAAAACTAGAAACAGTATACTTTCTCAATGAAGCTGTAATTTCAACTTTCCTTTCTTTTTTCTTAATAAACATATTCCCCCCTGTGGTAATTTCCAGCTGCCTCTTCTATGGTTTGCAGGTTACCCCCCCCCCCCCCATTACACCCTTCCACACAATTACACCCTTGATGTCTTGAGGGTGTTCCATTACACCTTAAAAGGTGCGCGCCATGCATTTGTTCTTTCACACCCTTTAAGGTGTAAAATTATTTAGAGTGTACGTTCCTGTTAAAAACCATCAACCCTTTTTTAATTAAAGACCGTTTCAACTTACAAAGATGGCGGTGGTCCTAGATAAAAAGCTACTAATCTGCAGCTTGAAGACATCCGCGGACCGCAAACTGGCATTGGTAAGCAGCCGAAAGTATTCACCCTAAAAAAATTACAGCTTTGATATTACAGCATCATATTTACATCACAGGGCCACAAAATTATATCTCTTGCAATAACAGTTCGAAAGAATACTTCTTTGTGTTAAGAAACGGAAAATCTAGTGATCATTTAAAGGAAGACTGAAGCAAACGCATTAGATCCAGTAGAAGAACAGTTGGTGTTCAAAATATCGGCGGCTCCCGACCTGAGGCTTTTGCTTCAGTCTTCTTAGTTCGTGTGTACACGAAAAATGATACCATTTCTTTGTTTAACACACAAAGCAAGTATAATGAAGCAAAAGCTTCAAGCCCAGTAGAAGAACGGTCTCTGCTCGAAATATCCGCTGCACTCGACATGAGTCTTTTTCTTCAATCTGCTTACTTCAGGCGTACATTAAAAATGATAATTAATTATCTCATTGTTACCCTTACTTCCTACAGTGTACAGGACACCCGTTATGGGTCGCGAATTTTTAAGCAACTGAGTTCATCTCTATTTGCTTAAGAGATCTATAGCTCAAAATTAATCGCCCAGAACGAAAGCTTTTCAGCGGCATTAAGGAATGTCCTTTCCGCACCTCTTGTAAGGGGCAACTTGAGACCCTTTTTTGAAATCATTCAGAACGGAGCAACGAGGACATCTTTTTTTTTTTATCTTTTTTTCATTCAGAGACGTTTAATCTGGTTGGAACGGTAGTTAATCCCCTCTTTGTCTGGATTAAGTGTTCAAAGCCGCTTTAACGCCGCGCCGCCTTTGCGTCTCTTAAAGTGGACTGCCACTTCATAAAACTTCATCCCCTAGTCCTTTTAATAGATGGGAGCATTTTCTTCTTCCCATTTCTTTGCCCCTCTCCTAGCTTAGCCTCGTTTCATGGGTCCCGTTCTCCCTGAAAGCATGATAAACGCGACGTGTATTTGTCTCCTGCGCATTTCACGCCTCTCTTTTTGTATGGGGCGCCTGTATATAGCAGCGTGGGCATGCATAAAATTTCCATACTCGTGTTCAACGTATGGGCGACATCCCCGTTACTGGAAACATCATCTCATAGTATTTCTTTATCGCATTTCCTCATGCAAATTATACCTGTGAAGGGTAGGCTTAACCGACCTAGATTTCGCGTAGCACATTTATTTAAATGTCTAGTTTTTCAATTGCTAAATAGTTGACTAACCGAAGCATGACTGGAATGCCGTTTTTAGGTTCAACACGACTATAGTCTGCTTTCCCGTGAGTCTGAAGGGAACTTGGACTATACACTCTTAAAAATGAACTTCACCACAGAGCACGCTCCTAGCCAACCATCATCCCGAATGACAACGTTCTCGCCCCTGATTTGCTGAAAACGGGAGGAGGAGCCTATTTTGTGCCATTATGCACGGCACAAAATAGGCTCCTCCTCACGTTTTCAACAAATCTATGGCGAGAACGTTGTCATTCGGGGTGATGGTTGGCTAGGAGCGTGCTATGTGGCGAAGTTCATTTTTAAGAGTGTACATGCGAAAACGAAGTGTCTGTTACCTCTGCCAAGAGATGTCCTGCCCTGCCTCCTTTCACTCCTTCACACGTAGACATCAGTCAGCCAATCGCAGAAGCCAGCCATGATGCCAGCCAATCGTCGTAGACGATTTTAAAACACAGGCTTTCTGTCGCTACCAGTGGCCGCCAATGCGACTGATGGTGGATCGTTCCCATAGCTGCGGCCGCTGAAAGCACGGTTGTGATTGACTGACTCTCAGTTGCTACGTCACGTCGCTCAAGCGATCAGGCTTTGTATCCAAGTACAGCGTTGCCTCTGCGCCTTCCGTCATGTGACGTAAAATAACGCGCTTTGATACAGGCTCCTCCCAATGGCCAGACTCTCCCAATAGACGACTCTACTTGAACATTCGCGTAGCGCCACCAATCGTGTAACGCGTCAACTTCGCAAAGAGGATTGGATCCAACGCTTCCTGACAAGTTGACGTGTTGAGCGCATGGTGGCGCTATGCATATTTACAATGCCCATTGGTTTGAATAATAATTGAAGACTGCACGTGGGTGTAACGGGGGTAACATGTTGTCCACTTCGTTTTTTGTGTGTCTCGTCCAAGTTCTTTGTGTGCCTCAGATGACTGGTTACGTGGTTATTGCGGAACGGTCTGCCTGCTGTGGGGATTTCTCAAGGGCAATAACCCAATATTCATCCTGGCTGGAACACTAACCCCAGACCATTCACCCAAGAGCACAGCGACACAAGTTTTACCGGAGCCATCAGCACGACAGCGACACCACGCCTCCCGCACACCTTTTTCCGAATTGTTTGGGAGTTACATACGGGATGGCTAGCGGTCCGCCATCTCTTCGGGGCCTGGCACCCCTGGGAAACTACTTAATCTTGGCGAGAGCACTTAACCGCACCCTAAACTTCCGTGCACAGTCTCAGAAACGCTACGAACAATGAGAGCGCGCGCTAGTGGCCTCTGCTATTGCGGCGCCGTAAACTTCTCACTCAGGTTCCATTGGAGGAAATTCAATTACACGCAGAAATAGGTCACCACAAAATGATGTTTTCAAGGATGAATGTGCGCATCTCCTTTCCTGAACAGTATTAGAAAAGACGGGTTGCGTCGTCGGGCGTCCGTTATAATATGATACATTTTTCTAGAGTGCTCCGCAGAAGTTAGGCATGAATATTCTCCCTCCGAAGAAAAACCGACAACGCCGGATCCATTACAGAATTTTATCAGAAGTTATTGAAGTGTGCTTTATTGCTGTACGGTACAGCGCAATGCAGTGCCTTCAAAATATCCGAGATTATACCTTCAGAGTGTACATATACCACACTAAGGGAGATATTGGAGAGCAGCGAGATAACAAGTGTTGTCGACACCAGCTGTTTGGAAAGCATTTGTCCTACAATTGTTTTCTTCTGCTTAAGAATGCCGCAAGCCAGCGGTATAGAAGTTACATTTGCAGGAAGTAGGTGCTATCCTAGTATTAGCATTCGAAATTTTTTGAGTACTGTAAATATTCGGTCTATTTCGAGTACTTAAAGGAGCTATGAACTGTACGAAGCGAGCCCGCCGACTGTGTCGGATCCAAACGGCGATTTTAACGTGGTGTCTGTGACACCTTTTGTATAGGTGAATTTGATAGGTGCGTATCCTCAGCGCATAGCACGCTCTTAGTCAACTATCTTCCCGAATGACAACGTTCTCGCCCATGATTTGTTGATAACGACAGGCGGAGCCTATTATGTATCTATTATGCGCGGCTACAAAATGGACTAGTCTCCCGTTTTCAACAAATCAGAGACGAGAACGTTGTCATTCGGGATGATGGTTGGCTTGGAGCGTGCCATGTAGTGAAATTCGTCGTGAAGAGGGTAAAGCAGAACGTTATATATACCTCCGGCGTTGGCGTCTGATTGGGTGCTACAATTCTTCGGATGACGTAACGATGGATAGAGGTATCTGGACGGCGGTGCGTCTACTCGTCCGAATACGAAAGAGAGTGCGTTTTTGTATTTACGCTGCACAAGTTATGAAGGAGAAGAATTGAACAATAAATTGTAAATAGAATTACGAAGCTTAGAAGAACAATATTACATCTATTAAACCCGTAACTAAATACATGCAGATAGGAGTTCTTACCTCCTTTAAGCAAAAGAGAGTTCGCCTTTTGGTTTCTAAAACACACATGAAGATTTACCGGTTACAGTACACAGCTTTCAATGTCTTTTTTATTTTATTGCGTTTGGTGTGAACAATGCCGAGTGGAGGAAATAGCTTTCCGATACCTGCACAGAGCAAAATAGCGGAAGACGAATGTGCACTGCGCAACTAACGCACCAGATAGGTCATATGAGTGAGCGCCCGTTAAACGTCTCGACCATTCAGGCCACGATAACACCAAATGAACACTCTCTAAACGTAACTTCGCCACATACCACACTCTTACGCTCTTAAAAATGAACTTCTCCGCATAGCACGCTCCTAGCCAACCATCATCTCGAATGATATCGTTATCTATATGATATATATATATAAAGAGGGGGTAAAAGCCATTAAAAAAATAATAAGTAAATGATGCTAGACGTGTTTGAAATTCAAACTTACAGATTAAAATGGCTTCTAGGCAATATATATAGGCAATATATATACATATATATATATATGAAAACGGGAAGGCGTACGCGTTTGTTGTGACAATTATGTACAGCATCGCAGAAAAGGCGGCTGCCGCCATCATTTCTAAGAGTGTAGCCAAACACCATTTCTACTGTCGCCGTTCTCTCCACTGATTTGTTGCGAACAGCAGGTGTACGCCATTTTGTGACAATTAAGAGATAGGCAATAATAACGAGTGAGAACAATAAGTGTTACAAAAATGCGCACGCCTCGCGTTTTCAACAAATCTGCGAGAGTACGGTGTCGTTGGGGACGATGGGTTGCGCTTTCCACAAATCGGGAGTGATAACGATACCATATGCAATGGTTGCTCTTGAGCGCGTTATTCTTGAAGTTCTGTCTTAAAGCTGTGCGGCAAACTTGTCTTTTAACTGTGTAGGACAATGCGACAGCGAAACTCCTACCTACACTCTTAAAAATGAACTTCACCACATAGCACGTTCCTAGCCAACCATCCCATCGAATGACAACGTTCTCACCCCTGATTTGTTGAAAACGGGAGGCGGAGCGTATTTTGTGCCATTATGCCGTACATACCATTATGTACAAAACAGGCTCCGCCTCCGGTTTTCAACAAATCAGGGGTGAGAACGTTGTCATTCGGGATGATGGTTAGGGTCGGGATGATGACGTTGTCATTCGGGAGCGTTCTATCTGGTGAAGTTCATTTTTAACAGTGTAGGTGACAACGTACATTCATTCTGAGCTCGGTTTTCCCCCTGCATTTGTTATTTTTTTAAATTCCGTGTTAGCGCCGCGACGCAACTGTGCACTTTTAAAAATGAACTTCACCGCATAGCACGCTCGTAGCCAACCGTTATCTCGGATGATATCGTTATCTGCCCTGATTTATTGAAAACGGGAGGCGTACGCCTTTTTTGTGACAGTTATGAACAGCGTAAGTGTCACAAAAAAGGCGTACGCCTCCCGTTCATTTCTAAGAGTGTGGCTATACGAGCGGCGTACAGATGGGGAGAGGACAGGAGGCAGGAGTGGGGGACAGGAGGGTTAGTATGCGTCCTAGGCCGACTTCAAGGGGAACTGTGCAGACATTCTCTGGAAAGTCTTCGGAAAGCCCAGGAAAAACCTCAGACAGCGCAGCCGGTGGTAGGATTCGAACCCACCACCTTCCAGCCTTAAGCACGATCTCACCAACGACCGGGGCGCCTTAACCCGCTCGGCCGTGCCGCTGGTCTGCATTCTTTATGAAATCTTAATTGTCTTGTCGGAATAAGCTCCATAACATTAGATGAACCACCACACGCAGTTTCTATGTCTGCTGCGATAATACGGTGTGCAGGATTTGGGTTACTGAGTTAGTAATGCCCCACGAAACGCACTTAATGGCACTGGAGGGCGCCAAACACAGAGCGAAGCTTCCTTTCATTCATCGGGTACAGTGCATTACTGGCGAGATGGGCAAGTGTGCGCGCCGGTAAATCTCTTGGAACTACGCTTTCGTAATGTTCTATATCCGCCTCGTCGTCTCGCCCGTCGGTTGTAAAGGGGACTGTGTGATAGCATAGCACGTGCAAGACGGATTATAGTTCGTATACTTTTTATCGCTTGTATATTTCAAGCAACAATGAATTCCAACAATGGGTTCCAAGTATATGTGGTGTTGATGCTCTCGTTTGGCTGCAGGCGTCCTTTTCTGGTCATCTACACTCACGATGTTAAAAATGGCGGACAGGTGAGTTCGACAAAAATACAACTTAGGAGCCATGAATATAGACAATGAAGAAAATAAGACACTGAAGACCGTAGCTGTGTGTCACGTGAACAACCTCTCAACATTAGCACAGCTAGTGCATTCCGCAAATTAGAATGTCGGATGTGCGTTTTGAGGACGTAACATTGTGGCAAATTGTGAAATGCGTCCTGAGAGAAAGCAGTGTAATAATGCTGTTTCTTCTTCTTCTTCTTCTTTTTGCAATATCCATGTGAGTGTCGAAGATGCTCTCTAGGGTAGCAAAGAGTTATTGGTTGCTCATGAATGTATCTCGATTCTAAAATAATAGGTGGAGCGAAACTCACAGGAAAGGCAGAGGTTGAGTTAAAGGAGGTAAGAACTCCTATCTGCATGTATTTAGTTACGTGTTGAATAGATGTAATATTGTTCTTCTACGCTGCGTAA
Source organism: Ornithodoros turicata (assembly GCF_037126465.1). Lineage (NCBI taxonomy): Eukaryota > Metazoa > Arthropoda > Arachnida > Ixodida > Argasidae > Ornithodoros > Ornithodoros turicata. Next base: position 78,888,849 of record NC_088203.1, on the reverse strand, counting down.
TTCTATTTACAATTTATTGTTAAATTCTTCTCCGTCATAACTTGTGCAGCGTCAATACAAAAACGCACTCTTTTTCGTATTCGGGCGAGTAGACGTACTGTCGTCCCGATACCTCTATCCATCGTTACGTCATCTGAAGAATTGTAGCACCCAATCAGACGACAACGCGGAGGTATACATAACGTTCGGCTTTACCCTCTTCAAGACGAACTTCACTACATGGCACGCTCCTAGCCAACCATCATCCCGAATGACAACGTTCTCGTCTCTGATTTCTTGAAAACTGGAGGCGTAGCCCATTTTGTAGCCCTGCATAATAGATAGATAATAGGCTCCGCCTCTCGTTATCAATAAATCATTGGCGAGAACATTGTCCTTCGGGAAGATGGTTGGCTATCAGCGTGCTATGTGCCGAAGATACGCTCCTATCAAATTCAGCTATACAAAAGGTGTCACAGACAACACGTTGAAATCGCCGTTTGGAGCCGACACAGTCGGCGGCCTCGCTTGGTACAGTTTACAGCTCCTTTAAGTACGATAGCCCCTGGTGATCTGGGTTCGAATCCGCTCGCCAGCTTGATGTCTGGGTGTCTCTTCTGTCTCTTTTTTTTACATGCTTTGAGACAAAGTCTCTGTCTGTCTGCACAGTTCCCTGTGAAGTCGGCCCAAGACGCACGTTTCCCCTTGCTATAGTCGTGACGTTGGCCACTTGAGCATGGCTGACTACGGCAGGCAGCTTATTCACCAACGCCACCACCACCCCCGTATGCTATACACGCGGAACAACAAGAACGAGCTGTACCTCAGCGATCACAAGCGATAATAAGCGGCTTGCACACCATGACACTTCAAAAATTTAATCAACTCTTAGCCACTGGCTACAACATCACGTTTCAATGGGTCCCTGGCCATGTAAGCATGTATGGAAATATCCGAGCAGACGCACTAGCGAGACGCGCTGGGTCTGATGACACTTCGGCCATGGCACCTCTGCCGCTTACAGCCTCCACATGCCGTCTACACATTCGCCGACAGTGTGCCACATGTGCTCAGCAGTTCCGGGCCGAAACTACGACTTACAACCCATTCCTACGGTTTATCGACCCATTGATGGAGTTTGTCATCACTTGCCACCGCAGTCGCAAAGAAGAACCCCTGTCCACCGCCTACGACTCAACGTTGCCCGTACACCCTCACTTCTCTTCAAAATGGGTCGACTAAATTCACCAAACTGCAATGTCTGTGGCGTGGAAGCTGACATCCCACACCAGCTCCGGCATTGTCAGCAGCACCTTCAAGATAGGGACACCATCCGTTGCCGTCTGCGCCAGATTGTCTGTAACGGTTTTTCGTTGGTCGCTCTCCTTGGCCCCGTCCTGCATCCCAACCAGTGGGCTGTCACTGCCGCTCTCCACGGTTTTCTACCAATCTGAGGACTCGTGAACTGCATGTAACGTTGTACTAGTGTTTATTTTCTTCTTTCTTTCTTTCCTTTTCCTTTCTTTCTTGTTTTCCCCTTTTTCCTTTCTTTTTCGTTTTGCCCTTTTTCTTTCCTTCCTTTCGTTTCGTTTTCCCCTTTTTCCTTTGTTCATTTCTCTTTCCTTCCTTTTCTTTCCCCCTTTTTTTCAGAATAGCAAGCCGGCCCTTTGCCTGGCTAACCTTTCCCTTCTTTTTTCATAATAAACATATACCCCCCCTGTACATCAGTGCGATACTTTCTTTAAGTTTTCTTGAGTTGGAGGTAGAGATGCAAATTTTTCTGAAATTTCGAATGACCGAAGACAACGTTTTTTTTTCTTTATTTAAGAAAAATTCGAAAAAAAAAGCACGAAGCGTGCCCTCAAGCATGTTACTTGTTATGAGAAAGGGAACATCTCCTGAAGTTTTGAAGTGACATACTGAAAACCACGAAAAACGTGTCTTCATTGCTGGTAATGAGTGTGAGTGTGTGCTGTACTTCCGTGTCTCCTCAGACTCAAGGAAATATTGTCCTTCTCACGTGTGCACAAGGCAGCTTGCATTCTCCTACATTCTCCTACGGCGTTCGTCCATTTATTCCGTAACCTTGCAAGGTTATAAAACCAAAAGAAAAAAAGAAAACTAAGCTCCTTCATACTGTTTCATACTTGATAACATTCCGCGTTCAGTGACACCCACTGCAAGCGCTGTGTCACTCTGAGTGGATACCACTGGATGAGGAAATGTTGTGACTGGCTCGATGCTTTTCGCAGAATGAGATTGGGACGCACATACCCTACTCTTCGCCCGCGTTCCTGCGCGACCACATTGCGTAGTTTGGTATGCACAGTTCTAAATTGAGACGGATTCGTCGCATGACGCGGATGCCTGCATGGATAGCGGATGGAGGCGTCAGGCATGAAGAAAGTCGTGCGATACTTTACAGTACTTGCAGACTGCTCGTCTTTTGCATGGGTGCTATGATTCGCACATGGCGAAATGTTCCCACATGTCCACGTGTGGCGCGGACGAACCGCTATGAAAGAGCTGGCTCACAGGAAAGATGCGCAAAAACATGTACGTGCAATTCGAAAAGAACGACTACTTCGCTGCTTCGCTCTCAAGTACCTTATCGCCTTCTGGACACAAAACGAAGACTGACAGCGAAGAATTGAAATGATACTGCAAAACATGCCGTCCGTTGCTAATGCACCGCGCACTACTTAATAAATACCATTGTTTCGGCATTTCACGGGCCTCTTCCTGCACCATCTTTACTCTTTTTTCAGCCTGTAATGCATCCTATTTGTCCGTCAGCAAGGCTAGAAGCTTAATTTGATAGATTCGCTAGCCGCTTAGCTTTGCTGCTACCTATTCAAATTGTTAGCCTTGGTCAAGAAGGCTCCTTCGTGATCCAGAACCAAACGCGTGTAATGAAAACCCCCTCCCTGAAAATATAAAAACAATTCCTTTGTGTTTGACATACATCTTATTGTTTGCTTCTAGCTCTCACTTTCATTTTGTCATACAAGCTGCGCATAGCTAAACCTAATCTTTACAATACCTTTACATTTCCTCACGCTATCAGAAAACATCCAACTCTGCCAATAAGGATGTAGCAGAGAGCGACGCGGAACACAACGGAAGTAAACTTCATAATGAGTTTAGGACGCTGGCGGAAGATCAACATCGCGGGAGGAAGACAAAAATATAACCTCATCCCTTATCTTTGTTTTCCCCCTCCCGCGTAAAAATTGGGACTAGCATGCACTATCGCTTCGTGGTGTTTATGCAAATATGCGAGCGCACCTTTGTTACCTGGCCCTCTCTAGCACTCTCATGAGGGCTCCAAAAGAGAGGAGGAAGACGTATCCCCAGCGGAGTTGGAAAAGGGTCATAAAGGCATCGATTGACAGGTTTGCCATGGCAACCAGAGGACGCGCAGTACGACGGAAACACCACCGACTTTGCGTGGCGGGCTGCGGACTTATCTAATTTGCGTTGCTCGCTTGAAGCGAGCGGGTGGAGGGTGCCAATGACTTGGAACGTGTGATTTGTTTGAGTTTGCTTTTCGAATGCATTCGCGCGCCATGTAGGATGAAGAGCGAGGTAATGAGGGAATCGAGTTAACTTGCTGTGTAGACGGGGATTTGTTACTTTTAGGCTGTTCCTGTAGGGAGAGCTGTTTGTGTTCCCGAACTTGCGTCGACGAAGCAAGCAGAAGTGGCCATGTTGTTGTAACAGCAACACGGTGTACATTTGAAGCTGCGCACGCGTTTCGATTTCCTTCTTTTCTACATTTCGAGTGATTCCCTAATTGAAAAAAGAAAACTATCACTCGGTAGGTAGCCCAGAGAGGACATATTCAAGATAATTAACATTGGCAGTAGACTCGCATAAAGATATATTACCTCCCCCCCCCCTTATAACAACAACGAACACATGACGTGGTGATGAATGAAGGGGGAATGTGCAATTTAACTTGTGACTTACCACCGCATGGCAGGTTGGTTAGCATGAGGTGATTGCATGATGGATAATTAATAATATTACATCCTTGTCTTTGGTATCACATAATGCCAATGCACAAAAGCATAAAAGCCAATAAGTTCAGATGCCAACGTGAACGGTGCCTCAGAGATTTTATTCATCCTGCCTCGTACCCTAAGAGACGCATTGAGTTGATTCTTCACTATGGATATGTTTTCCAATGTTGCGCCTCTGAGAGCAAATGTAGAAAAATGAAACACAAGGGCTCACCATCACATGTCATTATTATAAGAAATCATCAGGATCATTATAAGAAAATGAATTTTCACTGATGTGTGCGAAATTTGGTTTATATTTTTGCATTCTTCACTGAACCCTATTGCCAAGTTACTGCGTTCGAACGCCAATAACAAGTCATCCATTACTTTTGACTTCTTGCAAGAGGTTTCTGGGATCGTTATGAATGGGAAATCACAACGTAAAGCGCGTATAAACCGTGATGCACAACGGCAGTGAAATAGGAATGTTCAAAATTGATAATTTAATTCAATTATTTCAGGGTTACTCAGTTTATTCATTAATTTTGGTATCGCACTACTTCTCACTTGCTGTTTTCATAACAAACTTGGTAATTAAACTTGCTTTCACGACACATTCATGGTACGGTAAGCCCAATTTAATTATCGTCATTTCCTTCTCTCTCTCTCTCTCTTGTTTTCTTACGAGACTAAGGAAGTGCGTATGTTCTGACGAAGTCCGATGCATAACACAAGTACTATGCGACCGGGTTTGTTCACGTTTACACGCAGCAACACCCCTCGAGATAGCTAGTGTCTCCACCTGGTGGTCGTCACATATCGTAATACTTCTAAAAACAAACAAATTTTTGCAAAAGCGCGTGTGACGTTTTTACGACAGGCCACATAACCTACCTATGGCTTATTGTGGTTACGCTCAGGGTGTCGAACCGCTAAAAATACGGGTTCGGTTCGGGTTCGGGTTCGTGTTGCTTAGATTTCGTTCCGGTTCGGCCACGCCAAAAATCGAACCGGTTCACAAACCGGTTCGCGAACCGGTCCAACGCTACCATTTTATATCTCCCATAAAAATGCTTTTATCAGGAAATGGGTGGCTGATAGCTTACCGCGTTGTCTGCATTGACGTTTTTAGTGGTTAGGTACTTTCTTTAGCGAGAGAAAGGAGAAATGGATGAACACTTGTAAATAGCGTCCACGTTGATGAAGCGGTGTAGTCCTGCTACTTTCTGTTCCCAAAATCTCTTTTTTCACACGCACAATGCCAGCAAGAAACACTTAAAGGAAGCCGAATAAGATGGACAGCATTTTATAAAGACAACGGTACTTGCCGGCACACTGCATTCGCAGCGTGTATCTATCTGAAACCGTACTGAAGCGTGTCGAAAATGAGTCTGCCAGCCTTGCTCTGTCCGAGCTCACAGCAGTGTACCAGCTAATCCACAATACAAAGACAATATGTCACGACACAGTTGCACTACCAGTAAACAGAACTACATTTACTTTTCAAACCACGACCAATCAAAAAGGCACGGTTCTGCGTTCGCTCCTTCTCCACTTCTAATGTTTCTGACTTGTTTAATTTTTACTGCTCACGTGTAAAGGGAAATGTTGGGCGCTTGCTTAATTACATATTCGTCCTATAGAGCTACGCAAGTGGCCTACCCGATTACTGCTCCATTCGTCCGCGTGGCGCGTCCTCTCGGAAGAGCAGATGCCGCAGCACGTGCGTGGGGCGCTAGCCGCGGCTGTCACAAGGACAACTGCGCTTCAACGTGTTAACAAAGACTCTGAAAGCATACCTACTATACGTCCTCGTTTGACTGCTAGGTGAAAATTTGCGAAATCCGTGATATGGAGACCAATGTGTCCTCGTTCGGGGATTGATAGGCACTTGAACTCTTATGCTGACTTCTTTTATGTCCGAACCGTTTTGTTGCGAACCGGTTACCGCTATTATTTTTTCCGGTTCTGCTCCGGTTCGGGTTCAACAGTGTCATGAAAATTGCGGTTCCGGTTCGGTTCCGGCAAAAATAGCGGTTCGGGTACGGTTTTCGGTTCGGGTTCGGGTTCAGTTCGACACCCTGGTTACACTACGTTTTTTTGTGTATGTGTGTGTGTGATCAGCGCACACCTGCAAGAAAAACACCAAACAAAACGCATATAACAATTTCCTACACCTTCCAGCTAGCAGCACGAGATAAATCCGCACAAACGAGCGTTTTCCACTCCTTTTTCAGCCTGTCCCGTCCACGCACTAACTATACCCTGAAGTTGCAAAGTCTCGCTGTCTCATTTTTCCTTTCTCGGCGCTTTCACGAAACCCATCGTTACACCGATACGGTTTCATTCCTTTCAACGTCTATTTGGAAAAAAATGATCGGTGAAAAAGAAAGAAAGGACAAACCAAAAACAAAGTGAACCAAAAAACATTTTCCGCGCAACGACGCAGCTGAGATGCAAATCCTTTCGGGACTCGGCAGTTGGAGGTTTAGCTGCTTTAACGGTAGCAAAACCAAGAAAATAATTTTTCACTTCCAAAGAGG